>NC_073360.2:32852500-33225000 GCF_027580225.2 Misgurnus anguillicaudatus | reverse complement strand
ATCCAACTTATTACACGGCTACTTGCCACATAAGAAAAAAAAACTGGACATGAATATGAATTTGAAACATTTTATTGGCATTTTTGTTTTAAATTAACATTTTTATCCTTCCGCGAAACCTTGGACAGATGCATAAAATGATCGTAATACCTTATTAAGATCCTCTGCTTCATACTTGTCTGTCTCCATTTTTTTCTCTTTTAGCCAGTCTTTGAGAAGTGTTAATGCCCATTCTGTATTTTTTGTGTGTTGGCTTCATAGCTGTCATGCTCTATTTTGTCAAGTTCAGTCTCAGTAAGCTCTCTGTGTCTTGTCGTTGTTCGTTCTTCTATCCACTGTTTAAATGTTTTGTTTTTTCTGTACATGTTAAAATTTATGTCAAAATTTTCCATTCTTAATTGTGGTTGTTCAGTGTTTGTCACAAGATGGCGCCAAACAGTAATCTTTATTGGCACGGCGCGATTTTAATCGTACAAGTAGCACCGGCTATGCGTTATTACTTTGGAGCGGTTATTATTTGAAAAGAACGAACCTGCAAATGTCTTAACTGACCAATCAGAATCAAGCATTCCAGAGAGCTGTGTAATAAACAGAAATACCTGCTTGCTTACTTTGACTTTGATCATTTCTATTTACTTTAGGTACAAAAACACCTGATGATTCCTATATCATTTGTTTCAGGAATCTCTTTGGTATCATTTGAAAGTGAAAACCGACCATAATATTAAATAAAAGACAATCGTGTCAAATAGGTTCATTGCAGATATTTGTTGTGTCATCGCTGAAATTTAAAGAAACGGCTTATCTGTATTGTAGCTCAACTATTGACAAGATAACCACCCTGTTTCAAATACATGTTAAAACGTATACCTGTTGAAAAAATCAGCGCAACATCGATACAAGGAAAGCAATCCAAAATTCAGATTAGATCAGAATTTACCTTTATAACAAATAAAAACTAAAATAAGGTCAGAAGTAAAAAGATGCAGAACAAATGTGTGCACAATGCCTGAAGTGCACGGGAACAAAACACAAGCCACAAAATAGGTAAAGGCGCTCTAAGCGAATCTGTGTGACGTCACTTTTTGTTGATGTTTGAACTGTTTTCAAACAAACAGAGCGTAGCTAACTCCTTCCCCTCCCTTGCGTGCTTTCATGAACTCGCCCAACCCCCACCCTCAAATCCTTCTTGTCGTTTATTGGCTGGAACACTTTGTTATGGTTTCTGTTTGTAGGTTTGGCCACTTCGTTTTTATTGCAATTTGTGGAGCCTAGGCTGTCTACAGAGATCGCGTTTTTTTTTTTTTTTTTGATCAGCAGACAGGCAGCAAGCAGATAGTGAGGAGGAGGAGGATGTTTTTCTCAGTTGCTTAAAGGTGCAGTGTGTAAATTTTAGTGGCATGTAGTGGTGAGGTTGCAAATTGCAATCAACAACTCAGATTACAGCTCACCCTTCGCTTTTGAAATGCATAGAGAAGCTACGGTAGCCGCCACAGGACAAACATATGACTAGGGATGCAGCGATTAACCGGTTTCACTATTAACCGCGCTTTAAAATGTCACGGTTAAGTAACCGTAAAGCCTTCGCTACACCGTGTGTTTTTGTTTCACGCACGCACACACAAACCAGATCCACGAACCACCAAGAGGCGCGTGCGTCATGATGCACTGTATGACGAAGCTCCGTGTTCAAAAGAATATGTGCGCGTGACGCGTCTCTTGGTTTGTCCGTGCATCTGGTGTGATGACTGGTTTGAAAAATCAGGAAGCAAATGCAAGTTAAATGAAACAGGTTTATTTAACAGATGACACAGATGATATGGTAGTATGTTGGACAGACAAAGGCTGCGGTGACGAATCCAAGTGCTCGTGAGTGAAGTCAGTATGACGGATGAAACCGGATACACAGACAGGCAGAACTCCAAGCGAAGACGAGACCACGGGAACACACGACACGATAAACACAGGTACAACACGAAGCATAATCATCTGGCAGTGAGAAGAGAGAATGAGTGAGTATATATGCCGTATGGGTAACTACCACCAGCAGGAGCAAAGCAATCACGCACACCTGCACTCACTCAGATCATTAGCGATCAGACACGCACATACACACACTTCAGTCATACAGAAAAACACAACACAGAAAGTCACGATGGACTTATCCTACCGTGACAGTACCCCCTCCCCCACGGACGTCACCTGACGTTCCCGGGCTCCTTGACCTGCGATGGAAATCATCAATAAGGGAGTGATCCAATATGTCCCGAGCCGGAACCCAACTTCTCTCCTCCGGACCGTAACCTTCCCAATCCACCAAGTACTGAAATCCGCGTCCCCTCCGTCTAGAGTCCAGAATACGATTAATCGAATAGGTTGGTTCACTGTTACTGGATTAATGATATTAGCAAAAGAAAATTGACCTATAAAATTGGGAGTCAACTTATTCGAGACTCAACGCATCGGAATATTCTGAGAAGAAAGCAACACTATTTGACCCACGACGAAAACGAGACGCTTCGACCGGTGGCGATCGGCCTTGGCCTTGGTGCGCTGTCTCACTTGGAGTATGACCTCACGTGCCCTACTCCAAGTGCGACGACACCTCTGGACGAAAGCGTGCGCGTAGGGGACCGCGACCTCGGACTCCAGACTGGGAAATAATGGTGGTTGGTACCCTAAACTACACTTAAACGGAGATAGGCCCGTAGCTGACACTGGTAATGAATTGTGCGTGTACTCCACCATAGAGAGTTGTTGGCTCCAGGAGGAAGGATTCTTGGAGACCAAACATCGCAACACTCTTTCCACATCCTGATTGGCTCGCTCGGTTTGACCATTGGTTTGAGGATGAAACCCCGAAGACAGACTAACCGTAGCCCCTAGCAACCTGCAAAACTCACGCCAAAATTTAGATATAAATTGGGGACCCCTATCGGAGACCACGTCTGTCGGAAGGCCATGTAACCGGAATACGTGGTCAACGATAGCGACCACTGTCTCATTGGCTGAAGGCAATTTGGGCAAGGGAATAAAATGAGCCGCCTTCGAGAATCGGTCCACTACGGTTGAAATCACCGTATTACCCTGGGAGGGTGGGAGAGCGGTAATGAAATCGAGCGAAATATGGGACCAGGGTCTCGAAGGGACCGGCAGCGGTCTAAGTAACCCGTCAGGAGGACGATTAGACGCCTTACCCACAGCACAAACCGAACAAGCCAATACAAAATCGTGTGTGTCACGAGCCATCCCTGGCCACCAAAATCGTTGCTTAACCAAAAACTTGGTTCGACTGACCCCTGGATGGCAAGCTATACTGGAATTATGGCTCCATTTAAGTACCTCTGATCTCAGTCCCTCTGGCACAAATAACCGGTTCGGTGGGCAACGGGCCGGGGGCGTTACCCCTTCTAAGGCTTTGGTCACCTTCGATTCGATCTCCCATGAGAGCGCGGAGATGAATATAGTCTCCGGTAAAATGGGCTCGGGAGAGGAGGCACGATCGGAACGCTCAAAAATGCGGGACAAAGCATCAGGTTTGGTGTTTTTAGAACCTGGACGGTAGGACAAAGTGAAATCGAAACGACCGAAAAATAAAGCCCACCGAGCCTGCCTAGAGTTCAAACGTTTAGCAGATTTGATGTATTCAAGATTCTTGTGATCAGTGTAAACTATGAAAAGCACACCCGACCCCTCAAGCCAATGACGCCATTCTTCCAGTGCTAGTTTAACAGCCAACAATTCCCGATTACCAATGTCGTAATTACGTTCGGCAGGCGATAAACGATGGGAATAAAACGCGCAGGGATGCACCTTTCCGTCTGAGGATGTGCGTTGAGATAACACGGCTCCTACCCCCACATCTGACGCATCGACCTCCACTATGAACTGACGCTTACGATCAGGGGCCACAAGAATTGGGGCTGAAACAAAGCAGCCTTTCAGTTTGGTAAAAGCAGTCTGGGCTGCCTCCGACCACCTGAACGCAGTACTAGCGGAGGTCAAGGCAGTCAGAGGTGCGGCTAGTTGGCTGAAATTGCGAATGAAACGCCGGTAAAAATTGGCGAACCCCAGAAATCTCTGCAGGGCCTTGCGAGACTCTGGGGATGGCCAATCAACCACAGCCTTAACCTTCTCCGGATCCATACGGACGCCCTGAGTCGAAATGATGTGCCCTAGGAAAGAAACAGACTGTGCATGAAATTCGCATTTCTCCGCCTTGACAAAAAGCCCATTCTCTAGCAACCTAAGAAGCACTCGTCGTACGTGTTGCACATGTTCCTGGAGAGACGAAGAAAAAATCAGTATGTCATCCAGGTAAACATACAGAAACTGGTCTACCATGTCTCGCAACACGTCATTAACGAGTGCTTGGAAAACTGCCGGCGAGTTAGATAGACCGAAAGGCATCACGCAGTACTCAAAATGGCCACGAGGGGTGTTAAAAGCAGTTTTCCATTCGTCCCCCTCCCTTATGCGAACCAAATTATAAGCATTGCGTAAATCCAATTTTGTGAAAACGGACGCTCCTTGCAACCTCTCGAAAGCTGAAGACATTAACGGCAAAGGATAGGTATTCTTTACCGTAATGTTATTCGACCCTCGGTAATCAATACAAGGTCGCAAAGATCCATCCTTCTTACTAACAAAAAAGAACCCCGCCCCCGCTGGAGATGAGGAAGGGCGGATGAACCCGGTTGCTAAAGAATCAGAAATGTATTTCTCCATGGCCTTCATCTCAGGAACAGATAGAGAGTAAAGCTTGCCCTTAGGCGGAGACGTACCTGGCAATAACTCTATGGCACAGTCATAGGGACGATGAGGAGGTAGAGAATCGGCCCGAGACTTACTGAACACCCCCTTCAGGTCCTGATACTCCACGGGCACGTTAGTCAAGTCCACCGTCTCCTCCTGAAACACAGACGCAGAGACAGATACACAAGCAGAGACAAGACAAGACTTATGACAAGCTTCACTCCAACCGGTGATAGTTCCTAATCTCCAGTTGACAGATGGGTTGTGTTTAAGCAGCCAAGGATGTCCAAGTACAATGGGAGCCAGAGGGGAAATAGTGACATAAAACTGCAAAGTCTCAGAATGATTGCCAGAAATACAGATGGTGACCGGGTCCGTGATGTGAGTGATGACAGATAATTCGCTACCATTGAGTGCGAAGGGTGAAATGGGTTTGGAGAGAGCTGTCAACGGAACCTGGAGTTTACGTGCAAAGTGGTGATCGATTAAATTCCCCTCGGCTCCCGAGTCCAGTAGTGCGTCACAGGTGAGATGTGTGTTGCGCCACCTCAGCTTCGCCGGGAGGAGGGTAGATGTTAAAGGGGTCTTTGCTGAAGAGATTCCGCCTGAAAGTAACCCCAGCACTACTCCCGGGCGTTGCCTTTTACCGGACACCGATGGAGGAGGTGCCCGGCCTCTCCGCAGTACAAGCAAAGCCCCAGTGATCGACGGCGAATCCTCTCCTCCCGGGAAAGCCGAGCTCGACCCACCTGCATGGGCTCCGGATCGGACATGGAGGAACCGACCGCATTCTCCCTCGACGACGTTCTTCCCTCAGAAATAGCGTGAGAACAACCATCATCGTCATAAGTGGGAATACTCTTCAGACGGATGTCCGCTCGAATAGCCGCATCAATGAGTCCATTGAGAGAAGCTGGAATCTCCCCATGTTGAAGTTCGCGCTGGATGCGGCCGGTTAACCCATGCAGGAAAATATCCCACTGCGCTTCCTCGTTCCAATTCGTGTCCGCCGCTAGTGTGCGAAAATCAATGGCGTAGTCCGAAACGGACCGTGTACCCTGACGCAGATCGGCCAACTTCCTAGCCGCATCTCTACCAACTGCAGATCGATCGAACACCTTCCTCATCATAGCTGACAGCGCCTCGAAACTCAGGGTACACGGGTCGTGATTCTCCCACACCGCTGTTCCCCAACGCGCTGCCTTTCCCGTCAGGAGGGATAACACAAATCCCACTTTACTCTCCTCAGTGATGTAAGTCTGGGGCTGAAGAAAGAAATGGAGAGAGCATTGAGATAGAAATGGTCTACAACATTCTGGATCACCTGCGTATTTCTCGGGCGTAGAAAGTCTAGGTTCCTGACGGGACGCGCTCGCGGGTGGTGTAGGAGGAACAGACGGTGCGGGTGGCGCAGTGGGTAGCGTCAGCTGTTGGATCGCCTGGGTGAGCTCGGACACTTTGTCTGTCATATCCTTCATTCCCCGGCTCAGTTCCTCAATCCGACTGTCCTGGGTGGTGAAGCGATGTATGGCAGCGGAGATAAACTCTTCAAACCGAGCCGGGGATCCTTTACCTGCTGCTTCCATGTGGGCCAGATGATTCTGTGATGACTGGTTTGAAAAATCAGGAAGCAAATGCAAGTTAAATGAAACAGGTTTATTTAACAGATGACACAGATGATATGGTAGTATGTTGGACAGACAAAGGCTGCGGTGACGAATCCAAGTGCTCGTGAGTGAAGTCAGGATAACGGATGAAACCGGATACACAGACAGGCAGAACTCCAAGCGAAGACGAGACCACGGGAACACACGACACGATAAACACAGGTACAACACGAAGCATAATCATCTGGCAGTGGGAAGAGAGAATGAGTGAGTATATATGCCGTTTGGGTAACTACCACCAGCTGGAGCAAAGCAATCACGCACACCTGCACTCACTCAGATCATTAGCGATCAGACACGCACACACACACACTTCAGTCATACAGACAAACACAACACAGAAAGTCACGATGGACTTATCCTACCGTGACATCTGGTTTGTATGTGTGTGTGTGTGTGTGTGTGGGTGTGTGCGCACGCACCTGCACGCGCACGTGAAAGAGCCACACAGCATTAAAACCTCCTGCTCGCGGATCAAACCCGGGCGGGGCTCCTGGTGGTCTGACTGCATTTCATAACGTTGAATTACTTTAACGCGTTAATGATTAATTAATGAATAGCACGAGTTAACACGTTAATCTTGCCACCCCTTATATTTATATTTGATTTAATTGTGTGTAATATTAAGCTACACCTGTCAAAATGACTCTCAGTACCTGGTCCAGGATGACCCCGTGTTATTATTCGTTTTGAGAGGCTCTTATCATTTTTACAAATAGTTCAAACAAACCAAAATAATAGACATATTTATTCAGTCCAAATGTAAAATTACATTTTTTCAAAAGATCATTAAAATGAATAGCCTACAGGTTTCAAAGGCACCTATACTGTTTAAGTCAAAGCCAGCTAAGTTATTATTATTATCATTTGTCCAAGAATTGTAGAAAAAATACATAAACTGAAAATACAGAAGAATTTAATATTATATAATAATTAATAATTATTAATGTTGTAAAATAAATGAATCCTTAATAACTGTAATAACCGTACAACCGTGGTTATTTATCAGACTATAAGCGTACCATTAAAATCTATAATCGCTGCATCCCTACATATGACCGTTTAAGATAACTTAGTATGAAAGTTTGTCTGTTAAAAGCTTCTGTCACAAGTCGGAGCAGACCACAGACTTTGTGAGTCACGCCCCTCCCTAGGTTCCACCTCGAGGAGGTCCCAAAAGCACCCCAATGACCAGACACACGAGAGAGATAAGTAAAATTAAGACAACTTTATTTAAATTATTTAAAATCAACTTGGGAAAAGGGGAAGGGAAATCAAAAATATTGTCTCTCTCCTCCAGGGGGGAGACGGGGGCCCAGAGAAGGGGGAAGGACCACCCAGCAAGGGTAAGTACCCGCAAGGAAAGGACAGGATGGAGCTCCTTCGTCCCTGTCACACCTCCTGAGGTTTTTGTTGTTCTTGTGGCGCCCTTCTCTTCTTCCTGAAGGCAGAACAAACACACAATGAATACTGGGGAAGATGAAAGCAACTACCTGGGTCCGATGGGTGCTTAGGTTCCTCGGGCCCGGCTCCTATGGCCGCGTTCTCCACAAGGCGGTCTGATGCCTTTTCAATTTCGGATCCTGCACAGAGGTGGGTTACTTAGCTCCGTCTATTAGCCTCGTTGGGTGTAATAACGTTGCTCCCTTTTCCCTAGGTCCACCGACTGGCAAGGTGAGTATAACTTTGGCTTGGGTTTCAGGTAAGTGTCAACCGCCGTCTCTGGCTTAACTCCAGTTAACTTCAACTAGGATTCTGGTAAGTATCAGTTGACGTTGCTATCCCTCCACTTTAGGCCTTCAAGGTACGCAAGGTGAGTTAGCTTTAGCTCTGGGTACAGGTAAGTAACGACCGACGTTCTAGTTCTCCACTCTAGGTTGTCAGAATGCACAAGGTGATTTAGCTTTAGCTCTGGGTACAGGTAAGTAACGGTCGACGTTCTATTTCTCCACTCTGGGTTTTCAGAATGCACAAGGTGAGTTAGCTTTAGCTCTGGGTACAGGTAAGTATCAGTCAACGTTCTATTTCTCCACTCTAGGTTTTCAAAGTGCACAAGGTGAGTTAGCTTTAGCTCTTGGTACAGATAAGTATCGGTCGACGTTCTATTTCTCCATTCTAGGTTTCCAGAATGCACAAGGTGAGTTAGCTTTAGCTCTGGGTACAGGTAAGTATCGGTCGACGTTCTATTTCTCCACACTAGGTTTTCAGAATACACAGGGTGAGTTAGCTTTAGCTCTAGGTACAGGTAAGTACTGATCGACGTTATAGTTCTCCACTCTAGGTTTTCAGACTGCACAAGGTGAGTTAGCTTTAGCTCTGGGTACAGGTGAGTATCGGTCGACGTTCTATTTCTCCACTCTAGGTTTTCGGAGTGCACAAAGTGAGTTAGCTTTAGCTCTGGGTACAGGTGAGTATCGGTCGACGTTCTATTTCTCCACTCTAGGTTTTCGGAGTGCACAAAGTGAGTTAGCTTTAGCTCTGGGTACAGGTGAGTATCGGTCGAAGTTCTATTTCTCCACTCTAGGTTTTCGGAGTGCACAAGGTGAGTCAGCTTTAGCTCTGGGTACAGGTAAGTATCGATTAAACAGCCATACGCAGGGCTCCAGACTAACTTTTTTCACTAGGAGCACAGTGGCCCCCAACTGAAAATTTTAGGGGCACAACCAGAAAATTTAGGGGCGCACAACGTAAATCAACATGCTAACCAAATCTACTAATTTCCACTGTATTACTAATAAATTCTTTAATAATAGATGCAGAAATTACAAATGTAATGTTTCAAATTCAGTGTCACATTTTATTCTGCACTTTTGAAGATGCAACAACAAGGTAAACTGACAGCACCATCACTGCCATGACAGTACAAATAGTAAACAAAATACCATACATTCAGAATAAAAATTAAAGTTAAAATATTTAAATGGGTGACTGAGTTTAACTGGAAAGATTTGAATGCATGTTTGTTTTTTTGTAAACAAAGAACTGTAATAATTCATAACTATCAATATATTAAATAGCTACATTTGGGATTTTTAAAATGAATATAAAATCCAAATGCGTTAAATGTCATGTCATTTCATTCAAGTGACATTAGCAACCAAGTTAAATGGTATTTTAGTTTGTTTCAAATAAGGAGCCAGGCTTGAAAGCATTGTTGGGCGTGTGTGTGTAAAGTTTTAACGCATCATCCGTTTTGGGAGACGCGGGTGTGAAGTCTTGCGATGCGGAGACAGGCGTGAGTATTTAATAAGCATAGAGACACAGGCTGCGCGTGTGCATCAAGTTTAAACACCTGTCTGTTGTGGAAGACGCGCGTGCAAAGTCTTGCAATGCGGAAACGGGCGCGAGTATTTAACAAGCATTGAGAGAGACAGGCTGCGCGCACGCTTTAAATTGAAACCCCTCGTCAGTTTAGGAGAAGCACTGTTTTTGAATCATACATGTTAAATTACTGATGTCATACACGCAAGTCTACACAGCTCAAGGCGACGTCAAACGTACCCAGTCTTTACTACCACAGGCGCTTGTAACACTAACCAGACATCCAAATGCCGCCATAACCACAGAAAATAAATACATAAACCCACGAGCGAGCTACCTGCAATTAACTTACCGGCAGATCGCGAGCGACGTGTTGAAGACCCCTGCTGTGTGTGTATTTGCGTGCGCTCGCGTCTCATTGATTATTTCAATTCTCATTGATTATTTCATTGCTCATTTCATTGATCATTGACGTGCCCCTTCCACGTTTAATGTATAAAAAAATACGGAGGGTGGGGGAGGCAAATTTACTGGTCACACATGTGCGACTGGATGTAAAATTCAGTCGCACACTCTAAAATTTTGGTCGCAAAATGCGACCATTTGGTCGCAGTCTGGAGCCCTGATACGTCACCTCTGGGCTTCATACGAGGTCGAGGGGATTTTACCGGCTTCCAGCTGCTGCTGGCTGGCCCAGTTACGGCTGACGACGCCCCGGCGGACCGGCTTGCTAGGACAGTTGTCCCAAGTTTGTCCCGTTGGACCAGCACGTCCCCTTCCCTTTCTCCTATGAACAGGGTGGGAATCTAGATAGTGAGGCGGACTGCATAGCTCACACCGCCACCCACAGGATACACACAGCAGTCAGCTTCTCATACCATGCCTACAGCACTCCCTCCAACATTATGATTTTCCACACAGACTCTGTACAGTACCTCACTCAATGTACACACACACACCTCCGCTTGCTCTGGGCCAAGGTTGTAGCGGGCGGTCATAGAATTTGGCCATTATTGCTGCAGCAGCTCACGCTAGTTCCATCAGAGGCTCTCTGGACCTGAGGGCGAGTACAGACAACAAAAGAGACGGCACAGCACTGCAGTACACACACCAAGAAAAAGCTCACCCACTGCACACCAGTCACTCCAGTGATTTAGTAGGGTCCGTACTCTACGCCGGGTCGAGGTCCGTCCTGAGGGAAGACTTGAATTCATCGTTACACACAACAATCAACCAGTCGTGTTAGGCCCGCAAGACCACAGTAATTCAAACTCTGCCACTTCGGCTCCCCCACTGGTCTCCACATACACGGTGGGCTGTTAGACAACAGCGAGACTTTGCAACACCGATACACGGGTCAGAGGTAATAACAAGCATAAAACTCAGTTTTACTCACAGTCTGTATCATTTATCTTCTCTCTCTCTCCACAGATAACTCACCAGATGCTCCGCAGTTTTGCTGTAACTTCACCCAGGCAACATTCCTTCTCTGTGCCTTCGATACAACACACACAATATGGTAAGTATATAACGTTATTCTTGTCAAAACTGCAAATGATGCAAGTTTTATGTATTTTGTTCTCTTTGTGTTTTAAAGTTATTTATAATAAGTCAAGTTTACTGTTTAGTGCACTGATATCCGACTCATTTTGGATAATAAAGTTTATAACTTCTTGCCTATAGTACATATCTTTGTCACATCAATATTGGATCACCACATTTGTGAGTGATCACCACATTTGTGAGTGATCACCACATTTGTGAGTGATCATTGCATTTAATTGTATTTATTCATAAACAGTATATTATGTTGAAGTATATAGTGTATTCTATGTACAGTACTGTAGTATAATATACTGCAGTATATGTGTACTGAACTATAATATACACATAAAGATATCGGCCGATATATCGTTATCTGTCTTTTTTTACTCCCTAATATCTGTATCGACATCGGCCCAAAAAAACGCATATCGCTCGGGCTCTACTCCAAACATCATATTTCCAGGTAAAAATGAAGCTTTACACTCAAAACCATTCACTCTTACTGAAAACCAAAATTTCCTCTCAGACATCACCCACAAGCTTTCAAAAACACACACACTACATAGTATTGCACACTGTTGCAATAAATTCAAAACAATAATTCAAAGCTGGTAAGTTGCTTGTGGACTTAGGGTTGCCAACCGTTCCGTATTTTATGAAAAATAATTCAGTGCAAATACATGACAGACACATAGCTCATAATATGTCAGCCATGAACGAAGACCGTGTCATTTGTATAAGAAAACCCTGACGGTGCGGGAATTTCTCCCTCCGTTTGTCTATGATCAGCGTAGCGTTTTTAACATCTTGCAGCCTCATCAGGGAATGCCCTTTTAATTGGTCGTTTCAGTCATTGTGATGTCACGTATCAACGATGACGACAAGTGACAACAGCGGGAAATGTAAAAACGACTGCATCCGAGCAGCCGGCGAAAAAGAAACGAGCACAAAAATATAGAATTGAATGGGAAAATGCCCGTGGCTGGAATGCGTGAGGGACATTGAATACAAGGCCAATTGTACCATATGCCGTCGCGTTTATTCTGTTTGTCACGGCGGAGTGTGTGATATTAAGAGGCACGCATGACGAGATAATCACAAGAGGAGCGAGAGGCTGTGGGCACAGGATGGAGCAATGTCAATGTTCATTGTCCGTCAGTCGTCTCCAGAGGCTCATATGGTATGTAATTATGTGGATTTTTAAAACTCAAATATAGTTGATAAGAAAGTGATTATATTAAAAGAGATAGTACAGGTTTAGCCTAACAATCCACATATATCTCTCCAGTATCTCTTCCTGTGTCCCGCTCCCTCCCGTCTCATAATGTGTCAATCATTTCTGATGGGTTTCTTATTAAAACTTCTTAACATGCACCGGCCCGGCGGCGGGCCCTAGGGGGCGTTTTTACGTGTTTTTGTACTTTGTTTAACATCAAATATTCAATCAACAATCATAAACTTTGCATTATTTGAAAGTTTAAACACTCCAAATTCATGTTCTGAGCTTATTTTTGCAATCAATACACTGGTGTGGAAAAGATTAAATGAAATGCAGATGGAATGCATATAAAAATGGTTGTGGGTACTCACATGTCTTGCCATATGGTTCTGATAATTTCTGACAATTCCCAAAAACTTCAACGTACATTGCAAGGTAAGGGTCCACTCTTCAAAAAGCATCCCACGTTTTAATCCAAAACAATGAAAAATAGTGAGAAATCCAGCAATATCCTCCTTTGCTTACATCCGCGCGTCCGCTAAGTATGATCGATCATGTTTATTTTCAATCAAATATCGATTTTTATCAGTGAAAATCCATCTCTTCCTGCTTCGTTAGACTGTTCCGATAAATATCCCGCCCTATTTTTCTGTTTTGTCCAATCAGAAAAGGTTTGACAACTCAAAATGTCATGCGAGCAATGATTTGCTGAGAGACCTCTCCAAAGGTTAGATATAACATCTCCATTGTGGATCGTCGACTGCAGATGACTTTTTTGAGTTGAAAGTGTTTTGGAGAAGTTGATAAAGAGCATGATCGCGGAGCAACAATGCAAGACTGGATATAAACAAACCGCGTCGTCGAGGAGAGATGGACCGGACTATGAGCATAGCTGCTCTCGCTTGGATAAAGTAAGTGGATTCTTTTGTTGATTATTTATTTTACGTTACATTTCTTGTTTCATGTTAGCTGTTTTGATTATAAAGTAACATTGGAGATGACTAAGATACGAGTTTTACATGGTTTCATTTTTCATGTTATATAAATGCATCATATTTATAGCTATATGAATCCAATGCACAGAATATACAAACTAAAAACTAGAAAATAAGATATGTGGTGGAAAATATGAGTACTACCAGCTGAGAAATATAGGTTATTTGGTTATATTGACATTTGTAATTATAAATAGATATATTCATGTAATGTGTGTGTGTATATGTATTATGTTCATATATATTACATCATAGTTTCTCATACAAATAGTTGTATGTCTCTAACTTTTGACTCAAACTAAAATCCTCTCTTGCTTTGTGTGTGTGTTGTAACAGGGCTTCAGCTGCCACAGAGGAGGACTGGAATCTGGAGTGCATTCATGAGCAACCACATTTAAAATTAAAGCTGCAAGCAGCGATGGAAGGGCCCTCGCACGCATGTGCACCGCTACCCTATGGCATTAGAAAAGCAGTGAACCAGGGGGATATGAATTAAAGTGGGTAAATATAGGTAGATATTCAAAGGAAAATTGATGTGCCACACTGCCTGTGTGCAGCAGGTGGCGCTATGACGGTACCTGATTATTGTTATATTGACGTGTTCAGCCCGGGACCCTTAACAAACGTGTGAAGTCTGGGGCAGATCGAACAATGGTCCTGTCCCAAATGGCACACTCCGGACTTGTGGTCCTCCTCAGAGTCCACACTTTGATGACATCACGTAGTCCAGACTTTAGGGACCCTTAATGCGAGTCCACGTGGGTCCAACGAAGTCGTATTTTGGGACAGACTCGAGCGTCACACCGGAAATGGGTAGAGAAGTTGCCCGTCAGTGTGAGCTCCTCCCTTCCGTCGTCTGATTGGTCTGATTGCTCTTTCGCAAGGACTTCTGGGTTGGTGCGCGATGCCTGCTGCAGTGGGGGCTTTGCTGAAGACCGCATCAAGGGGGCAAAGGAGGCGCTGATGAGCATACTTCAAAGCGTAAAAATGACAGATGGGACACCCTACGGACTCATGGACTAAGCGAGCATGCGCAATTTAAGGCCACGAGACCGAAAGTACACATGAAGTGCGCCTTTGGGACAGGGCCAATGTATGCCTGAATTACAACAGCTTCCTGTTTCATGTCAAAACATCACTCTTTGCGAGGCCGCCACGGACACGCCCTTCAACGAAAAGTCAAGATCTTCGCAATTTATCATCGCAAAGGGCTTCAGATCAGTCTCACCAGATATGATAATGATTTGATTAAATCTCTGAGAACAGTAAATCACAGCGTAAAACAAGGCATTTCCTGCTATCTCTAGGTGGCGCTAGGACTGAAGCTGAATATTGGCATTGAAATGTGTTCAGGCCAAGACTCTTATCAAAAATGTGAAGTGTGGGGCAGATTGGACATTCTATGCCTTAGTTCAACCCAATATCACGCAAATACGTGACTATTTCACGTATGGACCAACGTGAAAATGACACGTTTTGCCGCGTTTGAACGTGAGCATGTCACGTTTCCTTTTTGTGTCACTTTCACGTTTTGGTTACTCAACTTTGTTGTCCCAATTTCTTACGCTTCGGTTTAGGGTTAGATTTACATAAAATGACATCCTTACCTAAACAAACTCTAACCCCAACGTCGGGGACAATTGGTTAAAGTTTAGAAAATATAAAAGAATAAGTCTTGTATCTTTTTTTTTAATAAACCAATACTTAAAGTGACAAATACTTAAAGTGACATATAACAAAAGCACCAAATCTGGCCCTAAACCGGAGCGGGAATGGTTTGAAAATAGGACAAAAAAGTTGAGTAACCAAAACGTGAAAGTGACACAAAAATGAAACGTGACATGCTCACGTTCAAACGCGGGCAAAACGTGTCATTTTCACGTTGGTCCATACGTGAAATAGTCACGTATTGGCGTGATATAGGGTTGCTTAGTTATAACAACTTCCTGTTTCATGGCGAAAACGCTGAATTTGTCAGGCCGCCACGGACACACCCTCCAATGAAAAGTCAAAAGCTCCGCAATTTAGCATTGCAAAGGCCTTTAGATGATACTGACCAAATATGATGATGATCGGATTAAATCTCTATGAGGAGTTCGTTAAAGTACGAAGCCTGGAAATGACAAAATTTGCACAGAAATCACAGCAAAAATTCAAAATTCCCGATTTCCTGTGGGGTTTAGAGCTTCGCTCCAAGAGACTTTTTTGTAGGTCTTGGGGTGATAGATGACCCTACCAAATATCGTATCTGTAGGTTTTTCGTAGCGGCGGGGCTGTTTAATTGAAATTTTGCATGTGGCGCTATTGAGTCATTTCTACACGCCCATGCCACATGTAAATTTTCGCCACTTCTGACGTGTGTGCAACGTTTTATGATTTTTTGAGCTTGTTTAGCCTGTCAAAATGTGATTCATTTAGCGATACTTTGCGAGGCCGCCACGGACACGCCCTTTAATGAAAAGTCAAGGTCGTTGCTTTTTATCATCACACAAGGTCTTGAGATTACACTGGTGAAATATGATGTTGATATGGTTAAATATCTAAGAGCAGTAAGTCACAGCGTAAAACATGGTATTTCCTGCTGCCTCTAGGTGGCGCTATGACTGTTACTGAATTATGCCATGTTGATGTGTTCATGCCAGGACCCTTATCAAATGTGGGAAGTCGGGGGCAGATCGGACAATGTATGTCGGAATTACAACAACTTCATGTTTCATTGCAAAACATCACACTTTGCCAGGGTGCCACGGACACACCCTCCAACGAAAAGTCAAGATCTTCGCAATTTATCATCGCAGTCTGATCAGTCTGACCAGATATGATAATGATTTGATTAAATCTCTAAGAGCAGTAAATCATGGCGTAAAACATGGCATTTCCTGCTACCTCTAGGTGGCGCTATGACTGAAGCTGAATTTTGGCATGGAAATGTGTTCAGGCCAAGACTCTTATCAAACATGTGAAGTGTGGGGCAGATTGAACATTGAAAGCCTGAGTTAGAACAGCTTCCTGTGTCATGGCAAAAACGCCAAAATTTGTTAGGCCGCCACAGACACGCCCTCCAACGAAAAGTCAAAAGCTCCGCAATTTAACATCGCAAAGGCCTTTAGATGATACTGACCAAATATGATGATGATCGGATTAAATCTCTAGGAGGAGTTTGTTAAAGTACGAAGCCTGGAAATGCCAAAATTTGCACAGAAATCCCAGCGAAAATTAAAAATGGCCGACTTCCTGTGGGGTTTTAGAGCCTGGTTCCAAGGGACTTTTTTGTAGATCTTGAGGTGATAGATGATCCTACCAAATTTCGTATCTGTACGTTTTTCGTAGCGGGAGGGTTGTTCTTTTGAAATTTTGCAGGTGGCGCTATCGAGCCATTTCTACACGCCCACTTCTGACGCCTATACCACATGTAAATTTTCGTCAATTCTGACGCCTGTGCAAAGTTTCATGAGTTTTCGAGCATGTTTAGACCCTCAAAAATGCGATTCATTTCGGAGAAGAAAAAGCAGAAGAATCTGAGCAAAAACAATAGGGCTTTGCACCTACGGTGCAGGCCATTCTGGCCTGCTCCTCGGTGCTCGGGCCCTAATAAGTATTTTGTTATAATGTGTTTTAAATGTTTTTTTCTGAAATAGTTTTTTCTATGTGCTTTGGTGGGCAGAGAAGTTCTGAATTGATATACATCATGTAATATGTAGTCCTGACTCATTTTCTTTTGACAATCATGTAATTTTCTTATCATGTGTATATTTGGAGTTTCCAAGTGCACTTTTTCTGAAAGGACGCCTGGACTTTTTTGAAATAAAAGCTCACAGAAACAACATTTTTTGGAGAATCATTCTCAAATTTGAATCACAGCATGGTCAGACATTCAGTTCACCTATATGGTGTCCCCAGGTGTCTCACATGACCATTTCATACCTTTTTTGCTCAGTGAATGTTCTTTAAAGAAAAACGGAAGTCATTTAATGTATATTTTACCTTGTTTTACTCTGTTTCTTTACTACTCTGAGTTGTTATGACTATTAGGCAACAATGTGTCAAGTGTCTAGTTTCAAACAAGACCAGAATTATGAATATAGACCATAGGGTTTAAGAGCTGCAGATGTTTTAGTTTGGAGTTGTCGTTTTTCAGAAAATGCTCAAAAATAGAAGTGCTGGCTAACAGGTTTTAAATAATTATGGATTTAGATAGCTCAAGGTTTAAAAAGGGGTATGGTCTTTGAAGAGGGCGTATTATAAACTTAAATTAAAACCATGGTTCATTGTTGGCAAAATGATCATGAGAGCCTTTATATTTCACATCTATGTGGTTCAGTCTTGTATACTTATTAGGCATATTTTGCTATTCATTAAATATTTAGGCCTAAGAAGTTGTATGAAATATATTTATCTAAATGCATTAATTAGTTTCCACTATTTTCACCAGAAGTCTTTATTTCAGGGGTTATTCTTTTCAACATTCTCTTCCATGGGGGCATGTCACCGGACCCAGGCAAAACCCCCCAACCCACTCCAGCCCCCCCCCCCCCATTCCTTATTTCCATTTCAGAAAGTTGGCAACCCTACTCTCAATGCTCTCAAGCCGGGTTTGGTAAATTCTCTCCCCAACTGCTTGTGGGGGAACGGAGAATCATTGCAAACCACTGCACTTTTTCGTACTATATTCGGTTTTGTGATACCCAACAACATAAAAAACAATGGATAACAGTTTAAATGTTTATTACCAGGGACGGATTGGCAATCTGTGCGTTCTGGAAAAGTCCCGTTTTTTATTAGACGGCAAAAACGTCTAATAACGCAATATGAACTGCCAACAGCAGAGGCACTAATACGATCACTTATATGCTGCTACGTGTAAAAAAAAAAACAAGGAAGAAGAGTCGGCCTACTAGCCGTGATTGGTCCACGGATTCCTGAAATTCGCGAGCGTGCCCTGAGCATCCACAGCCTGGTCATGATGAGGGACAGACCGAGTTAACTTCACATCAGCAAGAGCTAAGTGTCAGTAGTAGCAGGACACGTGACATTATTATAATATAATATACACAATATAAATAAAACTCGCGAGAAAATTAATGTAATGCGCAACTACTGTTAGAGAGAGACTTGATGTGAGTGTGTCGCGCGCGTGTGTGTGTGTGTGTGTGTGTGTGAGAGAGAGAGAGAGAGAGAGAGAGAGAGAGAGAGAGGGAGAGGCGCGGGCGTGATTGAACAGGGGAAACGTAAAAACAATACATAATCCGTCATTTTGTTCATGTGGAACATCATTCAAACTGCAAAGTGTTTGCTTATATTTCTGTGCAGTTGCTATAAAACAAAACATTGTGCTTTTGTCAAACTGTAAACTGTAACTTACAACTGTCATATAACCAAAATCACACACACCAAAGCAAAAAATATTCATCCAACCCCATTTAAAAACAGTCTGTGGGTGGACATTCATCGTATTGCATTGGTTTTCATTTCTTTCACTGACTTTATTGTATATGATAGGTTGTGGTGAGCTCACATTTTCTGCTACAATGAAGACTAAACGGATGCTTCCACTCTAAACGTGCTAATATACAAGACAGGGGGCTAATAATTGACCAGATATTAGTTTAATCAAAAAATCCTAGCTTGCACTTTCTGTCTGAGTGCAGTTTTTCCTTGTCTTTTTTTGTCTTTAGTATTGTGGAATTAGCAAAGACCTGGTGGTTGTTTGTGAAAGCTTTACATACAAAATTAATAGGGCCTAGCCATTTTCATTATTTCACAGCCTTATACATCAAAGTGTAATATGACATTGACAAAATATTAAATGACCTTGTCTGATAGTCTTACAGTATTGTGGCAGTATCAGGACATCCTTGTGTCTGTTGCGAAAGGCCGGATAATGGGCCTATTTGGGAAAAACTCCAGGGCTGTTTTTTAGCCCCAGTCCGTCCCTGTTTATAACCAACAAGCAAATTGCACAAATTTGTTGAAAAATTAAACCTGCAACACGCCCTTTAAGCATCCAAAGAAATGCACAGCTTATTTGACTTGTCTATGCAAATGACAAAAATGGGAGAAACAATATAACAATATTTTCCTCTTAACAAAGAGATAGGGACGAGCCCGTATTTGGTTACGGTCAGCTCAGAACCGCAACAAAAAGACCAAACCAGGAACCTATAATGAAGAAAAGTTTAATTAGGTTTAATCTGATAAATCACTTCAGAAGACAGATCCAAAAACTGAGCGAGATCACAAGCGGCTGCATGGGATGATGTTACTTCCCCAAGTCCCCAGACACATGTCAGAATGGATTGTATTCCAAGTGACGATGATAGAGAAAACAAAGGAACCAGATAGGGAGAACGAGACTGTAAGTTTATAGAGACAAAAAGAAAACATTTAAAAAAATTAAATATACTTTCATTGGCGATTAACAAGTGAAGAGATGGTGTTTTTTAATTGTTGTTTTATTATTTCTTACTTCTTGTGTGTTACCAAACACTGTAAAAATAAATTCAACTTCTGTTAGTTTGGAGTAGGGGCATTCTCTCTATCTTATGGACTGGTAGAGGGAAAGAGGAGTTAATCAGTGTCATTATACTCAGATACTGTGTACGTTGTTGAACTCCAGAACTCTAAATTCGTTGTTGTTATGATTTCGGTCTTATTGGCTGCTTTGTCTTTGTTTCACTATGTGTTGTGTTTTTGTTTTGACAGCTCCACACGTGCGCGTCTTCCACCTGGTGATCTCATTACCTCTGACTTCTCTCACCTGCGACCCGCACCTGATTCTCATTATTGTCCAATCCGGTTTGATTTAAATTCCCCTCGTTTCCTTTGTTCTTTGCAAGTTCGTCTTTGTGTGTTCCTGCCTGCTAGCTCTGTCTAGTTCTTGTCGAGTCTAGTTCTTATTGAGTCAAAGTTCTTTCAAGTTTATTTTCACCGTGCTCTCTGCTGCCTTTGCCCCGTTAGATTTCCTGCCCTGCTGTCAGTCTTCCCGATTGGTGTGGCTTCTGTCAAGTCTTCGGATACTCCCGGTCAGAGGATACTCCTAGCGATAATCTACTCCTTACGCTGTCCAGCCGCAGTGCGCTCATGAGCGCGTAATTCTGCTGAAGATGCGGACAGCCGCAGTGCGCTCCAGCGCGTAATTCTGCTCAGCTCCCTGACTACCGCCGTGCGCTGTCCAGCGCGCGCTCTGCTGAAGATTCTGACCTCCTCTCTCTTTCATTGTCCCACCAGGATTCTCTCTCTCCCATCAGGATTCCCTCTCTGTGCCCTGTGAGGATTTCAGCAAGTGATTGTCAAGTGGATGTCCTTCAGTGTTTCCCACTTTGAGACTTTTGCATTTACACATACACACACACATTAATACATGAAGACATTGACTGTTTTTGATTATACATACCCACTGATTCTCTTTTCATTAAAAACCCTCTGCATTGGGATCCTTGAGTTGTGTCGTTCCTAACAGTTGTAATCATAGTCTGTGTTTTTATTAGTGTTTTAGAACATCATTTGTGAGTTACCATTAAATTTAAACATTTAGCAAATGCGACTTACAAAAATGAAAAAAAAACTATTCTTCCTTAGTGCTAGGATACTACTGTACATTTTAACATTTAATGGAGACATGAGAAGAAATAGATGCTGAGTCAAGTGTGTACTGTACATTGCTGTTTTTCATCCTGCACTTTGTTAAAAAATGTAATGTCATTCTCTTGCAGTTCTATCATAATGTGATTGTTTCAGCTGGCTATCATTAAAGTTTTAAGTTAAGACACCTGTGAGGTTACCCTAAAGTTAAGACCGTTTTTAGGATGTTTTGTCAAGTTAGGATGCTTCTGTAATACCACTTTCCTATCTGCAGTTAAGATAAGATAATGCATTTAGGAACATCATTCTGTAATAGCTTTCGTCTTAAATGAGGTCTTAACCACTGATCTATATAAATGACTGGATTGCGCATGACGTCACAATTGTGAAGCCGCCGCGCCGCCATGTTGGTATGCCCAAACATTATATTAAATCAATGGACGCGATCAGATTTTAATGCTAAAACATGACTTTACTAGTCTTCGTTTTAATATCTGAAGTTACCCTGTACATTATTACAATGCAACCGTCCTAAGCATGTACATAGTAATTTACTGAAAGTTGAACATTTTTGCTTTTTAATCAGTTACTATACATTCATCTTTATTACAGTATCAGATCAGCGGCTGACCCCAGCATATTTAGTATTAAAGGAACAGTATGTAAGAAATTTATATAAATTAATCATAAAATGGCCCTGATATGTCACTAGACATTAAGAAATCATTTTCATTTCAAATACTTATATCGCTCACAACAGTGGCCTGGCCAGGATATTGTCATTTAAAAAGTGGAGTTGCAGCCCTCAACTGATGTTTATGTTGTCATTTTGTGTATTGGCCACCAGTTGTGTGATTGCAGTACCAGTTTTAGCCACAAGTTTTGTGATTGCAATACCAGTTTTGGCCACAATCCTACATACTGTTCCTTTAATGACAAACGTACCCATTCTGAAATGTAAATAAATAATCGTGCTTTTTTGTATGTGCATGCAATAATTTGCTGGTTTTGTAATTATCTTACAAGTTACCTAAACTTATTTAGAGAAATAACGCTGACCGTGTATCTGAATGTCAAAAAACTTGATTTATACCCGTGTCATTAACAGAATGCAGCAGACATGCCAACCTGATCTCACAGAAATCCGTGAAATGAACACGACCTCTTAACCACGAATTACGTGGTGGTGGCACGGATTGTGTTGAAATTGCGTGTCGGCACCACGGAAACAAGACCCATACAAAGTCAATGAGGCTATTTTGTCGTGTGGGTGACACGGATTCCCTGGTTTAATAACGTCACACAGTGGGCGGCGGTAAAAGCTATTACGTTGGTCCTTAACTTAATATAAGCAGTGCTATTACGTTGGTCCTGAACATAAAATAAATATAGCCAATTTATTGCAGTGCTATTACGTTTGTCCTGAACATAATACATTCAAAGCATAGATTAAATCGTACTATACCATACGATACTGTTCATCGCATTCAAGAAGCGTGACCCGTAGCCAGAAAAAAACCTCTGGGTGTGCATCATAAAATCTGTGTGTGTCACAGGCAAGAAAACCAGAAACGCTCGGGAATTCAGGTGCTGTAAATCCGGTGGACAGGACTCATCTCGTTATAGATCAAGATAATTTATAAAGATCTTTAAGGGTCGGAATATCAGATAGTTGACATAGTTCATATTTTTAATTAAAAAAGTAAAAACGAAATAAGAGGAATAGCATACATTATTGTTGTTGCGGTGTGTCACGTGACAATCATGACCCGTCGCCATGGACACAAGGGGTCGGATATTTAAAGTTAAATATTTTTAACTTACGCGTGAAATGGTTGATTTTAAAAATATATATATTCTAAGTAAACAACAACAGCCCAGGTTTAGTAAACATTTTTTTATTGAAACTATAAATAAATATTCTGCATCCATTAGGTGTGCCACTGTGGGTTGCTCCCGCACACCCCCGTGGCTACGCCCTTGCCGTGACCCAAATCTTGTTCGCACATCATCGCGATGTTTATCATCAATTTACAAACCTCGCCAGTCGCCACATCTTTGTGAGTATACCATTAAATTTCTGTTTGTTCGATATTAAATTCATTATGTGTTTTTTATTAATCCAGATCGGCTTCTAAATGTTGTCTGAATTGTATTGGTCATCTATATTACATTCTTTTTGTTCACAATAAGTTCAACATAACACATAATCAAGTAGTGGGTGATTAGAGCGTGATTAAAAGTCACGTTATGTTAGTCACCATTAACATAACGTGACAGACCCTCGATCATTGTATTATATTCATATTTTTGGAATTAACTACCAATGTACTTCTACTGTGGTATTTTGTGTTTATAGTACACAAATCGTACCATGTTTCTACCCCAGTTAGTTTACTTCTACTGCAGTTAGTTTACTTCTACTGTGGTGTTTTGTAGTACAGTAACAGTACCCTGCTGAAAAAAACAGCATCAAACCAGCATGGGAATTATGCTGGTTTATGCTGGTGGTCACTAGCAAATCAGCACCAAAACACAACATATTCTGGTCTTGTTGGTATGCTGTTTTTTTCAGCAGGGTAAACCTTATGCTTTTACTACAGTAGTTCAGCCTTTTTATACATAGTAAATAACAGTAACAACAACATCAAATGTATTAAAAGAATGGTGTACAATTCAGAAATCTTTAGACATTCAGATCCTTCTTTTTTGGTCAGTTTTATTCTGTTGCCGTTGTTATGGATCAACTGGGGATCGTGTTATCTGGGGACATGCGCGTGCACGCACTTAAATTTACCTGACATATCAGCGACCGCGTCAGTTTCGTCAAATTCGATTTTCAAAAGCCCTTATTAAAAGCGTATATCAAATTATTAATAATTGTTGTTATCAATGTTCGACCACTTTGTTTCCTCTGCTTGTGTTTCCGTTTATTTGACGCAGTTAAAAATTAAGTTTTATCCTATTTTCCTTGAACGAATTGCACCACGCCCACGTTAAAATGGGACAGCTGTTACCTTTTCGTTGCGATGTTATCATTAAACTTGCCAGCGGATTTAAGTACATTTGTAAGTATTTTCTTTGAAACACAAATGTATCGTAGGAAAATATGCATCTGTAGTGTACCGTCCTAATGAAAACATTTTGGATATTTATTAAATAAACCAGTAGTTAAAGCAAACAATTGAAACATCATTTACTTTTTTAGTGCAATGTAATTGCTTTTCTAAGCATTTTCTATGGTTCATTCTTCTTTTGATAAACAAGTAATTAAATGCATTCAAAGTCTAATTTTATAAAGTTCATTTAATATAAATTTGAGTTGAAGGCAGCATAGATGCATTTGTTTTGTTGTAGTGTTTTATTATTTGAAATTACTTGCTTGAAAAGTATATTAGCCTGACTTAAATGGACTAATGTTTTAATTGTAGGACTTGGCTGAAGTTAAGAGAGGCAAATGACAGTCAAACATCAATCTGTTTTTATTTTTCAAGCAGATCAGAATTTGTGACAAATGTGGAATTATCTAAGGTAAATGACTGATCTTTGAAATTACATCCATACACGTTACATATGCTTACAAAATGATATTGTTTTGTAACTCAGTGTAAAACTGAAAGTATACTCTTTAAAATTGTATCTTGTTTCTGTGATTGGATATGTGGAGAATACATTGTTTTCTGTAAACTTTCTCAATAAATAACTGGTCTCTATTTTTCTGTGACATACTTTTAGTCTTTATAGTCTTTACAATTCAAAACTCATCATGCTGTAGGATATTGAGGGGACAATGGGACTTGCAGTTTTCTCCATCAATGCTACTAAAGATGATACAGTGATGATGATTTTATTTCTTTGTTACCATCCTAAGTTTCAAAAAATATTTTTCTCAGCTTCAACAGGCCTACTGCCCTTCTGTTTATGGAAGCTTTATGACAATTGCTCAATGTAACCACATAAGCAGAACATATCAATAATTCATCATAAATTCTGATTTAATAACAATTTTTAATAATTTTTCTTACATGTATGCTTTAAGACATTCTTAAATACAGAACACATCATTATTCATTACTGTAACTTACTATTTGCAAACAAAGTTGTCTTTAACACTGGCGGCTGGTGCTATTTTTTGTTGTTGTTGTTGGGGTTATAAAATTATATGGTTTACATTCAGATAACTCAACATATAAAGAACACTTTTGCCAGATGTTCAGTGTCCTCAGGCAAATCACCCTGAGGTTGATTCTTATACACATAATGTGGTAGTATTGTATTTGAAAATGAATTTAAAATGTTACAGGTTGTAACTGAGTGCATAGGGAACTGGTAATTTAGCAAAAAAAAAAAAAACCAATATGAAAAATATAAAAATATTTTTATATTTATCGAATTGGTTGTTCTTCTTTTGCAGTTGTTTCTGATTATGAAATTAGTATTTTGTATATTCCCATTTATTTACAAGTTATCACAAGGACAAATGGTTTGTGCTTTTACTAATTATAAGAATATGTTTCATAGGTGTTGTTTCATATAAGAACTTCTTTTGAATACTAATCTGTTAAATTAGTTATGATCACTTAAAAATATATAAACGCTGGGTTTTCACTTGTGAGAAAATAAAAATAAACGAATGAAGAAGGACTAGCAAGTCAGCATGCCCAGAAGTGAGGTTCGAACTCTGGTGGTTTGAATTGAAGCGATGAGCACTGTCCACGAGGCTATGGCTCCACATCGCTAACTTATGCCTAGCGTACACCAAAGGATTTTCACAGTCCCAGACTAAAGACCGGCAGTCTTTAGGAATCTAACTGGGGTCTCGGCGCGCTCCCGTCGTCTCGATCGTTAACTGTGAGGTGATAATCTGCAGTCGGCGACCCGATTTATGCCAGTCTTTCTTTAGTCTTTCATATCAAACATGTTTGATATTATCGCAAGTCCCTGCGTAGTCTCATGACGTAAAACAATCAACAACCAATAAATTAGTTCTCCGGAAACAGGAAGCCATCAGTCACAACAAAGAAACTTGTCGACGGACGTGGAAACAAAACGAGCGCGAAGTAGGCGAAAATGGACCGTGGATAAAGAGGAGCGCATTGATGAGCGGTGGGCAGAGCAGCCGTGTCTTTTTGATGTAAACTGACATTCATACCACGACAGAGTGGAAAAAGAAAAGAAGTGGAGCGATATTGCCTGTATGTGTTAACATGCTAACTCTACCACTCTATTGAATGGCATAACGTGCTAATGTTTTCTGGTATGTGTTTACATTCTTTATGCCGCAAGCGTGAGCAACGCGTAAGCGGCGCATGTTTTTTTCGGCGCACATGTTAACAAGTAAAAGCACAAGCACGTACACCGCACGCGTGCGGTCATACATGTGACGCCATAAATGTCATAAATGTGTGTTTCATACAGTCATGACTTTGAGCAATGTAAAAGAAAGCAATGAAATATTTAAAAACACTGCGCATTCACTCTCTGCCCAGCAAATGAGTCCTCATATAGCTTAATACTGTTCACAGAAACAGATAACGTACATCTATAAATCTAAATCTTATGCTTAAACTGTTGACGGGAAACACGATCGACTGCTTCATGCTGTCAATCACTGAGTGTTTTTTTTTATTTTATCTTAAACCTTAAGAGAAACAGATTTAATAATGTGCCAAGGGCTTTTTATGTCTATAATTGGGTATTGTGTCTATATCTGTCATTACACGAACCAGAACAGCACGAAAACAATGTGGGTTAAACAAATCACAGCTATATAAATTACACTGACCGTCAAAAACCCTCTTGAAGAGGTTTTGCTCATTAATGCATATAAAATAAAGTAATGTGAACTTGAGATTTTTATACTGTTATTACAGTTTTTCTCAGTCGCTTTGGTACATTTCTCGAATCATACTCACAATTTGCATAACAGTAAGTGCATTTCTCAAAACAATTCGGACAAGTAGCAAAACACCATGGATAACCTGCAAAAGCCACTCTCTTACTCAAAATTCATCTCTCAAATATCTGTGTCAATAAACATGTCATTGCCATCAGAATGACAAGTCAATGTGTCATTGTGTATGGATAAGACAGTCAAATTGTTTAGTCACGTTGTCAATATAACAGTTTACTCTGAAGTGATTTCCTGATATAAACTATCGCTAAAGTTTTGACGACAAGTATTGTAAATTGTAATTTACACCTTAGTGTAAGTTATGTGGGAGTTTGATTGCAAGAGACTAAACAAAATTTACATTTACGCTTTTACTGTGTACTGTAATTCATTGACAAACCATGTCATTGCCATACAGAAAGGAAAAGACAGCACTGCATAGCCCAAAGAAAAGAAGTAGAAATGTGAACATTGAACAATATCTTTAGGGAAAACTGTACATGCAGTGCTGTCTTACACTGAAGTCTTCATATACCTCCTGACCCAGCAAGCATGTTTGGCTAACAAGGCTAAATTTGGGCTGCCAGTGAAAGTCTAATAGACATCTAACCATAGCCAAAAAATAGACAATGCAAATGCTTTTAGATCATGTAAAAGAAATGAAAGCAAACACCTTGAACACCTGTTGGAATATCATACATCTTCAAGTTATTTTGGCAAAAATGGCATGTAACCAAATTCAAGGTTATTTAGGGTAGAAGTGGGTTACTCATAGCTGGACTATATTGGGTCTATAATTAGCCGTCATTTCAATATCTCAGTTTTTGCTTGCTGGGGACGTTTCTGTCTGCTAGAGAAAGTCAAGATTCACCTGGGAGCAATTTACCAAGTCAGGACAGATTTAGAAAAAACTTCTAATAGAAATGTATAAAAAAATATGTTTGACCGGCACAATTATGAGAACTGTATTATAAGAACTTGTTCAATAATTTTGCATGTAAAGACTTATACTATGAACTAATGCCTAAATGTTGTGTGGAGTGAGACTATTCAACAGAGACCCATTATAATACATTTTGATCAACATGACATAAGTAATCGATAATGCAGGAAAAAGCAGAGAATTTTACATAATCATTTGCATGGATGTACCAAAGCATTTGCAACTTGTTCAAAGAAATAAGAAACTGCTTTTTGGATGTGCACAAGTGACACAATGATGTGAGAAATGAACAAGTAGTTTTGAGAATTTCAATTCTGATCTGAGAATTGTACCAAAGCGACTGAGAAAAACTGTAAACTGCACAGTATGCGCTGCAAACGCAGCTGGTGTGAAAGCACAATGGACACGCGCATACATTTTTGTTAAATCACTGCTGAGCATGATGATAAAAAGCTAAAATAATCTTGTTGTAGTCTTGTAAATAGTGTTACTACAAGATTCAGTGTTTGTAAAATCTTTAGTCTGAGACTAAAAACTGTGAACCCAAGTCTTTAGATGTGAGCTGATAATCTTATAAAGTCTTTTCTAAATCTTTTCAAAGTCTTTAGGTGTACACAAAGCATTAGTATATTGTTGCGTGACAGACTGCAGACTTTATGCGCTCACACGTCTAACCAATTTAAATTGATTAGTCTCAAAATAATATGGGCGGGGCTTAACATTAAAACTTTTTAAAACCCGCTTGAACGGCTTTTAATACATGAAAACAGACAACGAGAAAACGACAGTCTCAAATAATAATAACAACATTTATAGGTGCTCTAATAAAGGTTTTCATAAGGGCTCCTTTGGATAATCAAAGGGACGAATCTGTCGCCGTCTAACATCTGCTGATATATCAGGTAAATTTACGTGCGTGCACGCGCATGTCCCCAGATAACACGATCCCCAGTTGATCCATAACACCGTTTTATTCTTATTATATAGTCTTATGATAGTGGGCAGATCCCGGGGCCCGTTGCAAACAGCCACACACATACCACGTTCAGCAAATAAAGAACTAAAAAAAATCCAAAATTTGCAATTCACAATTTTTTTTTGTCTTGCAGTTTCTTCACACACATCTCATACTCCTCCATCTACACTCTTCACAACATTTAAACCAACGGCTCTTTTAACAGCCATCACTTGCAAAAGCTCTCCTAAAGCAGCTGATGGCGATTTACTTCTAATCACAGAACCGGCTTTACTGATGAAACACGCATGAGAATCGCAGACGATTTTTTTGCACAGTGAGTGAGTGAGTTGGAGAGTTAGTGAGACACACACACACGCACGCACGCACGCACGCACACACGCACGCACACACACACACACACACACACACACACACACACACACACACACACACACACACACACACACACACACACACACACACACACACACACACACTCTCACTCTCCCCCCTCTCTCTGTTTGTCCCTCTTTCAATTTGTTTTGCCTATTTCTATTTGCCTTCTTCATTCTTTCAATATGGCATCTTCAGGTTTCGACCAGTTATGTCAGGAAGCTGCAACTATTTCAAAGCATCTTGAAATGAAAGCTGACAATGCTGAACTTGAAGCAGCTACCAGAGAGGCTGAAGAAATTCTACAAATGTTCAATCCTCCATTTTATCTGTTCATAGATTTCCAAGTCCTTACTTTCAGTCACTGTTAGCATTTTATTTTAACATGTTTATTTTTTTCAGCTGAAGACCAAACAAGCGATTTCCTGGACTCGACAGACACAGTGAACTTTGCACTGCATTTCAAAGATAATATTGGTTATATAAGATATCCGTATATCCACAGAAATGGACTCAGGTCCGTAATAGTGCCAATATACATAATATAGTTTCATAAAATTGATTGTTGTCTGTTGTTACATCTGTAGCCAGCTTCTCAGCCGCAACACCGAGAACCAGAGTTGAGGTCAATGTACTGCTGAGAAAAGTGCAAGATCTGTTTAACCAAAAATATAGTAAGCATATGTCCAAACACTTTTTAAGTCTTGATAACCTAATATACCTTCATGTTTTCATGGCATTATTATCAAATCAATAACTTATTTGTGTCCATCAACCATAAGATTATGACACATTACCGACTGTTTACAGCCTGTACACTGGATATTAACAGGATGGGAGAGTCACAATTGTCCAACTGTGTTACAATGTGTAATATGTACATGCATGTGTTTGCCCGTGTCTTTCAGAGGATGCCGGAGGTACTGGAAAGCTCCCCTACCAATCCCTGGTAAATCAAGGCATGACAGTTAAAGTTGCAGGACTGCCCAACAGCCTCAAAAAGCCATCCTATTATGGAAGGAACCAGTTGGAGGCCATTTTGCAAGCTGCTGAGGAGATTTCATTTGAAATCAGTAAGTGAGATTAACAGTGGTTTTGTTTCTCCAGCTGAGTTTCGGCAGATCATTTGGCTCTTTGCAAAGTGGGAAAAATAAGTTAACTAAACAATAATACGGGCCTACATGTGAGTCTTTGTATAGTGCAGCACTGGTTGGGTTAATTTTTGACCCATAACGAGTAAATATTGGATAGATCAAATGCTGGATTGTTGTTATGCAACCATGGGGTAATAATAAACCAGCAGTTTGGTTAAAACAACCCAGCATTGAGTCAATGTTAACCCAGTGGTGTGTTCTGTCCAATATTTACACAACATGCGTAAAAAAAGAACCCAGCCATTTTTAGAGTGTGGGCCACTGTATTTCTCCATGTCTCCTCACCCCAACCAGTCGAGGCAAATGGCTGTCCATTCTGAACCATGGTTCTGCATGAGGTTGCTGCATATTAAAAGGAAGTTGCCACTCCACTCTCAGAAAAAAAGGTATAAAAGTTGTACCTTTTTGTCACTGGTACACTACCTTTTAAAAAGGTGCTAAAATGTACCATTTAGGTACAGATATGTACCTATGAGGTACAAGCATGTAGCTTGGCGGTACCAATGTATACCTTTTATGTACAAAAGTGTACTTTTTGAAAAGGTACTGCCCCAATGTCAACTTTTGTATCTTCATGTACCTTTTTTTCTGAGAGTTTGTAGCCTAATAATATAAAGAGTACAGTATGTGATAGACCTACTCTGTTTGAAAAGTGCTGTGAGGTAACTTTGTTATGAATTGGCACTTTAAAAATTAAATGTAATTCAATTGAAACAGATTCAGGTTATAGATTCTGTATGTGTCTATGACAGTTTGTAAGGGATGTAACACTATTTCTCAGTTGCAGTTTCCTCATTACAGTGGACACATTTTCTAAAAAGGCACCTCTTCAGAATATCCTATAGCTGTTTAGTTGAATTTGACTAGTGATTGTGATGGCCCTTGGCAACAGTTGAATTTTATCTATAAAATTATATTTCTTCATTAATACTGCTGTGTGATGCAGAAAGACCAGTTATTTGTTATGCTTCTAAGTGTTTCTTTTTTCCCTATACATTAATTAGATGCAGCACAATGCAACTCCACCGACAAAGCAGAAGGAATGTCAGAGGCGATGGACGCAGAAGGTACGCTGAGTTGTTTTTATTTTATCTTTAAATAAATATATAACATTAAACTTAAGAAGCATAGTTTACTAGATATTTAATTGTGGTCACTACACTGTACATTTCACCACTGTACACATTATTAAAACCATAATCAAATCAGAAGATGAAATCTGTGTGTGATAGTTTAACATCTTCAAATCAACAGACACAGCAGATGTTGCCCAGAAATTTTAGAGGCCATGTGTGAAAATTGTATTTCTTTTCATTGTAATACATTTTGAATGGTATTGCTTAAGTTCAAGCTTAATTAAAGCTACTCTTCTGAAAAGTCTGCCATTGACATTGGACACAAAGAGAAAAGCTCACTTGTATGAAAATTACAATTTATATATACAATATTTCTTCAGGTGACATTTAACATCTTTTATAGACCATTTTGCAAGATGTAAACAACACTGGTCCAGAAGCACTTCCTGTATCAGTTTCTTAACACAACATAAACGTTGGGATAAAATACAACCAAAAGGACATATAAAACTTAATCAAAAAGTTAAAGAAACATTTTTAAGATGTTTTCTTTATGTGTGAAATAAAGAAAACAGTCACAAACTGAAACAGGAAGTGTTTCTGGACCAGTGTTGTTTACATCTTGCAAAATGGTCTATATGGTTGGTATTCTGATATTTTACACTTTGAATTGGCTGTTGATATTTAGATGCAAACAATGAATGGTACTGTATCTGTATTTAACCTACAATTTACTAATTAACTATTGACAGTATAAATGTTGACACATTGCATTATGAATTAGATTCAAACGTTGTATTAAGAAAGTTGTTATTATGTTTTATGTTCTACAGAGCTGGAAGAACAGTCCTCAGAAACAGACAATACTGTAGCTTTCGTGATGACTGCAGATTAAGGTATCTTTTCAAATTGTGCTGATTTTTATGTCCCATTGAGAATAATAAGCTCTTCCTCATAGTAGACCAGGGGCCTCATTTATAAAAGTGCGATGTATGAACTGTCCTACATTTAATCTAAGACCATTTCTGAAATGATCGTAAGTGTGATTCAGAGAAAAGGAGCTTACGCATAAAAAAACGTGCGTACGCCTCTTTTCCAGATGTGCGGTTTATAAATCACAAATGATCTTAAAATTGTGCGCAGCTGAATGCTTTTAGAACTCCGCCTTGTAAACGCCCCTAATTTAATTAATTAGCATATAAATATTAAATTTTCAAAGGCCAAATTCTCTGACTGCTACAATGGGGAGTGGTAAGAAAACATATTTGTTGTCGTTTGCTTAAGTTTTTAATATTTCTAAATTCTAACATGGAAACTTTATTGACATCACTCAAGTTAAGGCGATTATTAGTGGATCTTTCAATTCACGGGTTTCATTTAAATATAGTTTTACACGTAGGCTAAACATATATTATATATTATATTTGTGTCTTTAAAGTTTTGTTTCAGTTTGCCATGCCTCCTGCGCGACGGTGTTAAAATAAGATATTTTCGACTTTAAAATTCAAAGATCGTATCTTAAACTGTCGGAATATATTCCATATGGATTCAATTGGATTTACCGATGTTTAACATTAAAATCGATGCATGGGAATAATTTGTATTAATTTTTGAAATACCCATCACTCTTAAATGTCGCATGTCCCTTAAATCGAGGCTTCACAATTTAGTTCCTTTCACGTCGTTTTAATAATTAAATTCGATAGGTTTTACTTTAATTCAATAAAGCACATGTTCTGTAACATTTAGATTTGCCATAAACACTGCGAAACGATTTTGCTATATTTTTAAATATGTTTTGAAAAGATGACGAACTATAAAATCGTTTTCTGAACCTATAGCTTGGGCACTATCTTTTTGCATTAGAATAGGCCTACATTTTAAAATATCAAAATAGGCCAACATATTTTGTTTTAAAATATATTCTAAAACCTGGTTAAATTATTTTGGAGTAGCCTAGTAGGCCTTCTCCACAGTTTGTTCATTTTCTGTGTGCATCATTGTTGCATGTTTCTACGGTTCTATTCTGAATAAACAAACAGCGCAGTTTACATGCTTCGTCCTTGTTGGATTAGCTCATTAAGATAATTCTAAACAGATTTCTGTAATTCAAAAAACTCTGAATTGTAGTTGAGAACGTCACGGCGCACTATTCCAAGTAGACCTGGTTTGGTAGTTTCAACAGATTACAATACTTTAACAAGAACAGATATTGGAACAGAACCATAGACCAATCCACTACACAGTGACACATTGTGACAAATCAGCCTCCAATTCTTTCATTTAGGATCTAACAGCATTAAACTAGATTCGTTTTGTAAGTCTTTCAAGGGGCAGTTTCCAGGCAGAACGTGCAGAATACATTAACAGAGTTCTGTACATACATTTGGGACCTAATGTATAAAAACATCTTAAAGGGTGTTGTCCAGGACATTGTCTTAAATAACAAACAGAGCACACCAAAAATTGCTTTTAAAATGATGTTCCTGTGTACAAGCCTATGAATGGCTAGAACAGGCCAACCAGTGGCGGCTCGTGACTGCACTTCCGAGGATGCGCTAATTCATAATAACTGTTCGGATTGTCACGTGTGTGGTTACCTTTTCCAAAATATGTGTCATGCGTGTGGAGAGATCCTGTGTGCATCACGTGTTTTGTCAAAATATGTGCCTGCTGGAGACGCGTCAAAACCGTTTATGATAAAAGAGACACTTGCGTTCCCTAAATACACGCAAGACACTCCCTTAACAGTAAACTCTGATTACGCATGAGATTGTGCTAATATCTGGCACACGCGAGCGTCTCCGTTCAAGTTCAAAGCAGCAGGCACCTATTTTGGTATGACACGTGATGCACACACGATCTCCCAAAGCGCAGAACACATACCCCGAAATGACGAACCACACACATGACAAGCTACGTGCATGTTATGACGAACTTCGCATCGTGAGCATCAAAAAAAAGAAGTCACCAGCCGCCACTGAGGCCAACCTACGGCTGTATGAGTTATGGCATTACAGTTAGTAATGCTAAAGCTGAAGAATAAAGTGGTGGTGAGATTTTTTAAAATTGAGTTACACTTCTGAATCATGTTTGATTTACATACATTTCTGAAATGGAAAACCCAGAGTTTTCCTTGTTTCTGCTTTCTGAAATTTGCCTCAGGAATTCTTCTTTGTTGACCTGCTTGTATATGATTGAGCGTCAGCAATACCCACATTTTAATTTGACAATAGTTACAAATGAATAAACTGCCTTTGAAATGTTACTTAAAATATGCTCATGAGTATTAATTTCAACTAACTGGCTTGACTTAAATATATTTGTTTTGATAGATGGAGGCCATTTGTGCTGTGTCTGCCGCTTCCTTTTCGATGACAGGAAGAAGAATGCTTCAGAGAAGTGGCGTTCATGGTCACAGTGTGCCAATCATGGTCACACCCTGCATGTCAAGACACCATGCAAACAGCCTGTAGCGCTGCATTAGTGATATGAAACATGCTAGTTACACAAGATGTTTTATGTTTTAACTTTGAGTTGTTTTTACTTTGTTCATGACCCCATCCCTACAAACACACACACATATTTTTTTTATTTTTATGTATTAGGTGCAATTGAATTTTTTTCATGCAAATGAATTGTAATGATTACACTTATAAGAATAAAACAGATTTTTAATTCACTCTAATTTTTATTTATTGTTGTCATTTGTTGGCACCAATAAGTGTGGTCCCTTTACCTGGGACATGTGGGGACCAATTCATATCTATTGTACTGAATTTAGGCCACAGGTTGTAAATGATAAGTAGCCTATTGTTTCATCTTTTATCAATGGTTCGGTATGGTTGGGTGTTGGCAAGGACCTCACCATACTTTTCAATACAGTGAGTCAAAGTTCGATTTCATGTTATGATTAAGTACTTTACATAACTTTAACAACTTTTTCGCAGTCTTGTTGTCACTGAGAGGTATTTGGCAAATTTGATATCGAAAAGTTGTTTATGTCAGAGCAGTAAAGATACTTGTGGATACTTTGATATACAACTGAACAGTACAATTTAAACAACTTTAAATATAATGGTTGCTATGAACGATGATGAGGATGATGATGTTATGTGTATCTGCTTTATCAAAGTGATTTTCCTCCATCATACAGATGAAGTTGAAGCAAATCTCTATTACCACATTTAATGTTATGAAAAGAAGCATCATGACAGAAATATATATTTATATATGAATTGAAAGTAATACAAAAAAAAAAAAAATGAGACCAGAAACACATCATGATTTAAAAAACTGGCTATGCTCAGTTGTAAGGACTTTTTTGAAATGATTAAGTAATTTCACATTATGTGTCATTTTGTGTTTTAAATTAAAGTGACAACACAAGTAACAAAATTTGGTGTTCCAATAATAAAACTGATTGTGTTGTTTTAACACATCTGTTTTTAAAGTGTATTTATTACTGTACAGTATGCTGTAGCATTCATTAAGAAAGTTTTAAATAATATAAACTGTATACTACACTTTACTATAGTATGGGTATTTACTATAAATTACTTTAGTACTTTTTATGTGGGCAGAATTTTTATGACTGGACTGACACACCTGATCCACATACATTCACGATATAGTTTGCATACTGCTCAGGCCTGTCTTTCTGCTTACAAAGAAGGAACATGAAACAATACATAGGCTTCCTATACTGTATTTGGCACACATAGCTAAAATGTTTCTCAAAGTGACAGGTTTGGAAGGAGGGGAATGGTACTCTAATGGATAAACTAAATAGGCCTGTTTGCCATTTTTAGTTGAGTTCAAAAGAAAACATTTAAACAAAATAAATAGGCTACAAAAGATGCAAGAGAGCATACATTATGTACATTATGTAGCAAACATTGTGTATAATGTTTGCTAATCTGGGTTTTGACAACCAATAGGCCTAATAATCATCTACTAGCCTACAAGATGACTACCCATCAGACTATGTTCTTATTTATTAATGGTACCTGAATGTTTTTAATTTAATTATCATAGCAGCATTAACATAAATAGATAAGCCTATGCATATAAGCCCAAACAGAAATGCACAGTTTGTGTGTGTGGCCAACACCAGATCAAGGTATGGGGTCTGTTTACACAGCCAGAAACAAACAAACAAACAAACAGCTTTATTTTATCTAACCCTAACCTTATTGAGCCTTCAAAGTGATCTCTGAAACTATTCAATTCAATTCAATTCAATTTTATTTATATAGCGCTTTTCACAATACTCAATTGTTTCAAAGCAGCTTTACATTAATAGAAGCAGTAAAAGCACAGAACAACGACAGAAAGCATAACATAATACACAATAGCATAAGCAGTCAAATTTGCTGCGGCTATGACGCAACATTATGAGCGAGCATATTACTAATGTAACGTCTAGAAGAAGAAGCTAAGTTAAGCCAAAGCAGGCTACCTCCCCGGGGTAAAAAACCCCCTAGGAGAAAAAAAACAAAAACCCTGGGTTGTTTAGCCGAGGAAATAAAAATAAAAGTCCTAGGAGGGAAAAACCCTTGGGAGATATATATGTATATACACACATATAAACGGATAAGGAGCTTAAGCGGAGATTAAGCAGAGATTAAGCGGATATTAAGCGGGTCCTGCCGGTGGTCGTTGGTCAGGCATCAGCTGGGCATCACATTGAAGGACGACCAGTAGATCAGAGGTGTGCCGACTTTCCCATCTACCGGAACTGGGTCTGTTTGTCCCATTGTCCTCAGGGTCGAGGACAAGACAGGGAGAGAAAAACAAAATCATATTAGCGTAGGGGCCGTTCACGTGTAATGCAAGTGTCACACAGTGATGTGGTTTAATCAGCTTAGTTTCAGACAGACTAACTATTGAGGCATAATTGTTTTATCCACAGTTGAGGATTTTGGGTCTATATTGCATACTATTTACACGATCACGAGAAAACGCCAACATCGCAACCTGACCATACGTGTCATCCCGTTTGACTAAGGCTGGAGGCCCCACTGTCGTCGTTAATGCAGGTTCAGTGGCAAACGGGTCTGTATGGCATACTATTCACAAGACACAAGAAAGCGCCAAAATCGCAACCCGACCATACGTGCCAACCCGTTTGACTAAGGCCGGAAGCCCCACTGTCGTCGTTAATGTAGGTTCAGTGGCAAACGGGTCTGTATGGCATACTATTCGCAATAGAAAGAAAGCGCCAAAATCACAACCCAACCATACGTGCCAACCCGTTTGACTAAGGCCAAAAGCCCCACTGTCGTCGTTAATGCAGGTTCAGTGGCAAACGGGTCTGTATGGCATACTATTTGCAATACAAAGAAAGCGCCAAAATCACAACCCAACCATACGTGCCAACCCGTTTGACTAAGGCTGGAAGCCCCACTGTCGTCGTTAATGCAGGTTCAGTGGCAAACGGGTTTGTATGGCATACTATTCACAATAACACGAAAGTTCCAAAATCGCAATCCGACTATAGGTTAAGATAAGGTTTTTATTTATTTATTTGGTTGGTCTGTGTTATGACCGCGAGTGCTTTGTTCCGTACAGATAACTATTTCGAGTTAAGTACTTTTACTAGACAAATTATGCGAATGCTTTGTTGAAGAGAAAAGTTTTAAGTCTAGATTTAAAATTATCGACTGTGTCTGATTCTCGGTTGGTAAATCATTCCAGAGCTTAGGGGCTAAGTAGGAAAATGACCTTCCACTTTTAGACACTTTTGATAGTCTAGGGATAATCAAGAGACCAGAATTTTGCGACCGGAGTGTGCGTGATGGATTGTATTCTGATAGTAATTCTCTAAGATATGAGGGTGCTAGGCCATTTAAAGCTTTGTAGGTGATTAGTGATATTTTAAATTGTATGCGATATTTAACTGGTAGCCAGTGTAAAGATGCCAGAATTGGGCTTATGTGGTCATACTTTTTAGATCGAGTAAGTACCCTTGCGGAAGCGTTTTGAACTAGCTGAAGCTTGTTTACTTGATTTGCATGGCATCCCCCGAGTAGCGAGTTACAATAGTCTATTCTAGAGGTCATAAAAGCATGGATAAGCTTCTCTGCGTCAGATGTAGACAATATATGGCGTATTTTCGAGATATTTCTAAGATGGAAGAATGCTGTGCGGCAGACGTTGGCGATATGACTATCCAAGGATAAGTTGCTGTCGAACATCACACCTAAGTTCCTAACCGTGGAAGATGGCACCACAGTGCAGCCATCTATGGGCAACTTGTAATCTAACATATTATTTTTGTAGCGATTCGGTTCAATAATAAGTATCTCTGTCTTATTGGAGTTCAGCTTAAGAAAGTTATGTGCCATCCAGTCACTAACATCGCTAAGGCAGTCTGTTAGCTTAGAAAACGTGTGTGTTTCGCTGGGATGTGAGGAGATGTAAAGCTGGGTATCATCCGCATAGCAGTGAAAACTTATGTTATGTTTCCTGATAATGTCTCCTAGAGGTAACATGTATAACGAGAACAGGATAGAACCTAAAACCGAACCCTGCGGTACACCGTATTTAACCAGGGAGTGATATGACTCTTCCTCGTTTACATAAACAAAGTGATAGCGATTGGTTAGATACGACCTAAACCAGGCTAGCGCCTGACCACTGATACCAACATAGTTTTCTAGTCTATTGAGTAAGATTGTATGATCTATTGTGTCAAAGGCTGCACTAAGGTCTAATAATATAAGAATTGAGATTTCACCACGATCGGATGTTAATAGGAGGTCATTTGTAACTCTAAGCAACGCTGTCTCTGTGCTATGGTGGGGCCTGAATCCTGATTGGAACTTTTCATATGTACTATTATTTGTCAAGAATGTGCGCAACTGGCTTGCCACTACCTTTTCTAATATTTTCGAAAGAAAAGGGAGATTTGAGATTGGTCTAAAGTTATTAAGCTCTCCCTGGTCAAGCTGCGTTTTTTTAATCAGCGGTTTAATAACTGCTAGTTTGAAAGCTGTTGGAACGTATCCTATCCTACACCTGAGATGGCTTGTGTACTTGAAATGAGAACATGAAAAGTTTGTTGTAGAGCTAAGCCAAATACATCGTTAGAAAGGTCTTGACCTGCAGAATAACATTTGTCAGTATAAAGAATCTACGTGGCTCCTGCTTTGAAATACGGACCTTTGAAACATCACTTTGGTGCATTTTTGAAGGCTTATAATAAGGCAACAAAAGGGGCTATAGACATGGGACAAACTCTTAATGAGGGCTCTTGGCCTCAGTTATAATGTCAATATAGTCAACAACTTGGGACACTGTTAAATATGGTTAAAATTAATTTAAACCTATTTAACAATTAAATATTTAAAAATCTGATTGTATAAGTGTGTTAACAACCCCCCTAAACACCTCACTGTACTCTCAACTCACTATTTACAACCTCTAATTATAAGAAAAACACAAATGTTTTAAAAAAAAAACTACAATTCCCTACATGTGTGTAATGCAGCTTGATACAAATTAGCACTAAAATTGTAGTTTTTCTAGTTTGCAAAGTAGGGCTGTGAAAACATATATCTACTGAATATATAAACACCTAGTTCAGACAAACTACTAATTATGCTGCATCTAGATGATCTACGTTAAGAAAATGTAAAAAGTTGTTTTTTTAAGATATTTTAGCAGAAACAGTGTTTTTTTGCTAGATGGGATACAGCTACGCAATTTAGGGTTATGTTTGGGGTAGAATTCGGATGGAAACAGCGGATCTGTCTAGATGTGATACAACTTGTCTTAAATCGCGTGAAATGTTTGGTTTAGGGTTAGGTTTTGGGATAGGATTAGGATAATAACAGCGCCCATCCGCGAGATTTTGCTGTTGCTGTATCCCTTCTAGCCACAACGCCGAAACAGCAGAACACGCAAACCCCGCCTTCAACACAATGCACTTCCGTAACCTTCTGCTACCAAAAAAACGAATTTCTCAAAATCGAGAATGAGAAATTGTTGAAAATGATCATATTGTTGAGTTATCAAATTTTGTTTTCTGTAGGAAAATGTTAAATGTCATTTAAAAAGAAAACACGTCATGCAGGCTACGTTTCAGTGATAGCAGCCTCATAGCAACCACCATATAGCAACGAACTATATAATACTAAAGGTAATATAATGAGAAGAAAAAAGTATTAATCCACATCAACTTAGTTCGGGAGAATGTCAAGCCAATAATGGTTATGTAAGAACCTACTGTATGTGGCAGTCTGTCTTGTGGATTATGACTGTAAAATCATTGTATAAGTCATTTATTAAGTTCATCACTATTTATTGACCTCTTAAGTGTGCTGTGACAATAGCTGAAATCATGACTATAACTCATTGTGGAAAACATTTTATTTTTTTACAAACTTTTACAGTATTTGTTTCAAAGGATTCAAGATTCAATACTTTGTCATTTTAACTTAGCTCACAAAAACAAAACACATTACACACATTGACCACATTTGTACATTAAAGTAAATAAGTAACATCACAATGGTAAACACACAATTTTGTCCTCACACAGACTAGTGTGAATATGTGTGCTTAAAAACAGTACCTACGCTTTAAAATAAATCAGACCTAGTAAAACATCATGTTTGCACAAGTAAGGCGAACATTATATTACACCACCATAAAGGTTTCTATGATATGCTGCAACATATACTATACATTTTACATCTTTCTTTTTACAGAATACAATATCAGACTAGAAATTAACAAAAAATCTGTAGTGCTAGTTATCATATTTATCCACATTTTCATCATTATCACTCTTATCATTGTATACCAGTGTCTGTATGCTTGGCATGGGGAGGGCCTGACACAAGTGGGGGTTGTCTGCAGGAACAAAGTCTGATACATGTGGGTTAAACATCACAATGGCTTGATGTAGTTTTCTTTCCAGCTGTTGGAGGTGTTGAATGAGAGCAGCTTTTGCACCAGGCTGCTCAGTGTCTTTGATGTTAGAGCCCAAATGTTAGAGGCCTGCTGCTGATGGGGTGTTCAGTTAGGGGCCAGTCACACCAAAAGCGCTTTAAACGCTTGCAAAAAAAGAGCAGTGCGACGCGGCTTTTCATATTGCTAAGCAACCACCGAGTCAGCTGTCTTGTCAATCAAATATTGAAGTGTGAGCGCTCTTTTGCTGTTAACTGTCATATTAGCAGAAACTTTAAAAAGAGGGCGCTTGCTCTGACCTTGTTTTAGTGTGAGAGGTGCACAAACACGCAGGAGAGAGTGAGCGAGTGGAGTCCGGTTCTTCAAAGCAACTGTAAACTTCACTCACCACAACGTAAGGCCCGCCTCTCCCCTCATTCGATTGGACAATGGAAAGACCGGAATGACGTCGGGCGCTTCTCCGCTCTCAGCGCTCCTTCAAAAACGCGTGCGCGGCAGGCGGCAAAAAAACGCGCGGGGCTCGGCGCACATAAACAGCGCGTAAACGCGCCCTGCCCATAGAATATCATTCAAAAAAGGCGCCTGCAACTGCCATAAACGCTTTTGTTGTGACTGGCCCCTTAGACTTCACATTTCCTGGTAAAGCATCCACTCTTCATATGTAAGGCATCAATCCCTCGCCTTTTTAGACTTCTCGAAACATCATCTTCTTCAATCTAGAAGACAAAAGAAAACAAAATGCTATGTTATGTTACCAGGTGGTTTCTAATATGATTTGCAGGTAGTTAGTTTGTCAGATGGTTACTAGAGTGACTGCTGTGTGGTTACTAGGGTTAAGTAACTATACTTACAGTGTCATTAAAGCAGAAGTAGACATGCCAAGAGGGATCACATGATTCCTGAAAATCAATTGGCTACCTGCTTGGAGAGTCTAATGGCAATGCCCTGCCCATCTGAAGCAAAGCTGGAAACACACATGCAAAATGTATTAGTTTGTATTATAGTCCTTTTTAAGTTCAAACCTATAATGTCATATTGTATCTACTTATCCACTTTTAGCACTATACCTGGATATATTCTTCTCAGGTGGAGGACGACTGCTCTCTCCCTTGATTCAGTTCTAGCCTTACAGTTGGACTCTGAGCTCACGGTCCACATCTTTAAGGGTAGACTGGAAGTTTGAATCAGACTCTTGCCATCTTCTCCCGATACGGTATTTTTTCCTAAATGTTCAGCAGAGTCCTCAATTCTACAATGGTTAGCAAATAATTAGTATTAAACGTTATGTACACACTTGATCAGAGAACAGTAACAGACAGATTACTGTTTCACCCTTTTTGTGTGACTCACGAGTCCCATATCTACACATTACAAAAAGTACAGCACAAAAGTTAAGTAGCTAGCAAGCAGAAAGCATTACCGTGGTACACCCGACAAAACATATGTTACAAGTAAGGCCTTGGTGGTAATAGATTACTAATTACACCACATGAAAATTTGCAATAATACCGCAATACTTTAATTTATAACCACCGGTGACACCCACCCAGCACAAGACGTCATTTAGACGTTGTTTTTTGGGCTAAATCACGTCGGCCCGTCATGACCTTCATTTAGTCCAAAAAAAGACGTTGAAAACTGGTCTTTGTTTGGTCCGTCTAATTCAGTCCAAATTTAGCCTAAAATTAGACGTCTTTTTCGGACCACTTTTCAACGTGTCTCCATTCAATAATAATCCTGACAAAATATGCATGAATGTATAAATACTGAGCACATTGAACGATAATGAAACGCATGTTTTGTTTAAAGTCTATTAATATTTCTGTTTATTTTAATTAAATAAATATGTTAAATGTGCTCTAAACAGGTCATTTCGGTCCTGTACAGCATTGATAGAAGCACTTCATTTTCATATTTTAACAAATATCTTTATTTTCTTTTAATATGATATTATTGGCAGAGGCGCGCGTCAGTCTCATGCTTTGTGATCACGTGATTAGTCAACGGGGAGATGCGCGTTCTGGACTTACTGATTTTCTCCTCAGACAAGTGTTTCTGTTTTGTGGTCGATTTTGGGGTAAGTTTCCTTAAATTCGTGGTTACTTTATTGAAATTAGTTCACAGGTATGTTAATTCAGTTGTCAGTATATGTCGATACGAATAATAAATGATCAATTTGAATGTTTATCGTTTGTTAGTAATTTTAGCTTGAGTGCTGTCAGCTTGACTGAGCTCGTCGCGCAGGTGACGAGCAGGTCAGTTAATGGAAATCTTTTATTTGTCTTTATATCTTCTATATAATCGTGTTATGCTTGTTTTTAAATGTATTTTAAATTGTTTAGTTAATTATAATGCAAGTTTACTCCAAGTATTGTAATGTGGGCTTTTTTCAGCTTACGGCTAGCTTGATTGAGCTCGTGGCACAGCTGTGAGCTAGCAGTTAACGTTAGTGGATATTTGTTTTATATCTTTTATAAAAACGTGTTGTGCTTTTTTCTTAAATGTATTTAAAAAATTATATTGCAAGTTTACTCCATGTATTGCAATGTATGTGTGCTTTTCAGCTCCCTATCAAAATTACATTAACTAGTCTACTTTAAAATGTTAAAAGGCCATTCTGAATAAATAACTGTTGTATATTTATTTTTACTTCTTTCAGATCCTTTTCTTGGTGTGTCTTGATGTTTTCTATTTGCTAAAGAGTAAGTATTACTTCATATTTTCACAGCCACCAGAATCAGAAGTAAGTGCTCAAAAGTGAAATAGCATGTTGGTCTCTTCAATGCAATGATAAATAAAATAGTTATAACTAATGAAATAGTCATATCTCATTTTGACTTTATGTACAGTTTGCTCAAGGTCAAAACACAGCTCATTCATACAAATCAAACAGTGACACTGGCTATATGTCTGCTTTCTTTTTTTATAGCAATAAAAGCATAGAGATATATAAAGCAAAGACAACTATAAGATAATCCTTCAGGAGCCAGTAAAACATATACAGTTACAGCAGTAAACATACTTGTTATGGGGTAAGAAAAATAGTACAGTGTAGATATGAATTATGGTATCCTTAGCACTTCTCCTTTTATTGCTTCTGTCTTGTTCTTCATTTTTTGTAGTGCAAATAAGGAGACTTAGAGTAAGTACAAATTGAGCTTTTAGTACTGACGTGAATATTACATCGACATTCGTTTGAAAGAAATAGAAAAGCGCTACGTTTTATTTTGTACCACCAAACTTGCTCGTATAACTACGATAATAATACTTTTTCTGATGCTGCTGTTTACTCCATTGTAGCATGTCTCTGTGAAACTGACAATCTCAGGTAGGAGCTGCTGGTTTGTGGTTGGCAGTATGGATCACGGTCTGCGACTCATGAGGAGCTGGGCTGGAGACATGAAGAGGTTGTCAACAGGTGTGTTCCTATACTCTACCAAAATGAGATAGGGATCAGTCATGAGGGCCAATGTGTGTGAAACTTAATGTTTTTGCAAAGTCTTTAAACTCTTTGTGTTGATTTTGTGGAACTTTTAATTTCACTGGTATGCCATGTCTTGTGAAAGTGACTAAGCTTGCTGATGACAGTGGCAGACATAGTAGTGTTGAGTTTGTCTAATTGGAAGAAAAGGTAATAGTAATCTAAATTAACCATTTATTCATTGTCCGAGGTGAAGAGGTCTGAAGCTAATACCTGCCACGGTCTGATTGGTATTTCATGAGGAATCATGGGTTCCTTGGTATTTGAATTATGTTGAACCAGGCAAGTACTGCATCTTTCGATCATGTGTTCTGTCTGCTTACACATTCCTAGTCAGAATAACATTTCGTGCTCTTAGCTTAGACTTCTCAGCGTGTGCGCATATCTCTTCTGTGTGAGGTCAGATATGACTATTTTCTAATCTTCACTGGTCAATGAAAGTTTGTCTTAAAAGTCAATAATGTATGTGGGAAATTGTCTCCTCTTTGCAGGCCATCCATCCAAGATCATCTATCTGAGCTACTGAAAACTGCCTCGGTACGGATCTGTTGGAGCTTTGTGTCACTGACTGGTAAGTTTTTATAATTAAGTGAATCTACATGTCCATATCTTTGATGAGATTGTCATGTTTTGTTGCTATGGACTTTTTGGAGAGGGTGTCTGCCACAGGAATCTCCTTTCCTGTTCCGTGTTTGATGTCATATTTCTAGGGCTGTAGAATCATTCTTTAAAGCCGTGGAGGAGCGGCACCTAGTAGGACCCTATGAAATCCATTAAATTTTTGTCCGGAATTCAGTTTTATTTTCTCAAATAATCACTCCAAACACGCTTTAAATGCTTGGAAATGCAAGGCGCGACGCACAGCGTTTTTTTTAAAAAGAGCAGTGTGACGCGGCTTTTCATATTGCTAGCAACCAACGAGTCAGCTGTCTTGTCAATCAAATATTGAAGCATGATATTATTTTGCTATTAACTGTCATATTAGCAGAAACTTTAAAAAGAGGACGCTTTCTCTGATCTTGTTTGAGGGTGAGAGGTGCACAAACACACAGGAGAGTGAGCGAGTGGAGTCCGGTTCTTCAAAGCAACTGTAAACTTCCCTCACCACACCGTAAGGCCCGCCTCTCCCCCCATCCGATTGGACAATGGAAAGATGCGAATGATGTCGGCTGCTTTTCCGCTCTCAGCGCTCCTTCAAAAGCGTGTGCTGCGGCTGGTGGCAAAAAACGCAAGGCGTTCGGCGCGCATAATCAGTGTGCAAATACTCCCTGCCCATAGAATATAATTAATGAAAAGGCGCCTGAAACTGCCATAAATGTGTTTGGTGTGATTGGCCCCTAAGAGTGATTGTTAGCTTTAAGAAATTTGACAACTTGCTTTTATACTTAAGATTGAAAGTAGGAGTATATTACATGAATTCTTAGTACTTGAGACAAAAATGGCACTTTCAGAAGCTTGATAAATATGGGAACAGTTGTCTAACTTGAAACTAACTTCAGTTTCTTTCCTTTCCCATCAGTATTTCTGCACATTCCTGTTTCGTGTCACATTGCTTATGCAAGACTGAATCCATAAAGGTGAGTCGTCATCATCATGAGAAACGTCTTTGCTCACTGCATGCACATTTCTTTTATAAGCAGAATGACACACTTTGGTGAAGTGATTGTGTTTTTGGGGCTGTTTAAACTTGGTATTAAGATGTGTGTTTTTTTTTTTTGTCGATCGGATCATAAGTGGATGAGAAGGACACATTCTGTTTACACCTGGTATTTAAATCTGTCAGTTTTGTCCCCTTTCAACCTCTTCTGTTCTGAATACTTTTAGGTGATGGTCTGTGGAGACTGTGGGCGATTCCTTCGGCTGTCATTTAAACATGAGCAGGAGTAATGACGGGTTTAAATGGACGCAACTAATATTATGCCAGAGTCCGCTGCTTGTAAGTAAACATGCTGCACAATGTTTTGTACATTTATATGTAAAAGCTTTCTTTGATATTTCTTTGATATTCTCTTGTGGCTGTTGGAACACATTCTACCACATGCGCGCTTACACTACAAAAGCAATCCGATCAAAAGTGTTTTCAACTACCTCTGAATGTGGTCAAAAGTCGACGAGCTCAAGATGTTTTGAACATCATTTACACCTGTCTTTAGCATCGTCCACTTGTGATCCGATCGACAACATCACATCTTAATACCAAGTGTAAATAGCCCCTTTTTTACTTGTGCTTCCAAGCTTTATAATGGTAGAAAACAACAGTTAGGGGACAACTTCTGACTTTAAACCTCAATAAAGTGCATTCATCCTTCACAGAGGTAATCCATACTCAAATATTGCCACTCATTGCACATTGAATCGTGTGAGTCCAAGACATCGTTACCGGAAACTAGTTATTGTAGTTTATAAAGTTTAAAACATTATCTTTTCTTACTATATAGCATCGATTACCCACAGAAGACCCTTGGAGCGCTGTGGATTACTTCTTTAAAGGCTGCACTTCTTTGGAAAGTCAGAAAATGTACCCTGATCCATGTTTTTTCCCATATTAAGCTCGGAAAAGCTCGGACATTTACTAGAATAACTCCAAATGTGTTCGTCTGAACATGTGTATCTGGAGTTACTGAGTGTGAGTACATCATGGGGTAATTGTAAAATCTGTCTGAAGTATCGCTTTAAGGTTTTAAATGGAGTATAGCAATACATAATTGGGACTAAATAACAAAGGGTTAGGTTAAATAAAATATACATTCCTTTAAATATTAGCGTACCTAATTGGATTGATCATGCTTTACCTTTTAAGACAACCCCTGTTTTTAATGTTAACATTTAATTTTTTTATGTTCTCACTTAGATGCTGTAACCATAATGCAACCAGGACAACACACCTGGAGTGACCGAGAGCAGGATGAAGAAGGAATCGGATGAGAAAATGTCAACTGGTGCCCATGAGGAGACATATTGTTCTTGGACCTGCTTTTTATGTTTAGTAATAAGTGGTTTTATGTGGTTAAATAAAAATAATTTAATATTAATATTTAATATTTTAATATTCACTCCAAAATGGTCTAGTATTGTCACTTAACTTATGCTGCTTGACTTCTCAGCATAAAGATCATTATTAAATTAATACTAAATATTTCACATTTAGAAATAAGCTACCCCATGCCATCTAATAAAGAAGTGGGTACTCCGTGCGTGTCGTGTACCCAGCACTGCACCATATGGCATCATTGATGTCTGTTGTAATATATAACTGTTATTGAATAGTTATATTGTGTTTCTTTCTGTTTGGGTCCAAGTTCGGGGTGAAGCTCTATAAACCTCTCCATTGTGAAATGGTTTATATACATTCAGAATGGAGCGGTTTATAGAGTTTTGTTTTGAACTTGGACATAGATACAAAACAATGCGGTGTAATTATTTAATAACAAAGTTATATATCTACTAACAGCGGACATCAGTGATGCCATATGGCAGATGGGGTTTAATCTTTGCGTGTGAGGGAGAGCTCCCTCACTTCCTCCCACACTTTCGTGCGCCTCACGCGCTACCTCCCACACCTCCCACGCTACCTCCCACACCTCACACGCTACCTCCCACACCTCACGCTTTACCTCCCACCTCACGCTTTACCTCCCACACCTCACGCGCTATCTCCCACATCTCCCTCGCTACCTCACACACCTCACGCTTTACCTCCCACACCTCACGCACTATCTCCCACATCTCCCTCGCTACCTCACACACCTCACGCGCTATCTCCCTCGCTACCTTCACACCTCCCTCGCTACTTCTCACACCTCACGCGCTACCTAACACCCTTACGAAAAATTAACTATGGTTATATTGTGGTAAAAGTGTAGTTACCATGTTTTTTTTTGGTGTATTGATTACTATTAGCAAAACCATGGTTTTACTACACTAACTATGGTTTACCTATGGTTTTTGAAAACCATGATTGTCAAAACCATGGTTATTTCGTAGTTACTATGGTTTTACTACAGTAACCATGGTTTTTTGTTTTTAACTGTAGTAAAACCATGGTAAAAGTGTAGTTACCATGGTTTTTTGGTGTATTGATTATTAGCAAAATCATGGTTTTACTACACTAACTATGGTTTAACTATGGTTTTTGAAAACCATGATTGTCAAAACCATGGTTATTTTGTAGTTACTATGGTTTTACTACAGTAACCATGTATTTTTGGTTTTAACTGTAGTAAAACCATGGTAAAAGTGTAGTTACCATGGTTTTTTGGTGTATTGATTACTATTAGCAAAACCATGGTTTTACTATGGTTTTTGAAAACCATGATTGCCAAAACCATGGTTATTTTGTAGTTACTATGGTTTTACTACAGTAACCATGTTTTTTTGGTTTTAACTGTAGTAAAACCATGGTTAATTTTCGTAAGGGCACACCTCACGCGCTACCTCCCACATCTCCCTCGCTACCTCACACACCTCACAGGCTACCTCACACACCTCCCACATATCATGGGCTATATCCCACATCTCCCTCGCTACCTCACACACCTCACAGGCTACCTCACACACCTCCCACATATCATGGGCTATCTCCCACATCTCCCTCGCTACCTCCCACACCTAACGCACTACCTCACACACCTCCCACATCTCATGGGCTATCTCCCACATCTCCCTCGCTACCTCACACACCTAACGCACTACCTCACACACCTCCCACATATCATGGGTTATCTCCCACATCTCCCTCGCTACCTCACACACCTCGCGCGCTACCTTACACACCTCACACATCTCATGGGCTATCTCCCACATCTCCCTCGCTACCTCACACACCTCACGCGCTACCTCACACACCTCCCACATCTCATGGGCTATCTCCCACATCTCCCTCGCTACCTCACACACCTCACGCGCTACCTCACACACCTCACGGGCTACCTCACACACCTCACGGGCTATCTCCCACACCTCACGCGCTACCTTACACACCTCACACATCTCATGGGCTATCTCCCACATCTCCCTCGCTACCTCACACACCTCACGCGCTACCTCACACACCTCCCACATCTCATGGGCTATCTCCCACATCTCCCTCGCTACCTCACACACCTCACGCGCTACCTCACACACCTCACGGGCTACCTCACACACCTCACGGGCTACCTCACACACCTCCCACATATCATGGGCTATCTCCCACATCTCCCTCGCTACCTCCCACACCTAACGCGCTACCTCACACACCTCCCACATATCATGGGCTATCTCCCACATCTCCCTTGCTACCTCTCACACCTCACGCGCTACCTCCCACACCTCACGCGCTACCTCCCACACTCTCACGCGCTTTCTCTGTGTAATAAGTCGGTATTATCGATGGTTGCTAGGCTGTTTCTGTTGCATTCTGTCAAAATATTTATGTGAAGCTTGTTTTATTATTATTTATTCATGACTTATATTGGTTTATAAAAGTTCAGACACGCGTGCAACCAAGTATGTTAGAGATGGCCATTTGTAAATAATTTACAGAAGATGAATTGCATTTTGTTGTCCAAGTACTTGGGAGGGCACCTACCGGCAATACTTTAAGATTAGCGAGGGGTTGAGGCTTCCTTGTTTCCAAATATTGTTTAACCCATTTGTGCCTGATTCTGCGCGCCAAAACATTACATTTAATGCTGGTGCACGCAGCATCAGATGCAAATGTGTTAAATGAATTAAAATTAAATGAATTAAAATAAAATATATTTTAGCCTTAAGATACTCAGTCTACCCACTAAAATAAGATGAACCAAATAAAATGAGAAAATATTTATTTTATTTTATTCATAGCTCAAACAAATGTATAAATGGCGTATGACATCAAGCTTGCGGTACTTTGATGTCACATGTAAGACGGCCTATAAGCAAAATGAACCCCATCTAAACACATCTCATCACCCAGAACTGGTAAGAGAGCGGGCTTATTAGACATGAGAGAGACAAAATAATATGTTAGCTTGAATTGGAATAAGCAATGTCCACACCCCAATATTCTTTACATAATAATGTTCATTTAATGAAGAATTCGCAGGTTTACAAAGTTGAACTGCAGGGTAAAATAATGGCTATGGCTTTGACTACTTTTACGACTATGGTAAGAAACATATATCCTGTCACCCGTGCACACATTGACAAACACCCAAACCACCTTAATTTACATTAACAGGTGTTTCAATTTGAACCAAAGCTCCCTCTAGTGGTCTAATAAAAATACATATATGTACATTCAATAGTTCCCCTGCGCATTCAGATCTTAATGATTAATGGTAAACAAACTTGGCTTGCTGTCCTCGAAGGGAGCTGTACAGCTGAGCTCTGAACCTTCAGAGAGAGCGAACCTGAGGCCGGGGCTCGAGCCCCAAGTTCAACCCTTCCTTGCAACAGAAATGCACAGAGGAAGAAAGAGAGCAGTGAAGGAGGAGATGGGGAGGAGGAGGGATGGCGGAAAAACTGCCTTATATACGCCCATAATGATGATTGACAGACCTGAATGTTTAGGCTCCTCTCGAAACTACGTTTGGAACTACAATAAATACACATACTTCAAACATATCAGGTCTCCAAACTTGAAAACAAACTTGAAACAACTACTGCAGTTTGACTACAGTTCCTGCAATTTTATAGAGAGAGACAAAAAATGACAGCAAATTAACATTCTGATGTATTTAATTAGAATAAATGTAACTGTCATATGTACAAAACTAAAAATATACATTTGTAAAAATTACCTAAAAGTATTACATAGTAGAAAAATAAAAAGAAATAGTGGTTCTGTAAATGTCCACAAGTGAGATTACACTAGGCCTATATGGCAACAATATTTAAAACCTATTTATATGCCCCAGCCTCAACACAGGGCTGGGACAACATCCTTGTGGTTGAAGGTCAATTAAAACCAAGCCGGGTCACAAGCTATAAATGACAAATAGGACACTTGAATAAGCATTTTAGAAATGTTTTTCGCTAAAAAACATTACATTGTAAAACTTCTTCAGCTTAAGAGAAAATGCGTGATGTGAAAGTAAGTACATCCTGATTGCCAATATCGTGCCATTTGTCAAGCCTTGGTGCAATTTCTAGAAAGGTGAGAGATGTTGCAAGATGATGAATTAAAATTGTAGCTTTATGGCTGGGTCATACAACTGCTCTTTTTATTATAATAATGTAGTTCTCACAAAATACATGGCTATTGATTAAATAACCACATAAGCACTGTAAAAGTTATGAGACTATATGAACAACCACTTGACAGATAACAGTATATTACAGTTATAATATAAATCAATTCAATCCCGAATATTCTGAATATTCAAGTTAAAACCACAAATAAAAAAAAGAAAAACGACTCGTTTTCCATAATTTATTTCCTGAAGTAACTGAAAGACAGAGATTAAGTATTACAGATTTTCTCAGTCGCTTTGGTACATTTCTCAAATCAGAATTGAAACTCTCAAAACTCATCAATCATTGTGTCACTTGTTGACATAAAAAAGCAGTTTCTCATTTCTTTGAACAAGTTGCATATGCTTTGGTACATCCATGTAAATGATTATGTACAATTCTCAGCTTTTCCCTACATTATCAGTTGTTTATGTCATGTTGATCAAAAAGTATTATAATGGGTCTCTGTTGAATAGGCTCACTCCACACAACATGTAGGCATAAGTTCATAGTATAAGTCTTTACATGCAAAATGGTTGAACAAGTTGTCATAATACAGGGTTTGGTCAAACATATTTCTATACATTTCCAATAGATGTTTTTTCTAAATCTGTCCTGAATTGGTAAATTGCTCCCAGGTGAATCTTGACTTTCTCTAACAGACAGAAACGTCCCCAGCAAGAAAAAACCGAGACAGCAAGAAAAAAACGAGACGTTGAAATGATGGCTATAGACCGAATATAGTCCGGCTATGAGTAACCAACTTCTACCCTAAATAACATTGAATTTGATTACATCATGCCATTTTTGGCAAAATAACTTAAGATGATATTCCAACATGTAAGCAAAGTCAACAGGTGTTCAAGGTGTTTGCTTTCATTTCTTTTACATGTTCTAAAAGTATATTATGCATCGTCTATTTTTTATCTATTAGACTTTCACTGGCAGCCCAAATTTAGCCTTGTTTTAGCCAAACATGCTTGCTGGGTAAGGACTTCAGTGTAATTTCTACAGCATTGTATGTACAATTTACCCTAAAGATTTTGTCCTATGTTCAATTTTCTACTTTAGTTTTTTTTTCTTTGTGCTATGCAGTGCTGTCTCTTCCTTTGGGTATGGCAATGACATGGTCTGTCAACGAATTACAGTACAAACAGTAAAAGCGTAAATGTAAATTTTGTCCAGTCTCTTGCAATCAAACTCCCACATAACTTACACTAATTTACAATAACTGTCATCAAAACTTTAGCCATAGTTTACATCAGATTATCCCTCCAGAGTAAGCTGTTATATTGACAACATGTCTAAACAATTTGACTGTCTTATCCATACACAATGACTTGTCATTCTGATGGCACTGACATGTTCATTGACACAGATATTTATTTTTGAGGGATGACTTAAGGATTTTGAGTAAAAGAGTGGCTTTTGCAGGTTATCCATGGTGTTTTGCTATTTGTACAAATTGTTTTGAGAAATGCACTTATTGTTTTGCAGATGTCGAGGATGATTCGAGAAATGTACCAAAGCGACTGAGGAAAAACTGTAAACACATATCTGTAGATATATTTCCTGTATGTTTCAACATAACCTCACATATATTTAAAATATTTCACCATATATTAAACATACATTTTACACTTTATCTTTACATATATTACCAATACAGTTTTGAATATATAAACACATATATATGCATGTGCAATATTTTGTAAGCGGCAATCTTTTGTGTATTTTACAATATATTGCAATACATGAATATATAATACAGTGCATATTAGTGCATAATAGTGCATAATGTATGTACCATTAATATATTATTCCATGTACAATGTGATGGAAAATAATATATTGCAATATATTACAATACATCTCAAGTACTATATTGGTAAATATATTTCCAGGCGCTATGTTCCCAATGTGTTGCGACTATAATCGTGGCAGCAAGACTTTTTACAGATAAATGTTTTAATCAGCTTGTTACAGAAAGGTTAGTAAAATGTCCTGTCCTACATTCAGACAATAAGCAAGTGTATTCATACAATAAACAGTGTTGTATTAATACAGCATACAGCGTGTACACTGATACATTTTGATACGTGTATGTTCTATCAGCGTGGGAAAGAAAGGGAGTGCATGATCTCATACAAGCGAAAGTTAGCAAAACTATCATATAACTGCGGCTTTGTGGCCTTACACAATGATGTTAATACAGTGTGTGATCTAACAGAAACTTTAATATATTCTGCTAATGTTAATATTAGTTTTTCCACTCAAGAGCGTAGTTTGATTTTGACATTGGTGGGGACATAAATAATGTTATTATATTAATCTTAGGTGTCATATTTCAGCATATTTATAAAGGTAACACATGTCAAATCAACAAATGTAGAATAGGCTTATTTTATTTGTATTTTAGTTTTTCACTTTTTTTGTTATGTCAGTAAAAATTCTGACTGCGCAAGTAAAATACTGAACCATCATATTTCTTCACAATCTGCTCCAGCAGAAAAAAATATATCATTATACTTATTCAACAGCCATCACAAAAAGCGCAAACAATAAATAATTGCTAACTAATGTAGTGCACAAATTATTTCTTATAGACCTTTTGCGTGTTTGCAAACAGAGATGACGTTTTTTGTGGCCGGAGCCCAACTGGTGGCAGAAAGTGACAGCTCCGCAATAGGGGTGTGAAGTGTTTTAGCGTTAAACTGTGATTTTTATGGGTCCGGTGTTCTGTAGAAGTCTGTTTCCCCTATATTTCTCTTAAGTGTAATGTTTCTTATAACGTTATCACCAAATTACATTTATTTTTTAAATAAATTAAAAGTTTAAATGGCTTGGCTACTGATGTGCATGTATGTAATGTATATGTATTGTTCTTTATTGGTAAATGTAAATCAATTATTTTTACAGTATGAATCGCTGAAGTACTTCATGTATTCTGTATAATATAATTTATTAAATATTTCATCATTTCCTATTTTCAATTTCTTCCTTATATTTTTAGCCTACGTGTTTGTTCTAAAACTATTATGTTTACATACAAATTAATTTGGTAACACTTTATTATAATGTTCATGATTTAACATTAGTTAATGTATTAACTAACATGAACAAACCATGAGCAATACATTTGTTACAGTATTTATTCATCTTTGTTAATGTTAGTTAATAGAAATAAAGCTGTTCATTGTTTGTTCATGTTAGTTCACGGTGCATTAAATAACGTTAACCAAATTTTAATAAAGTATTAGTAATTGTTGAAATTAACATTAATAAAGATTAATAAATGCTGCACAAGTGCAGTTCATCATTAGTTCATGTTAACTAATGTAGTTAACTAATGTTACTTAATGAACATTATAATAAAGTGTTACCATTAATTTGTATAGGCCTGTTTATATATTATTAACACTTTACATCGTGTGTGTGTGTGTGTGTGTGTGTGTGTGTGTGTGTGTGTGTGTGTGTGTGTGTGTGTGTGTGTGTGCTATGTTTATATATTTATTAGTAAACATCATAATTTAGAACAAACAGGAAGAAGACATAGGCTACGATAGAAGGTAAAAAGAAGTAATAGAAAACGAAAAAATATGAAAACTTTAATAAATGGTAACATTATTGATATTATGAACTCATTCAAATCTTTAATCTTTCTAAATAAATTATAAACGTAACGTGATGAAAACACTATAAGAAACACATAGAGGGAACAGACTTCGACAGAACACCGGATATCTTCTCTAATTATTTTCTATTCAAATTATTTAAAGATTTTCAGATGATTTCATCACTCCAGTCTGTCCGGTTGAGGGCTTATTGCAACCATAAACACCTACGTTTATCTTCAAATGGTGTCTTCGACGACGGATACTATAGAAATGAAGGTCATCTGCCCGCGGACCGTCCGCGCGGTAGCCGACGACCGCGGTCCGCATACGCGGACATTTCTAGTATACCTATAGCGAGGGAGCTCCCCCTGACACGCGTGAGGTGTGGGAGGTAGCGAGGGAGATGTGAGAGGTAGCGAGTGAGCTTCCCCTGACACGCGTAAGATGTGGGAGGTAGCGAGGGATATGTGAGAGCTAGCGAGGGAGCTTCCCCCGACACGAGGGAGCTGTGAGGTAGCGAGGGAGATGTGGGAGATGGCGCGTGAGGTGTGGGAGGTAGCGTGTGAGGTGTGGGAGGTAGCGAGGGAGATGTGGGAGGTAGCGTGTGAGGTGTGTGAGGTAGCGCGTGAGGTGTGGGAGGTAGCGTGTGAGGTGTGGGAGGTAGCGCGTGAGGCGCACAAAAGTGTGGGAGGTAGTGAGGGAGCTCTCCCTCACACGCAAAGATTTAACCCGCTCTCCATATGGCCCGGCGTTGCATTGACCCCTCAGATCTGATTTATGCATTTTTGTATTCATGGTTAAAATGTTAAACTTTTTGATTGTAATAATAATTTAAGTTTATATGGGATTCAATCCATATGGGATTTAAAATGTTCAGTGACATTACTGTCAGATTCAAACGTCTTTCGCGCTGAGCCAGACGGACGAGCTCAGTGCTGTCATATAGCAGCAGTGTTTTCAACCTCATAATGTTTATTTTAGATTTCAGACATTTAAATACACATAAGCACTGGTAAAACAATAGCCTACCTACATTTAGTTTGTAAAATACACACTGATGTCTGTGGAAGCAGCAATACAAATCTATTCAAATAAGATAGTAATTGCAAATAAAAAATAAATATTATTTTCAAATAATAATTTGCCGACGTATCAGACAAACACAGTGGAAGTATAAAGTTTGCTTTATTGTTATAAAGGTTATAATGAAAAGACGGGGATGCGCTCCTCCCTTGCGAAAAATAAGCGTGCTTAAATGTAATTTTTTTAAAGTGTACTTATTACATGAATATAATGTACTTTAGTGCAGTTAAGTGTGAATTGGGTGCAGTCTTTTCGGCGCACTTGGTGCACATTGAATGTGATTGGTTTCAAATATATCATATATTGGGTTGAAATAAAATTTAATAAGTTGCCATTAAGAGTTTACTTAATTGGTACTTTATTACAACTTTATATCTACTTTCATAATTGCTTCTAGTGTTTTTACAATATAGGCTACTTAAAGTGCACTACACAATATAATGACATGAAATTAATGTGACTTAAAATACACTTTATTGTCGGTTAACAATAAACTTAAGTGTGGATTAAATCCAATGTTTTCAGCGAAATGAATAAACATTAAGTGTAATTAATTTCAAATGTATCACATATTAAGTTGAAAATAAAACCAATAAGTTGCCATTAAGAGTGCTTTTTTGCATCAACTTATGTGGGTCTTTAATACAACTTTATATTTACTTTCATAATTGCTTCTAGTGTTTTTAAAATATAGTTAAAGTGCACTGTTCAATCTGCTGTCAAGCAATTAATGTGAAATTAAAAATAAGTTAAAGTATATTAACAGTGCATTTAATTATAATTATATATAATTAAATTATAATAATTAATTAATTTAATTATTAATTAAATGTAATTAATTAAATGTAATGTTTCAAATACAAATTTGCCAAATAAATTCAAAAATATAAAATTAAATTCAATCAGTTGAACTGTGATTTCAGTGCAGTAAAGCGATTTCAATGCATCTTTCTACAGTATGTACTTTAACTACTTTTATGTACTTCTCAAAATACTGAAAAACAAATCTAGTTAATTAAATATGTATTCATTTCAGTTTAATGCATTACAAACAAACAAAAACCACAATGCTTACACTGACAATAAAACAGTTTGGTAGTCAAATAATTATGAATCGAATTTTTTGTTTTGCAAAAGTACATTTAATAAATGAATAATGAGTTGTATATGTCCAAACAAATACACAAAAATGATCATTTATTAAATGTGTTTAGAAATATTGTCATGAAAGTGTACTTTCTTTAAGTAAAACTTAAATACATATTACAGTTGTAAAAAGTGCACTTGTGTTAATAAATAGTGTCATTAAAGTGTGTTCCATTTAAGTACATTAAGTGGTCTTTAATTTTAATTATATTATCAGCAAGAGCACTTCTCAAAAATTATACTCTTATTATTTTAAGCACACAAAAAGTACGCTTTCAATACACTTAAGCACGCTAATTTTTCACAAGGGCTGTCAAGCAGCTATTACATAACAGAGCGAGGCCGACGAACGTGCTCTTAAACAGGAAATAATATATGGAATTATTTGTGCATCTTTAAATAACTGTAAGAATACATTTCCTTTAAATATAATTTTTGTCATATAAAGTTTTAAGAGATAATAATGTCTTTTCCTCTTTTATAATGCGGTTAACGTGTTTTGCGCATTTTCCCTAAGAGTTTATTTCAGTAATATTGCTGTTTTTCCGGTAATAATAATACAATTTACATGTCAATCCTGCTTCCTTATTCGTTTATAAATTTTATCATGCTGTTGTGTTAAGTAATATGTAGATATTCATTGCCATATGAGACGTTCATTGCCGTTATATGAATACTCTCATCTATTATTCAAATCATATGCGGAATAATGTGTGCATCTTTGAATAACTGTAAGAATACAGTTCCTTCGAAAATAATTTTTGTCAAAGTTTTGATCAATAATAATGTTGTGAGGATAATGCCATTGCCGTTGAATACTCTCGTCTACAATATGGATTATTACGCTGTTTAAATTTTGATAATGAGTTCCTGGTTACCTGTGCAGTTGCATATGGAGTGTTTTATGGAGCGCTGCATTTAAAAAAATCTGTCGTTCCAAAGCGAGATCTCAATGTGTATTATTCATTAATTGTATAAGTTAAGCCCCCAACAATTTCAAATGCCCCCTCAGTCATTTCATCCTGCAGCCGGGCCTATAGGCAGCTTATTGCATTTTATTTCAACTTAATATATGATATATTTGGGATTAGTTGCACTTGGTGTGCATTCGGTGCGCCGAAGGGATTGCATTTGGTTCACACTTAGGTGTGTTAAGGTTTGTTGTATTTATGTAATAAGTACACGTTGTGAAGGTGCATTTGGGCACGGTTGTTTTTCGCGGGGGAGGTGCGCATCCCCGTCTTTCAAACATGTATCATTATAACCTTTATAACAATAAAGTAAACTTTATACTTCCACTGTGTTTGTCTGATATGAATAACATACGTCGGCAGATTATTATTATTATTTGAAAATAATATTTATTTTTTATTTGCAATTGCTGTCTTGTTTGGGTGGATTTGGGTTGCTGCTTCCGCAGACATCGGTGTGTGTTTTGCAAACTAAATGTAGGTGGGCTGTTGTTTTACCAGTGCTTATGGGTATTTAAATGTCTGAAATCTAAAATAAACATTATGAGGTTGAAAACTCTGCATACTGTAATGTTGCTGTGTGGCGGCGCTGGGCTCGTCCGTCTGGCTCGGCGCGGGGGACGTTTGGGTCTGACAGTGATGTCACTGAACATTTTAGGTCCCATGTGGATAAGGTTAAATTATTATTAAAATCAAGAGGTTGAACATTTTGACCATGAATGCAGGAATGAAACAGAGGGGGTACGAACCAGATCTGAGGGGGCAATTATATATCTACTAACGGCGGACATCAATGATGGTGTGGTGCTGTGTGCACGCGCGCACGGAGTGCCCACTCTTTGTTAGATGGCTTGGGATAGCCTAGTATGCCCACACTTTGTCCATTGTGCCCACATTTTTCCCACGTATATGTATTAAAATAATTTTTGTCACACAGTATTTTGTATTTGTGATATCTGTGAATTTGTGATAGTATTTTGTATTTGAATTTTAAAACAATTCCATATATGTATGTATGCCTATCTCAGATCATATGCATGTGAAAGGCAGTTTCTGGTATAAATAGCAGAACACAAAAGGTTTTCTGTGTCATTAGAAATGCAGTCAAATAGTGGGACAACAAGGATAACTGATCATGAAGGTAAGAACCTTAACCATGCCAGGTGAGGGATATATTATGGCTGAAAAAAAACAAACCAATTAATTAAATATTCATGTCATATGTGTATTTGACATATAAATTCGTATTACCTTTATCAGGGTTTATACAGGAATCCTTAAGTTAAATTTACTACTTTTTACTACCTTTTTTACTACCTTCAGAATATTTTTTAAAACCATCACGACACTGAATTGCAAGTGTTAATCAGCGACCTTTCTATTATTTACACAGATTTTGACATATATAACATACAAAAAAGAATTAAAGTGAAAAAAATTCTTCTGACTTAAATATTTTTCAGGCCAAGTCATATTCCTTTACCTAACACTTTATGTAGGCGAGACCAATAGCATTTTAAGAGGAGATTTTTTTGCCATAGATTCCATATTGAAGTCTCATGTGGCATATATAGGTAGCTGTAGTTTGCAGGGCATTTCAGATTAAGGCGAAACAGCTAAATAACTCACTATACTGTATAAAAAGAAAACATGACTATCACCACCTTTAATGAATCTTTTATTAATTATTTATTAATTGTAAATGTATTTATTTTAGCATTTACTAATAATTTTTTAATCAAAGTTGAAACTGTTAACATTTATGAATGCACCATGAACCACCGTCAATTACTGTAATGACATAAACAAGAATTAATTAATGATTATATACTCTATATTTTTCATTGTTTGTTTATGTTATATAATGCATTTACTAATGTGAACAAATACAACTTTTTCATATCATATTATTCAGTACACATAAACAAATAATCCAGGGTCTGTTCTGTTCACACAACAGCTTACAGTGACAGCTCTAATACAGTAAGGTTATGTGTATGAATATAAACCCTGAACGAGTAACTCGAGTCAAACTCGTATAGAATTCACACAGGATGTCTGTAACCATAGTGACAGTTGTAAATTGAATGACTACCTTTATCAACAAATTATTATGTTACAATAGAGGCAGCGCTGATGTGCTAGTTTGTGCGCAATGTTTCTGCTGTTTACTTTCTCTTAAGACCTAAATGGTCGTGTTTACATGAGGATATTTGCAAAGACGGGATTTTTGAGGCATGTGTGTTATTTAAGGCCAATAAAGCGGCAAAAATACGTACAACACAAGCTCAATGAGAAACGAATGCGCGGCTAGCGTGCTCCTCTGACACAGAGACAGCGGACGCACTGTTGTTTGTGTTTGAATGGCTTAAAGTGTATGTTGCAGGTTAACCACCACTGTCGATTAATGGGTACATAAATCACTCAAGATATGTGTATAATTTTTAAAATGTCTCAAAAATGGTCGTAAAGACCACTTTTTTTACGTTTTTGGTATTAACGGTTTTTTTAACGCAATTCTGCGATGACGTCACGTTGGGGAGAAGTGGAGACAGACTCAGCCAGAGCCATAGAGATAGATGAGACATTTATTGCTGTTTAATACTTACGTATATAATTTGGAAATCATATATACATCGTAGGAAATATATAATGTGTTATACTGCAAAGTTACCTTGCTAATGATTATTTATGATATATGTGGAGATAAATAAAACTTCGCAAATCTGCTGATTTGATCCATTCATGTCCTGACCACCAGGCTAGAGATTTTTAAACATCCTTAATCCACACTTACTAGTCTATCAAATAATATCTCAAATATATTGTTTTGTGAAATAAAAGGATGCTTTGTTATATTGTTTATGCGATTATAACGAATCAAACGATCATTTTATACGCAGCAGCTGCAGCACACTCGGATCCGACCGCATACATACTGTAATAAACAGGCGTTCGGCGGCTTTTTACATCACGACAGGCTAAGCCATTTGAGGAGGAACCGCTCATTGATCACCGTATTTTTATAAATCCTGTACAAGACCTGCCGAACAGGTTGAGCACTTTTATATACTTATTGAGCAGAGAGGCTGCCTGCACAGTATGACCAGCGGGCTGCGGGAACCGGCGCACATCACGCCGCCAGACGGTGTTGCTAATATGCAACTAATATAACTCGAAATGTATAACTATTATCAGATCGGCCCGGGAAAGTCCCGACTCTCTCGATTGCCATTCCGCTACTGACTGTAAGAAAGTGAGTGCGTTTGGGTCGCTGGTCCCCGCGAACAGACGTGACGTGCTTCACTCACCTTCCAGGATTAGAGACATGCTGCCAAAACCGTTTGTGCTGAAGATCGCATAAAGTTACACCCATTTCAGGCAGGATCATGGACCCCCTCAAGCCAGCATGCACGAGTATGTTAATTGTTTGTTTACTTTCTACACGAAGATATGCTAACCTTATGCTATCTGGCTGTCTGCCTATCTCTCTATACTAGCCTATCCATCTGTCTGTCTGTCTATCTATCTTATCTATCTATCTATCTATCTATCTATCTATCTATGTATCTATGTATGTATGTATGTATGTATGTATGTATGTATGTATGTATGTATGTATGTATGTATGTATGTATGTATGTATGTATTTATCTATTATCTGCGCTATCAGAACTGTACTTTACTCGTCTTTCTATAGTCATTCTCAATGCTCTCAAGGCGGCTTTGGTCAATTCTCTCCCCAGCGTGACGTCATACAGTGCGTTGTGAGGGAAAGGAGAATCATTGCAAATTGCTGTACTTTTTCATACTTTTTCGGGTTTTGTGATACCCAACAACATAAAATACAATGAATAACAGTTTAAATGTTTATTATCAACAAGCAAATTGCACAAATTCGTTGAAAAATTTTACCTGCAAAACGCCCTTTAAAATCGCTTATTTTTAAACGGCTGTGCGTCTTTGTGACCACACGCAAATGCAACTGCAAGAACCGACAGGTGGATGACATCAAAGTCCCGCGAGAGCATTTCGGAAGCAGTCTCCTCTTATGATTCCTCGTCAATCGCTCTCAAGGGATTTGGATGTCATCCGCCTTTTGGTTGTTGTGGCGCCACATGAAGTTTACCCACGAGTTAAACAAACCCGTTGTACCAGCCACTGGCTATATCAGCATAGCATTAAAAAGCGTGCCGCGGATGATCAGTAAAATCATTTACCCCCAAAATACAGGACCCTTTACGTTAGTCATACTGTGTAAAGACACACAATTACCTGTTTGGTTTTCTTAGCCCACGAACTGAAAGGCTTGCCAATCTTCATCATTTCGCTAAGCCAAGTCAATCGTCTTTTACACCTTTATCGATCTTCAAAACATCGGAGCCTTCCTGCATAATAAGTTTGACCATGCTAGCTAAAATAAACTTTTACCTCAGCTTGACGTGATACAGTCAGAAAACCCGGAGTGGATCCGGTCCGTAGTGATTACAGAACGCTTACAGCGGAGAGAGGAACGTGATTCGGCTCCACTCCAGGCTTTGATCACATCCCAGAGACGAAAGATCTTTGATTATTTGCCCAGATATGCAGGTGATTTGAACTAATTTCCAGGCATCATAACATTACAAAAGGCAATCGAAAATTTACTACCTCGTCAGATGACGCTTACTACTTTTTACTACTTTTTACTGGCCTTAATTTGGCATAATTTAATTTACTACCTTTTAATACTTTTTACAACCCCGCGGAAACCCTGTTTATGTTAGCTGTCCTATTTTGAGATAATTATTAGCCTAATAATAATAGTATAATTAATATTATATAATTCATTCTTAAAATGAGGTTAAACCCTTGGAAAGACATAGGAAATAATATAGAAATTTAGCCCTTTTATAGACGTCTTTTCAACGACCATGAAAAGACGTCTTTTAACCTTTCACTTTTCAACCAAATTTAGCCTTAATCTAGACGTCGATTTATAGACGTCTTTTCAACGACATGAAAAACACGTCTTTTCACCTTACACTTTTCAACCAAATTTAGCCTATTTCTAGACGTCGATTTATAGGCGTCTTTTCAACGACATGAAAAACACGTCTTTTCACCTTTCACTTTTCAACCAGAATTTCACGTCATTAAGACGCCTGGAGAAGTCGTCGTTTCGACGTCTTTTCAACCAGATTTTGCTGGGTGGGCAGTTTCCTTCAAAACTATGCCATTACTATAATCACACGTTGAAGCACATCAGCAACACCGTTTTTCAATATTTTACTACAGGGCTATTCAGATCTTACCCTGGAGGGCCAGAGCACTGCATAGTTAAGCTCCAACCCTGATCAAACACACCTGAGCAAGCTAATCAAGGTTTTCATGATCACTAGAAAATCACAGGTAGTTAATGGTACATAAACTCTGTAGTGCTCCAGGCCTCCAGAGTAAGATTTGAATAGCCCTGTTTTACTATGTTCTTACCTCAACTTAGACTAATTAATACATACCTCTTTTTTCAATGCGTGCACTTTTAGTCTTTGTACAGCGCCTTGTGAATGTATTAGCATTTAGCCTAGCCCCATTCATTCATATGGCTCCAAACAGGGATTAATTTAGAAGCCACCAAACACTTCCATGTATTTACACGAGTAAGTATGGTGGCACAAAATAAAACTTTTGTTTGGAGCCATAGAAATGAATGGGGCTAGGCTAAATGCCAACACATTCATGAAGTGCTTAACAAAGACTAAAAGTGCATGCATTGAATAAAGATAGGTATGTATTAATTCATCTAAGTTGAGCTAAGAACATAGTAAAATATTGCAAAACGGTGGTGTTTTCCTTTAAAGACGTCTGTAATTACCAAAGTCTTACATAAAAACATTAAACTCTTACTTGAACTTGTAGAACTGAATCAGTCTGATGATGTAGTCCCTTTTCCATCTACAGACAGTGTCTGAAGAAAAGACGACATTACTACCACTCTAATAAAGTCAGTAATTTCATGTTACTTCTTAACATGATTATATTTTATTACAACACGGAAAGGTAAGTATTACATTTGCAATATTCTTTGTTAATAGTATTCATGACATTCTTACAGTATTTAAGACTTTAACTTCAGTTCCTTACTTATTGGTTTCTGTTGGGCTAGCTTTTTTCCATCTCTCCATGTCTCCTTCAGAAATCAACACTATACAACAACAATAACAGAAAAGAAGACACACATCAATCCTAAATACTCTAGTGCAAAATGCACTTATAAATGGAATGTAATATTCTCCCATCTACAACTAATTGTTACCTGCTTCTTATGTGCATTGTTTACCTGGTGCCTCTCTGATGACATGAGATATCTTCTTGAGCAATATTTTCTCTGCTTTGTCTACTCTTTGCAGGAGCTGCACCTCTGAAAAGACAGTTTAATCTACTTATTGTATGCTTACCATTTTGTGTGTGATCGACTTCACTCCAGAAAATATAAAAATGTATAAACAGTGAACCACCAGCACAGAATTTTGAAAGGTTATACAGCAGTAGACACACCTAGGTCAGTTGATTTCCTCCGTCCATAATGCAAAAGGGCATCAGTCAGTAGGTCAAGGCGACGAGATGGAGTCATCTCCTTTGTGACTCTGGCAAATCTTTGGAGGAAAGACCACAGCCTTTCCATTCCTTCCCCGTCTGTGAGCCCAAACCCATCAAGCCATCTGGTACTGTACTTGATCTATGATTAAAGCAAAGTGGTAAAATATCACATAATGTACACAAAGCATGACCCTACTGCTTATAGTGATCTTATGGTACACTCTCAGAAAAGAAAGGACATAATTGTACCTTAAGGGGTACAATGGCTTGTCACTGGGGCTGTACCCTCAAGGGTACAGTTTTTGTACCCTTGGCAGTGTGATTTGTACCTTAAGAGACCAGTTTTGTACCTCTGGTGACAATTTTGTACCTTTATTTAACAGTACAAATATGGACCCTTCAAAAAGGGTACAAAATTGGCTTTGACAGGGTACACTCATTGATTATGGTTTTAAAACTTATACATATATCTCAATCTAAGTACTGTAAACTTTAAATTATAAGTGCATATGACTCAATATATTTGTGTTGGTTTAGCCAATCGTTTAGAGTAAAGGTACATTTTAAACATTAGTATAAAAAAAATGATAACAGAAAAGATAAAATACACAGTTTATTGAACAATCATTTATTTTACAAAAGGTTTAGATATAAAACAGAAGTGTGCTGTTCAGTCCAAATTCACAACATTAAAAACTAATATTACATTTACACTTTACTTATGTCCAAACAGGAATATTTTAAAACAAAATCAGTGTGCTGTTCCTTAAACCAAACGACATTTAAACATTTTTAACAGGGGCCACATCTGTCCTTGCCAAGCAGTGAGAAAACACACAAATATAAATTTTTTCCCTGATAAAACTGTGGTGTACTCACAGCATAATGAGTAAATGAATAGGTCCATATGGAGTAACATTTCTTTAGTTTTTCTTGTGTTAATGACGAGTGGTAGAGGATAGTCAGTCAGCCTTAATGGTAAAGATCGAAAACTGCTCTGGGCACGTTCATACTTATCTGTGAGAAAACACAAAAATATGAATACATTTTCCACTGACAGAACTGTGGTATACTCACAACATAAATAAATGTGGTACCTTTAAAGTTTTTGCGTGTGAATGATGGTTGGTCGAGAACAGTCAGCCACCCTCAATGGTAAAGATCCAAACTTGCGCGGGACACGTTTGTGCTAAACTGTGAGAAAACACACATAAATATGAATTAATTTTCCACTTACATAACTGTGGTGTACTCACACAACATAATAAGTAAATTAATAAATGTGGTAACGTTACCTTTAAAAGGTTTCTGTGTAGATTACTGTTTGGTGGCGAGTAGACAGTCTGTCAGTAAATCTCCCTCCTGACTGAGAGAGATTCAAACTTGCGCGGGAAACGTTTGCACTAAACTGTGAGAAAACACACATAAATATTAATTCATTTTTCACTTACAGAACTGTGGTGTACTCAAACAACATAATAAATGAATGAATGAATGAACGTGGTAATGTTACCTTTAAAAGTTCTTGAATGACTGTTTGGTTGAGAGCAGACAGACAGACAGACAGACAGACAGTCAGATAACGTTAGTCCTTACTGAGAGAGAAACACATAAATATGAATTATTTTTCACTTACAGAACTGTGGTACTCAAACAACATAATAAATGAATGAATGAATGAACGTGGTAATGCTACCTTTAAAAGGTCTTGAATGACTGTTTGGTTGAGAGCGGACAGACAGACAGACAGACAGTTAACGTTAGTCCTTACTGAGAGAGAAACACATAAATATGAATTATTTTTCACTTACAGAACTGTGGTGTACTCAAACAACATAATAAATGAATGAATGAATGAACGTGGTAATGCTACCTTTAAAAGGTCTTGAATGACTGTTTGGTTGAGAGCAGACAGACAGACAGACAGACAGACAGACAGACAGACAGACAGACAGACAGACAGTTAACGTTAGTCCTTACTGAGAGAGAAACACATAAATATGAATTATTTTCCACTTACAGAACTGTGGTGTACTCAAACAACATAGGGGAGAGTGGGGTAAAGTGAGACATTTTTTACATTTGCTCCCCTCTAAGCGAGCTAAAATGATATATCAGTAAAATTTACACATTTCCCAGTAATTCAGGATGTTTCCTAGCTATGGAAATTACCAGAATGTATTCAGGATGAAGAGCAGTGAAAATATGATTGTTTTAAAAAAAGTGGTCTTGTGTCTCACTTTACCCCAGCTTAGGGGTAAACTGAGACAGACCAGAAAAATCAAGGGGGTAAAGTGAACCAGCTTGGGGTAAACTGATCCACTTACGTTTTCCACTCTGAAACTACCATAACAGCACATATTGTAACAGATAAAATCCTGACGGCTAGCTTGACAACCACACATTCCAGAACTAATGTTGGACTAGTAAAAGAATCAAGGGGATTGGTCAATTAAGAACATTATTTTTCTAAACACTTGAAAGTACAGTAACTCTGAACCAATATCAAATACAACATAATATAATTCAAAAGTTATATTTTTTGGCCAGTTTTTGCCTTTATTTAACAGTGAGTTTTGGAGAGGATAGGAAAGGACAGGGAGGAGAGAAGGGTATTGGATCGGCAAATGACCACGAGTCGGGAATCGAACTCGGGTCCCAGAAAATGTGAAAGCACCACATGTCGGAGCGCTGCCCACTATACACCATTGGCTCCGACAATTCAAATTTTTTAAATTAACATTCAAATGACAGATAGAACCAGTTAGATTAGAACGCAGTCTGGGGGTCAGAACAAAGGACCCTTAGAGCCAGCTAGTGTCTGCAGGTCAGCGCAAAAGACAATTAGAACCATCTATCAATATTTCTATCCCTTGCAGCTGCTCTTACTGTGGGTTCACACCAGACGTGAGTTCAACGATTTGTGCAAGTAGATTACATTCAAAGTTAATGCAAAGACACGATCAGACGCATCCTCGCCTGGGGCGATGCGAATGACGCCATATGAGCAGAGCATTTGCCGCGAAAACACGCACTATTCACCTCAAACATGTCTTCGCCCAAGTTGAAGATATTTATCTCGAGCGAGGGGTTTGCATGACACAGTGTTGGGTCCCGTGAGTGGTCTAGAGTGAGTGGTGCTACGTACACACCAAATGCGGGGCGTCGCGGTGCTTGATCTGGATTGCTCGCGGGATTTGGCGGTGTGTCATGCGAATTTTTCGCTCGGGTTGAGTGTTTTCGGATTGGGCGAGGACGTGTTTGCGGCGAGTGGTGCGTTTTCGTGGCAAACGCGTCGCCCATGTCGCGTCATTCGCATCGCCATACGCGAGGACGTGTCTGGTCACGTCTTTGCATTGACTTTGTATGTAATCTACTTGCGCAAATTGTTGAACTTGTGTCTGGTGTGAACCCACAGTACCATGATGCCTCGCGTTTGGTGTGTACGTAGCATTAGAGACTTCTTTCCTTCCTTGATCTAAGCAGCTGCACTCTCCATCTCCTCAAGGGGTGTTTTTCCCCAGGCTGTCTTCCTGGTGTATTGACTAGGCATAATGGTTTTTCTGCAATGTTTATAACATTAAAAATAAAACATATGTAATGTAATATTACATTAAAATATGTTTTAGACTAAACTGAACTTGTGGCTCATGTCTCACTTTACCCCACAGCATTTGTCTCACTTTACCCCACCACCACATTTTGGAAAAAAACTCTCTCTCCTGGAAATTCAGGCTAATCTTCAGCTAGCATCAACACAAGGTTTTATATGTTGGTAGTTCATAAACATGTGTGATATAAGTTTTTCTACCTGAATCAATTTGCTTTGGCACAAGAGTTGATTAAGTTGACAGCAAGAAAATTTACTTTTACAAGCAAAAAACATATTTTTGTGAAAAAAACATGCTAACCACAGCAGCATGAGGTCCTGTCCTTCATGGCCAAGGGGAAATTTGAGGGGCTTAAAAACATAATAGTCATAGGACCACAAATGTGTTCCGTTGCCTAGATACAGGGGGTGTCTCACTTTACCCGATGTCTCACTTTACCCCACTCTCCCCTAATAAATAAATTAATAAATGTGGAAACGTTACCTTTAAAATGTTTCTTGGTAAGACTGTTTGGTGGCGTGTAACGTTATACAGTCTGTCAGTTAATCTGCCCCCTGACTGACTGAGAGAGATTCAAACTAAACTGTGAGAAAACACACATAAATATGAATTATTTTTACACTTACAGAACTGTGGTATACTTAATGCACATTAACCTGCTCATAAAAATGAGTCTGAGGCAATAGTGCTGTGTCAATATCGCGTTGACTCGCCGTATACAACTTTACACAAATAACCGTAACCGAATCAGTATTAATATGAAGAGCCACGACAAACAACACATTTTTAAAGTTTAAAAATGTTTTAAAGATGATGAATGAGTTTCCAGTGTTTACCTGTTAATGTTCTTATGTGTCTGTCGTCCTCCTGCGTTGCTCTGTGAAACTGACTCCGACCGTGAGATGTGGGGGGATGGGCGCGTGTCAAAATAAAAGCGCGGGTTTTTTTTCGGTGTGTTTGAGGGATTCAGTTATTCAGTATTTATTCAGTTTAAATAATGGTTAATCAATTGCAGTTTTTGAGTTCATATCACAGTTTTTATTAAGTGAAATTAACTTTTTTTTCATTAAAATTTAAAATTAAAATTAAACACACTGTCAATGAACAGAAGAAAACTAATACTACTTCAATAGGGAATGTTAATGTACGTCACCGCAGTGTTGCATTATGGGACGCGGGCGCCATGTTTAGAGGCACCGACGACCGCTATGCCATTTAATTGTGGGCATGTTAAGCTAAAACTAGGTAAAATTGAAGAAGAACTGAAGAAATCGAGAAGTTGAAAGAAAAAGAGAAGGGACCCTATCGGGAGAAACTAAGTGCTACTGCCTAAAAACTTTATTTGGACAAATAAACAACATAGATCCATATGATTTAGCAGCCAAAGACTGGATTACGGACCTCCGCTTACATATCTGGTCAATTACCTTGTTTTTGCGGGACTTTATTTACACTTTGCAGGAGTTTAAGAGCTATAAATCCCTTCAAGCTTATAGTAAAGTGACACTTCTTCTTTTGAAGTCTTATGGTTGGCAAACCAGCTATTTACTGACAATGTGTTAATACCTACGTATATTAATGATTCTATAAAATAATTTCTCCGTTGTATTCTGTGCGATGAATCAACACATGTTCATAAGATGGCACTTCTGTTTTGTCCAAGTTATTAAAACAAACAAAATGCTAAATATTTAGCTAACGTTGTTATTTAAAGAGTCACAAGCAGTGGGTTTGAGTTGCATTTAATAAAAAATATGTGTTACAATCGTCAAAATTGTCTAAATATTTATTTTTATAACTCATGTGTTTAGGGTGATCAGAAATGAATGAATGAATCAATCAATAACTTACATTTGCAAGTTAGTTTGACAGTGTTAGCATAAAAACGACAATTTAAGTGGTTCTGCTTTTATAAATCACAAATTACTGAATGACTGAAAATGCAGCGAACACACTCTCGCTGATGCAGGGATTATTTTTTTTTTAAAGTAAAGGTTTTTCTACAGATTGCAGCAGGCAAACCACGCGATCCGGCGTCTTTTCGTCAGCTCCTGCACCGGCTTCCTTTGTTTTTTCCACGAATAAAAGCTGGAAAAACGTATTCCGTTGTTCAGTTTCCTCCCTGAACGATCGCGTGACCTGCTTGATCGAGCAGTACTGACCAAACATATCGAAGTTTATTAAAATCTCGACAGAAAATACAAAAACAACCTCCAACACATGAACTCAAATACAGCGGGATAGGACGCGTGCCTGCAAATATGGCGGGTTGCACATAATGCAGCACCGCGTGACGTCAACTCCACATTCCCTATACCCATGTGTCCAACTAAAGGAAACAAAAATTGACACAATAGTTATTTACGTTACTGACCAGATTTACAGCAGTTGTCTATAACAACAAATAAAAAAAATGGCTAGAGGCTGTCTCTTAACATTGTACCTTATCCTTTAAAAGAAATGGTACAAATATGTAACTTTTAATGCTTGGGAACAAATGTGTACCTTTTTGACCCTCAAAAAGGTACATACATGTACCTTGAGGTCCAATTATGAGCTTTTGAGCTCTACTTTTGTGTAGATTGTACCTTGGGGGACAGAAATGGACCCCTACTGTACCCCTATTTCTGACAGTGTATTTTATCTTCTAATTTGTAAAAATAGCAAAGCTGTTCTTTTTATTACTTTATATTAATTTAATTAATATACAAATTAGGTAATCTGCATAAAAAGAAACTGTCACGGCTAGTCCGTGTCATGTTTTGTGTATTGCACTGATCCGTCTCACCTGGACTCTCATTGACTCATTAAGCCAATACACCACACCTGTCTTATGTTTAATTGTCTTTGTATTTATATGCCTTGTTTCTGTCACACCGGTTGCCGGTAGATTGTCATTGTCATTACTTCCATGTCTGTTCCTGTTCACGTTGGATGTTCCTGTGTTACTTACATTCCTGTTATTTTACTCCTCGTGTTTTGTTTCCAGTTTTATTATTAAATGTTATTTATTGGTTCGAACTCTGCGTTTGCGTCCTGTCTCTCCAACCCTGTCGTGACAGAATCTACCGGCCAGCACTGGACGCAGCGGGTTCACAGAGGGCGGCTCCCCCAGGAGTTTCGTCGAGGGGGAGTAGTGACATCGGGGTGTATTCCCCATCAGCCCCGATGTCTCTTGGGGACCACCGTGAGCGATCGCTCGCTCCCGCGAGCATGCGGGAGGAGGATCTGCCCAGGCGGTCCCCCAACGGTTGAGTCGTCGTCGACGGTCCCTCGGAGGACCACCATCCTGCTCGCAGGGGGATCCGGAACGGACCACGCCCGATCATTTCCCCGGGGTGGCTACCGAGAGAGGGTCTCCGTTTCCGCGAGGGGATGGGAGATGACTTCCGGGGGCAGCTGATCGTCGACGATTCCCAGGAGGGGGGTAATTCGTCTGCCTCGGTTCTCGGAGCGATCGCTCCGGTTCTCCTGGCGCAGTCCGGCCAACCGTTCCTGTTGGTCTCGTCCCGGCGGCTGCCGGCTTCGCCAGGGTCCCCAAGCCCTCCACCCCTCCCTTGGACTCTTGCTACCAGACTTTGTTTTTGTTTTGTGTTTATTTGAGTGTCTGGTAGCCACTCGTAGAGGGAGGGGTTATGTCACGGCTACTCCGTGTCATGTTTTGTGTATTGCACTGATCCGTCTCACCTGGACTCTCATTGACTCATTAAGCCAATACACCACACCTGTCTTATGTTTAATTGTCTTTGTATTTATATGCCTTGTTTCTGTCACACCGGTTGCCGGTAGATTGTCATTGTCATTACTTCCATGTCTGTTCCTGTTCACGTTGGATGTTCCTGTGTTACTTACTTTCCTGTTATTTTACTCCTCGTGTTTTGTTTCCAGTTTTATTATTAAATGTTATTTATTGGTTCGAACTCTGCGTTTGCGTCCTGTCTCTCCAACCCTGTCGTGACAGAAACAAAGGAAACCAATTTGGTTATAACAATCCTCTGCTTATAGTGATTAGTTTGACCCAGACAGATTTGACATAAACGGTTTCCACTGGATTGTCTTACGCATTGCATCTCTGAAACAAGTTTAGACAAACGTCAGGTTGGAAAAATGTTAGATTAAAGATTATTTTAGGCCTTTCTGGCTAATTTCAGCTTTGCAGTGCATAGACAGGAAAAATTGAGGCCAAACAGGGAGTAAATGATGTGTGTTATATATCCTGATATCCCTATAAAGTCAATGAATTACCTGGCAGGGCAATTTGTGTCAATAAACATGAAATGCTGGTACGGCCAAGGCAATGTTGTGTGATATGCCCTCCCCTGATTTCTGATTGAACATAGTATGACATAAATAAGTTAAAGGTTTTTTCTTAAAAACAATAATTCAGTTTTACACAAAAAAAGGGTACTTACCTGCAAATGTGAGGCAGCAACACAGTCAATGTAACAGACTACTCGCAGGTGTATGTTCTTTTTCTCACATCTTTGAAGTAGTGCATCAAGGACATACAGGGGATAGGCTAATCTATTTCAACACAAAAATGTGAATGACAAAACATAACTGTGGAAATGCATCATCACAGTCTGAGAAAAAAGACCATTATAATACAAAGAACTTTTCAATTGGTAAATGCATGTGTACAAATAAATACCTCTTGATGTAACATAAATATATATAGGACTTCATTCATATTTTAATTTTTATTTACTATCACATTTAAAATATGTACACTATACAATAAAAAATCATTGAGTACTATGTAATTAAAAATTTATGTTTATTATACACTTTAATTGACTATTGCCGCTATACTTGACTATTAACAGAATTGAAGCGCTATACTTGACTATTAACAGAATTGAAGCCCTGCTGTAACTGTGAAAGTAAACTTTTATTTGGTTAACTATGTGTATTTATGTGTTTTTAAACAGTTGTCATATAATTGCATAGCGGTCTGACCGTTCTGACTGGTGATCACGTGATGAGCGAAATGACAGTTGGGTGATTATCGCTCTACACTTCCTGTAAAGTGATGTATCGATGTTCCCTGATTCCCTATGCCGTGCGCAGTGCCCTTCGAATACCCTGTGAAGTCCACTTCGCAGTCCACTTGAGTGAGTTGGAGAGTGAGTGAGTGAGTGAGTGAGTGAGTGAGTAGGAGAGCTTTTGCAAGTGATGGCTGTTAAAAGAGCCGTTGGTTTAAATGTTGTGGAGCGTGTAGATGGAGGAGTATGAGATGTATGTGAAGAAACTGCAAGACAAAAAAATTGTGAATTACAATTTTTTTATTGTTTTTTTATTCTTTATTTACTAAACATTGTATGTGTATAACTATTTACAACAAACCCCAAGATCCGCCCACTATCATAAGACTATATAATAAGATAAATAAATAAATAAAACGGCAATAGAATAAAACTGACCAAAAAAAAGAAGGATCTGAATGTCTAAAGATTTCTGAATTGTACATCAAATGTATTAAAAGCATGGTGTTGTTGTTACTGTTTTTTACTATGTATAAAAATGCTGAGCTACTGTGGTAAAAGCATAAGGTTTACTGTTACTGTACTACAAAACACCACAGTAGAAGTAAACTAACTGGGGTAGAAACATGGTACGATTTGTGTACTATAAACACAAAATACCACAGTAGAAGTACATTGGTAGTTAATTCCAAAAATATGAATATAATACAATGATCGAGGGTCTGTCACGTTATGTTAATGGTGACTAACATAACGTGACTTTTAATCACGCTCTAATCACCCACTACTTGATTATGTGTTGTGTTGAACTTATTGTGAACAAAAAGAATGTAATATAGATGACCAATACAATTCAGACAACATTTAGAAGCCGATCTGGATTAATAAAAAACACATAATGAATTTAATATCGAACAAACAGAAATTTAATGGTATACTCACAAAGATGTGGCGACTGGCGATGTTTGTAAATTGATGATAAACATCGCGATGATGTGCGAACGAGATTTGGGTCACGGAAGGGGCGTAGCCACGGGTGTGCGGGAGCAACCCACAGTGGCACACCTAATGGATATTATTTATTTATAGTTTCAATAAAAAAATGTTTATTAAACTTGGGCTGTTGTTGTTTACTTAGAATATATATATTTTTAAAATTAACCATTTCACGCGTAAGTTAAAAATATTTAACTTGAAATATCCGACCCCTTGTGTCCATGGCGACGGGTCATGATTGTCACGTGACACACCGCAACAACAATAATGTATGCTATTCCTCTTATTTCGTTTTTACTTTTTTAATAAAAAAAATAAACTATGTCAACTATCTGATATTCCGACCCTTAAAGATCTTTATAAATGATCTTGATCTATAACGAGATGAGTCCTGTCCACCGGATTTACAGCACCTGAATTCCCGAGCGTTTCTCGTTATCTTGCCTGATAAGATTTAGAAGCTACAGAAAAATTCACAGACAATTTCACAATAGTAAACTAGTAAAACCTGTGAAAACCAGACTATAACTTGTCCTCTGATTCAGCCTTATGACAAACAAACCACTGCTGTAGCCGACTATTTTTAGATATGTTGGAGAAATGCAGTTAGATCTACCCTCCCCAGATACTGGAAAGGCGTAAACACATGCCATTGCTATTTTTAATTTGACCTTAAATAAACCTGATTAGCACGTTGAGCCCTGACATTTTAATCATAGAGTCAAAAGAGCATATCAAATTGATCCTATAATACTTAAATAGATTTTGTTGGTCAGCCAAGGGGAATACCAAATGAATTTAAAGCCATCTCTATTAAAAAACAGCTAAGAGAAAAAGTTAAACTTAATGCTGTCTCTGATTCAAATGTTAATGACTGGTTTGTTCTTTTCAAGTGTGTATCTTCATGAAAATAATGCATTTTATAACTTAGTACCATTAAAGTCGCAATGAAATTGAAATGAAAAACTATATATATATTTTTTAATATTGTGGTATTATTAACAAATGACTTATCTGTGAGCTTCATTATTTTTTAAAAATTCGTGTGTGCTCATAATCTTTAATCAAAAATGCAAATCTCCTCCCCTCCTCAAAACGATCTCTCTTCACTTCCGGTCAAAAGTATGGCAGGTGGGCGGGGTCCGGGAGAAGGTCGCAGCGATTAGCAATTGTCAACACGACCCAACTTCAAACGATCCAATCAGATCTCGATGGATAAATTCGAATCCAGCCCTGCCTTATTTCATCTCAAAAGCCGTTTCATTCGTATATACGTCACCACGGGGAAAAAAAAGGCAATCGCTACTTCTGTTTCATGGCGACTTTAAACTTAGAAATATAGTAGAGATCATTTTTTATGTGTACTCAGAAGATGTGATTCACTGTTAACTGTGGGGTCCAGGGCTGTTTATGAAAACGAGATACAGCATGCTATGAGAGGGATTGTTAATTCGCGTTAGTAAATTAAATCCAAAAATATTCACCAAGTTGTCTACTCTATTTATAATGACAGATATATTACATTTAATGTATTTTTATGAGACATTTTTTATTTCTGGAAATATTTAATACAGAATATGACAAATAATTCAGGATACAAAAAATCAACATTTTGTTGATTTTGCACTCTTCTGCGATCGCAAACAACTGGAGGGACTTACTGGCAGCCAACATCTAACTCCACCTTGTAAAGTCAGTATTTTGTCTCTGGTAAGCCCTCAATTAAACTAATAAATGTGACCATTTGGTGATGAGAGAAGCAGAGGGTGGCGCTTAGCTAGAATTCCGGCGAGGGCTTCCTCTGCTGGCGTGGAGTTACGGAAGTTAGAAAAAGTGTTATTTTCTCATTTTTAACTATCTGTGTTGTGACTAAGGATCCAACGTGTTAATTTATACAGACTAAGATGGCGGGTGTAATTTAGAGGAATGACGACTGTTACCTCAGATCGCCTTTACACAAATTGACTCGAGTAATCGTTCAAAGATGTGTAATATGGAATATTAATATATTTTTTTGATGTTACAAAATCCCCATCACACGGTTGATTACGTTAACCCATGACAATTTCTGTGAGCCTTTAGGCTTTAACAAAGAGAGTCAAAACCGGTACCGAGTCAGACCTCCGCCACACCACTTTGGCTTTTGTGTCACACACGCGCATAGTTTTCCCAGCTTAGCAATAGCGACACTAAATTAAATTTAGTGAATAACGAGTGGTATCTTGTCATTTGATATGGAAAGACAGACTGCAAGCACTAGTTAACTTTCCTGGCAGCGGAGGATGGCAGAGCTGGCATCTACTCTCTCAGTGAGTGGCAGGGACAAACAGTCTTATTCAATTCACTCGTCGATAAATGAGTACAAAACAACGTTTCCAAGAACCGGTGTCTTATATGTATATTGGTTGGTCCTCTCTTTTAAAATGAAACAATAATTTAAGTGTTTGGACATGAACTTGAAAGTATAAATGTATTTGTCACCAAGACCGAGGCTGCGTTGAAGTGACTATCGGTTAACAAGTTAACAAACATTTATATGTGTTATATGAATTTATATGTGTTATTGAGTCGTTTTTAATTACCATTTTATATTCATTTTGTAATATTTTTGGGTTGTCTCCTGTGATTTAAAATTTACATTGACCAACCCTCTGATCTGTGGCTGATACTGTATCAGAGATGTTATGTTTTTTTTTTTTTTTTTTTTTTTTTTTTTGTAGAGATTAGATGATGTTGTTTTCCCATTATTTTTTCTAGAGTGTGCAGAGTTGGTCGAAAGGTTTTACGTCCATCCATTGATGAGGCTAGCAAGGCCTTCATACAACTTCAGCCAGTAAGTATAAAATTTAATAATTCCTATTTAAAATGTATTGGGAATGTCTTAATTATCTGCTATATTTTAGTACTGCTGCACTTTATTCTTTATAGTCAGATAATCCTATTTGTCAGTCTGTGTGGTTTGTAGCCTTTGTTGTTGGCACAACATTTATGCCAGTAAAGGAGTGTAACACCAAAGTCTTATGCAAACCAACGACAGGCCATTGCATTTTTTGAAAAAAAAAAAAATAAATAAATCACACGTGGTGGTAATGCGGCCAGGGATGCAAAAGGAAGCCTTATAATTTTTATAAAATGTATAATTCACTTTGCCCACATGGTTTTCTGAATACTTAAATCAGATCATTCAATTCAGACCACTAAAAGTTTTTTCCTCTTTTGTAGATTGCAACAAATGTGGTGGAATTTCTTCTCTGGACAGAATCCTCGAAACCCTTTCCTTTCGTCCTGGCCATGCAGCAGATCTCTCAATCTTTTGTAATTATTAATGGCAAGCTCTGGAACAAAGCAAATTTCTTGCAGCTGATGTATGTTTTAAGTGCGGGGCAACCTTCTGGTCTCTGATGGAGCCAATATGGAAGTGACTTAAACTGCAATTCGGCCAAGATGGCGACGGCATGCACTGGCTACTTTAAGCTTCAAAAATGCTCTTCACAAACCAATGAGTGAGGTCAACACTACATCCATATTTTTTACAGTCTGGTTTAAAGACATTTTACCTGCTTGAAAATGAATACCCCAGGCAATGTGCTTCTATGGGAATTCCTGTAATCTGTCATTTTCCAAATGGATGAATCCTCTCCTGTTCGATTCCTTTGTACATCTTTGTTCGGGAGAAGTAACTTTAATAAATGAAGTATTTTTAGTCAAATACTTTCCATACTGTGAAACTTAAAACATTTGTTCTGTAAAAAAAACTTTACACATCTATGAATGATTTTACTTTTAATTTAACAATTACATTGTTTCTTTTCTTACACTGCTGTAGTTTTGTTTATGTACATTTCAGTATTTCATTTATATACTGTAAAATTACAAATTCTGTCTTAAATTCAAACATATTGGGCCCTATTTTAACGATCTAAGCGCATTGTCTAAAGCGCAACGTCTAAATGGGCGTGTCCGAATCCACTTTTGCTAATTTAACCACGGGAAAAATGGTTTGTGCGCCGAGCGCATGGTCGGAAAGGGTTGGTCCTATTGTAATGGGAGTATTTTGGCCGTAATGTGCAGTAAACCAATGAGAGACTCAGCTCTCATCCCCTTTAAAAGCCAGTTACGCTGGCGCTATGTCTAATACCTATTTAGATGACGAACTCTGTAAACTGAAAAACTAAGCAGAGGAAGAAGATCCCCAGTTTAGGATTAATGTTAAATAATTGTGTTGTTTCTCACTTGTCTTGAAATTGTTATTTTTTTATTAAAACCTTTAAAACCTGTTTTCTTTTAGTCATGGAAGTAAAAAAGCAGGCTTGTAATTGCTTTAAATGTATGGCTATCCATATCAAAAAATGATTTACAAGTATGTAAGATAAGGTTTGTACTATAAAAATACTTTATTTGTAACAAACAGGAGATAAAGAATTTACAAACGGCTCTCCTCACGTTTCAGCACTTTGGACAGCGTTTTTTTTAGCAAAGAGGTTTTTTTAAGCATTACTTAAAATGTTTCTCATCTCACCATATCCGCAGGTACAAAGTCATCATATACAATAAATCTGTGAGGTAGCATTAAAAAAAAACATTTAAAAACAGATGCATTTGTTTAAAGCAAAGCATTTATTTACTTACCAGGCTGCAAGAGTCCAACATGTCCAAGAGACTCAATAATAATCTTTTACATCCAATCCTTTAATCTTTCATATTTAAAAGCATTTTTGTGCTGCTGCGCATTCATGTACTTTGTGATAAGCAAACCTGCATTGTCCCTTCCGTTTATAGGCGCATATTACTAATATGCTCTTTAAATAACATAAAACACATTGCGCCATTGACTTTAGACTTTAAACCAGGTTTTTGTTGGTCAATGGCGTAGTCTATTTTAGTTGCCTCAAAATAGCAACGCGCCAACAATGCGCCTGAACACGCCTCGTTTTCAGACCAGAACACCCATGGGCGCAAAAGGGGGCGCAAATGCATTTGCTATTTAAACAACGTGGCGCTAAAGGTGAAAATTAGGGTGGAAACTAGCGAAAGACACTTGCGTCGTGCATTGCGCTGCATTGCGCCGGGTGTAAGATAGAGCCCATTGATTCAACCTGTTACATTGTTACTTTAATGTGCATAATTTATGATATTTAATAAATATATTTATACTTGATGACAGTAAGCAGTCCTTTAAATGATTTTGAAACTGCCAACTGTAAAAATTTAATATTAGGGGCCAGTCACACCAAAAGCGTTTATGGCAGTTGCAGGCGCCTTTTTTGAATGATATTCTATGGGCAGGGCGCGTTTGCGCGCTGCTTATGCGCGCCGAGTGCCTTGCGGTTTTTTGCCGCCTGCCACGCACGCGTTTTTGAAGGAGCGCTGAGAGCGGAGAAGCGTCATTCACGTCTTTCAATTGTCCAATCGAATGAGGGGAGAGGCGGGCTTTACGTTGTGGTGAGGGAAGTTTACAGTTGCTTTGAAGAACCGGACTCCACTCGCTCACTCTCTCCTGTGTGTTTGTGCACCTCTCACCCTCAAACAAGGTCAGAGCAAGCACCCTCTTTTTAAAGTTTCTGCTAATATGACAGCAAAAGAGCGCTCACGCTTCAATATTTGATTGACAAGACAGCTGACTTGGTGGTTGCTTAGCAATATGAAAAGCCGCATCGCACTGCTCTTTTTTTAAAAAAGGCAGTGCGTCGCGCCTTGCGTTTGCAAGCGTTTAAAGCGCTTTTGGTGTGACTTGCCCCTTAGAGTGTGTAGTTATTTTGCAGTCAAATAAACCTTAATTTGGTGTTCACAATGGTCTTGATTTACAATAAAGCACATGATAAAAATAACCCAGCAAGAATAACCCAAACCCAGAATATTAATCCATAAATGATTAAAATACATGTTGGGTTTTTTCGACAACCCAGCCTGCTGGGTTAAAATGTGTTACCCAACGAGCTGGGTTACTTTAACTTGATGTGTTCTGTCCAATATTTACCCAGTGCTGGGTGGCCAATTGGGTTGTTTTTAACCCAACCATTATTAGAGTGAATGACCATCATTTATCATTCTTGCGTAGAAACAGCTGTATATGTTGGCGTAAGAATATGCTTACACTCAACGCCTGCACTCTAAAAATGTCTGGGTTATTTTTTAACCCAAAATGATGTGTTGAGTCTGTTGGGTTGTTTTGCTGTTTTTTTTTTACATTTTAAACACTTTTTGGGTAGTTTCAGTTTTGTAGGTGTTGGGTTAAAACTGCTGGGTTATTATGTTGGGTTGTTTGAAGAGGCTCATGTGCTTCGCGCCCTTGATGTTTGAATGTGCTCAGCAACGGTCGTCGTGAAAGGACAGAGTCACTGGAAGCAGTTGTTTCAAGGTAAGTTTATATGTTTTTTGTGAACATTTCATGAATATAAACAAGATTATAACATTTTGCGAGACAGCAACATGTTAATTTATACAGACTAAGACGACGGGTGTAATTTGGAGGAATGACGACTGTTACCTCAGATCGCCATTTACACAAATTGACTCGAATAACCGTTCCAAGATGTTTGATATGGTATATTAATAAAATTAATAAAATCGGTGTTACAAAATCCCCATCACACGGTTGATTACGTTAACTAATGACAATTTCTGTAAGCCTTTAACAAAGCAAGTCAAAACCGGTACCGAGTCGACCTCACCAAGACGGAGGCTGCGTGGAAGTGACTATCGGTTAACAAACATGTATATGTGTTATATGAAATTAGATTTGTTATTGAGTCGTATTTAGTTACTATTTTATATTCATTTCATAATATTTTTGGGTTGTCTCCTGTGATTTCAAATTTATATTGACCAACCCTCTGATCTGTGGCTGATACTGTAACATAACATCTCTGTTTTTAGCAGAGATCAGATGTGATGTTGTTTTCCCATTCTTTCTTTCTAGAGTGTGCAGAGTTTTTATTCTTTATAGTCAGATCATCCTATTTGTCAGTCTATGTGGTTTGCAGCCTTTGTTGTTGGCACAGCAGTTAAAGGAGTGTAACACCAAAGTCTTATGCAAACCGACAACGGGCCATTGCATTTTTGGAAAAAAAATCTCACACGTGGTGGTAATGCGGCCAGGGATGCAAAAGAAAGCCTTATAATTTTTATAAAATGTATAATTCACTTGGCCCACATGGTTTTCTGAATACTTAAATCTGATCATTCAGTTCAGACCACTAAAAGTTTTTTCCTCTTTTGTAGATTGCAACAAATGTGGTGGAATTTCTTCTCTGGACAGAATCCTCGAAACCCTTTCCTTTCGTCCTGGCCATGCAGCAGATCTCTCAATCTTTTTTCTCAATCAGTCTCTCTGAATACGGAAGTGACTTAAACTGCAATTTGGCAAAAAGATGGCGACGACACGCACCGCCTACTTTAAGCTTCAAAAATGCTCTTCACAAACCAATGGGGGACGTCACGACACTACTTGCATATTTTTTACAGTCTCTGGTTTAAAGGCATTTTAAGTGCTTGAAAATAAATACCCCAGGCAATGTGCTTCTATGGGAATTCCTGTAGTCTGTCATTTTTCAAACGGATGAATCCTCTCCTGTTCGATTCCTTTATACATCTTTTTTCGCGACGAGTAACTTTAATAAATGAAGTATTGTAGTCAAATACATTCCATTCTGTGAAACTTAAACATTTGTTCTGTAAAAAAACTTTACACATCTATGAATGATTTTACTTTAATTTAACAATTAAATTGTTTCTTTTCTTACACTGCTGTAGTTTTGTTTATGTACATTTCAGTATTTCATTTATATACTGTAAAATTACAAATTCTGTCTTAAATTCAAATGAATTGATTCAACCTGTTACATTGTTACTTCAATGTGCATAATTTATGATATTTTATAAATATATTTATACTTGGGTCAGTAAGCAGTCCTTTAAATGATTTTTGCAACTAACAACTGTAAAAATGTAAGAGTTTGTAGTTATTTTGCAGTCAAATAAACATTTATTTGGTGTTTACAATGGTCTTGATTTACAATAAAGCACATGATAAAAATAACCCAGCAAGAATAACCCAAAACCCAGAATATTAATCCCATAAATGGTTAAAATGACTACATGTTGGGTTTTCTCAACAACCCAACCTGCTGGGTTAAAATGTGTTACCCAACATGCTGGGTTACTTTAACCCAGCATGTGTTCTGTCCAATATTTACCCAGCGCTGGGTTGCCAATTGTTTTTTTTTAACCCAACCATTTTTAGAGTGTGATTTATGAAGCTGTGCGTACCTTTGAAATTCAGGTGTACGCAATACCTGCCCTTCATAAATGCCGCGGCTGAAAACGATCGTCATTAGAATAACACGCCCATATAAATTCAAGTCTCCGCCTCCCCCACGCCTCATTTTACGCCATGGACACACGTAAGACGGCAAATAAGAGAATCCAGGGCAGTGCACTCTAAAAATGGCTGGGTTATTTTTTAACCCAAAATGCTGGGTTGAGTCTGTTGGGTTGTTTTGCTGGCTTATTTTTTTACATTTTAAACACTTTTTGGGTAGTTTCAGTTTTCTAGGTGTTGGGTTAAAACTGCTGGGTTATTATGTTGGGTTGTTTGAAGAGGCTCATGTGCTTCGCGCCCTTGATGTTTGAATGTGCTCAGCAGCGGTCCTCGTGAAAGGACAGAGTCACTGGAAGCAGTTGTTTCAAGGTAAGTTTATATGTTTTTGTGAACATTTCATGAATATAAACAAGATTATAACATTTTGCGAGACAGCAACGTGTTAATTTATACAGACTAAGACGACGGGTATAATTTGGAGGAATGACGACTGTTACCTCAGATCGCCATTTACACAAATTGACTCGAATAATCGTTCTAAGATGTTGGATATGGCATATTAATAAAATCGGTGTTACAAAATCCCCATCACACTGTTGATTACGTTAACTCATGACAATTTCTGTAAGCCTTTAACAAAGCGAGTCAAAACCGGTACCGAGTCGACCTCCGCAACCCCCACTTCGGCTTCTTTGTGTCACACACGCGCACAGTTTCCCCTTTCCCAGCTTAACAAGCGATAGCGACGCTGTTAAATAAAATTTAGCGACAAACGAGTTGCTTTCTTGTCATTCTATATGTAAAGACATACCGCGAGGCGCGAGCACATGTTAACTTTACCGGCGGCGCCGGCGGAGGATCACGGAGCCGGCGTCTACTCTGTCACTGAGGCAGGGACATGCAGCACATTCACTTCACAGTCGGAACGGCAGGTAACGCGTCGATAAATGAAAACGAAACGTTTCCGAGAACCGGTGTCTTGTATGTATATTGCTTGTTCCTCTCTTTTAAAATGAAACAATAATTTAAGTGTTTGAACATGAACTTGAAAATATAAACGTATTTGTCACCAAGATGGAGGCTGCGTGGAAGTGACTATCGGTTAACAAACATTTATATGTGTTATATGAAATTAGATGTGTTATTGAGTCGTATTTAGTTACTATTTTATATTCATTTGATAATATTTTTGGGTTGTCTCCTGTGATTTCAAATTTATATTGACCAACCCTCTGATCTGTGGCTGATACTGTAACAGAGATGTTATGTTTTTAGCAGAGATCAGATGTGATGTTGTTTTCCAATTCTTTTTTTAGAGTGTGCAGAGTTTTAACGTCCATCCATTGATGAGGCTATAGCAAGACCTTCATACAACTTCAGCCAGTAAGTATAACATTTAATAATTCCTATATTAAAATGTATTGGGAATGTCTTAATTATCTGCTACATTTTAGTTCTGCAGTACTTTATTCTTTATAGTCAGATCATCCTATTTGTCAGTCTGTGTGGTTTGCAGCCTTTGTTGTTGGCACAACAGTTAAAGGAGTGTAACACCAAAGTCTTATGCAAACTGACAAAAGGCGATTGCATTTTTGAAAAAAAATCTCACACGTGGTGGTAATGTGGCCAGGGATGCAAAAGAAAGCCTTATAATTTTTATAAAATGTATAATTCACTTCTGAATACTTAAATCTGATCATTCAGTTCAGACCACTAAAAGTTTTTTCCTCTTTTGTAGATTGCAACAAATGTGGTGGAATTTCTTCTCTGGACAGAATCCTCGAAACCCTTTCCTTTCGTCCTGGCCATGGGAAACATGCAGCAGATCTCTCAATCTTTTTTCTCAATCAGTTTCTCTGAATAAGGAAGTGACTGAAACTGCAATTCGGCCAAGATGGCGATGGCACGCACCGCCTACTTTAAGCTTCAAAAATGCTCTTCACAAACCAATGGGTGACGTCACAGACACTACTTGCATATTTGTGTCACAAGCCAGGGGCTGGCTGCTACTGGTTAAGCCACGCCCCTTCTCAATTTCCACCTCGAGGAGGTCCCCAAAACCAACCCAATGACCAAACAACAACGAGGAACAGGTAAGTAAAAAAAAATATTCTTTATTTATTTAAATATTTAAAATGTACTGGGAATTGGGGAAAGGGAAATTAAAAACTAGTGTCAGGCTCTGCCCTCCAGGGGGCCACGAGCAAGTGAGTGACAGGGGGTGGGGGTTGCGTCGAGGAACAGGCTCCCGCCTCGGGTTCCCTCTGCCCGTGGCGCGCTCCTCTTCCTTCCTGGAGGCAGAATAAAGCAAAATCAGTGTTGGTATAGACTCTTTCTTATCCGTGTACCTGTAGCTAGCTCGAGGCGGTTCACCGCCTATCTCACACAGCTCCTCGCTTGTCGACTCACTCTCCTTCCCTGTTCTCTCTTTCTCCACAGACTACAGCCGGGACACGAGGACACGGTGGATCGACCTCGAAGGGCTCTCTCACCTCTTCACCCACTGCAGCTTTTGGTAAGTATGGGTTTCCTTCCTAGCTCGTTCCTTTAACACTCACACTGGTTCTCTCTACTCCTCCACAGATGACTGCTGGGACACAAAGGCACAGTGAATCGGTTTCCAATGGTTCTCTCACCTCGTCGCTGACTACAGCTTCTGGTATGTTGGGCTTTCCTTAACAGCTTGATATCTCAGCGGTCGCGCTGGCTCTCTCTCTCTCCACAGATGACTGCTGGGACACAGGGACACAGTGGATCGTTTCCCATGAGTTCTCTCACCTCTGCGCTGACTACAGCTTGGGGTAGGTATGGCTCTCTTCTCAGTTCGGTATCTCACCTTTCACACTGGCTCTCTCCCTCTCCACAGATGACTGCTGGGACACAGGGACACAGTGGATCGGTTTCAACGATTTCTCTCACCTCTGCGCTGTCTACAGCTTTGGGGTAAGTATGGCTCTCTTCACAGTTCGGTATCTCAGCGTTCACGCTGGCTCTCTCTCTCTCTCCACAGATGACTGCTGGGACACAGGGACACAGTGGATCGTTTCCAATGATTTCTCTCACCTCTGCGCTGACTACAGCTTTGGGTAGGTATGGCTCTCTTCACAGTTCGGTATCTCAGCGTTCACACTGGCTCTCTCTCTCTCCACCGACGTCTGCTGACTACCGCTTCGAGGTAGGTATGACTCTCTGCACAGCTCTCACGACACACTCCTCTTCCCTGTTGATTGGCAGGTTTAACAGATTATGGGTTATTTAACAGGGTGGCGGACTTACGATAGCTGGCTACGCAATGCGTCAACTGGACAGTGGTTTCCTATGTGACGCCGGGGGCCAAAACCCTCTCGGCGAGCACGTTGGTCTACAGAGGGGCGAGAAACGTCACGCCGGCACACCGGGTCGAGCACTGCCCTTTCCTCGAGACCCGTTGGTCAATCGAAAACTGGACCGGGGCGCCCTTTCGTCGAGACCTCGGGGCGGCGGATCTCCTTCGCCTCTAGCTCTGTGATGATGAAAAGACACAGGTAAGGTAGCAATATTATATGTAATACTCACACACCGCCAATAGCACAGTTCTTCACCGCCACTCCTAGACACAAGTCCGCCGAGCGTTTGGCTGGGAAAATACTTCGAGATGCCACTCCGTGATTTTAAGACTGAAACACACTCACAGCATAGTCGTATACAGGTCTTACTCTAGGACCGTTTTCCTCTTCGTCGTCTCAGGAACGAGTGACTGGAGGCGGGGGTACGTCAGACAAGACAACAGCAATCTCACTGCAATACACAGCATTACACAGCACCACTTCAAGTGAAAATTTCTACATCCAAGACTCACCCACCACGCTCAGTGCACACAATAGACGCCCGTCTTCCTTCACTTCGCTCTAGACGAGGATATGGAGATAGTAACACGGCCTAGTGTTTGTTTTCGTCACTGGAGCTGTTTCAACACAAAGACCCTTCGGCTCACCCACCACGCTGGTTCAGGGGTAGGGCCGCCCACTCTCTCTTGGAAACACTCAAAGAGATATACAGGTCAAGTACATGCAAAACACTTCCATAAAGGGATTTCGTTACTCACAACTGCTGCACTTTCTTCGTCCCACGTTCCCCAATGTTGATCTCACACTGCAAAGACTCACAATGCATAGACAGGGCGGTTTCCAGCCACCAACACCACTTTTCCACAGACGTATACTCACAATGGTGCGTTTCTCCTTCCTTCGTTTCTCTCATCCAAAGTCAGTATCCGTTTAATTCTTCAACCTATAAGGTCTTCGGTATCTTCATCAACGTAAGTCTATAATCCAAACGAGAGAGAGAGCAAATTCAGCAATCCAAAATAGCGTACCCGGCGAGTCCAACTCAGCGCTACGATACACACCAACCACAGGAATAACAAGCACAACAAACTGTGGTTTAAACTGCTCCTAAATACTCTCCTGGGTGTTGCCATCGTCCAATCACCCGGCGCTCCTCTTAATGCCTCTCAGCTGTATGTAATTCGGCTGATTACAGCGTTCGCGACGCTACCGGATGTCCGGTGTTTTCTCTTACCGGTCCGGGCGGAAACATCCGGGCGGAACCAAACTTTCCCAATTTTTGGTTCCCCCTAAAAGATCGTCACTCCTGTGACATTTGTTTAAAGGCATTTTAAGTGCTTGAAAATAAATACCCCAGGCAATGTGCTTCTACGGGAATTCCTGTAGTCTGTCATTTTTCAAATGGATGAATCCTCTCCTGTTCGATTCCTTTGTACATCTTTGTTCGCGACGAGTAACTTTAATAAATGAAGTATTTTTAGTCAAATACATTCCTGTCACGGTCTTGTCAGACATCTGTGCTAGATGTAGGTCTGAGTGCATCTGACAGGACCGTGGCAGTATCATGTTCTGTGTGGGGGCATGTGGAATCACATTGTGTGTGTGGCTTCCACATGTTCCCGGTGTCTTGTTGCTGTCGTGATCTTGCCAGACCTTAGTATAGATTCAGGTCTATGTTAGAGGGCAAGATCACGGCAGCATTGTGTGTACGTGGGAACACGTGTGCTTCACATCATGTATGTGTGACACGTGTTCCCAGTGTTTTGTGGCTGTCATAGTCTTGCCTGACCCTGGTTAGTATCCAGGCGGTATGTTAGAGGGCAAGACTATGGCAGCATTGTGTTTATGTGGGAATACGTGTTGGTTCACATCATGTATGTGTAACACGTGTTCCCAGTGTCTTGTCACTTTTACCCTACTCCCTTATGTACTCGTGTCTTACGTGATTAATGATGTTCACCTGTTCCCCATTGATGTGCTGTCTATAGACGGTTTCAGCAGTAACAACATAAACAAGCGGCCGTCGCGGTCCGCAGTAACTTCCGGAAAACTCCGCTAATAATAAATAACAACAAAGTACTTTAAACGTAGTTTATATATATAACAAGCAAAACAACAACACATAGATTACCTAGGAAACCAAAACATATGTTATTGTTGACGAGGCATTTGTTCAAGAGATCAGTTTAGCAACTAGTTAGCCCGAAACCGGAAGTAAGGTTCGGATCCAGACGTGTATCACGTGCATCCGATGAAACCGTCTATATAATGCCCTCTCGTCCTCTGTTGTGTGCGCGATCATTGTTGAAATCTTCATGTGTATATGCTTCGTGTTTAGATCTGTTCCAGTTTTGTGTTTCATCACAGTGTTTGGTTTTACTTTCTGTTTTTACCCCCTCGTGGGTGTTTAAGTTATTTATTAAATAAATCATAGTTTATTCTTGTATTTGAGTCTGCGTTTGGGTTCTCCTTTTGTTTTCCACAATTCGGTGTTAACACACCGTGACAATTCCATTCTGTGAAACTTAAAACATTTGTTCTGTAAAAAAACTTTACACATCTATGAATGATTTTACTTTTAATTTAACAATTACATTGTTTCTTTTCTTACACTGCTGTAGTTTTGTTTATGTACATTTCAGTATTTCATTTATGTACTGTAAAATTAAATCTCTTAAAAATGTCTTAAATTCAAACGAATTGATTCAACCTGTTACATTGTTACTTCAATGTGCATAATTTATGATATTTTATAAATATATTTATACTTGGGTCAGTAAGCAGTCCTTTAAATGATTTTGCAACTTACAACTGTAAAATGTAAGAGTTTGTAGTTAATTTGCAGTCAAATAAACATTTATTTGCTGTTAAAAATGGTCTTGATTTACAATAAAGCACATGATAAAAATAACCCAGCAAGAATAACCCAAAACCCAGTATATTAATCCCATAAATGGTTAAAATGACTACATGTTGGGTTTTCTCAACAACCCAACCTGCTGGGTTAAAATGTGTTACCCAACGTGCTGGGTTACTTTAACCCAGCATGTGTTCTGTCCAATATTTACCCAGCGCTGGGTTGCCAATTGGGTTGTTTTTAACCCAACCATCTTTGGAGTGTGTAAAAGAAACAAAATTTTGTTATTTAGGAGTTTAAAGAGTGGGATTAAAGACAGATTAATAATTGCATGACAATTTGTAATATTCTTATTATTATGATTTTTATTATTAAAGGTAGGGTAACAGATTTGATCCTGAAACATTTTTAGTTATGCTGGTTAAAAGTCTCCTCACATCCTGATAGCAACCACTGTGTTAAGTTGTTTAAATGTATTTGTATCAATTTATGTCATCTGTGAAAGGCGTATAAGACCAAAAAATTTTCAACCATTCATAGATTTCGGACGTTTTCTTTTTTGTCCCTCATACGTAAGCGTAATTTGAATGCCCACCGCGCAGCGAGTCCACGCAGATACCATACGTCATCGGCGCGTTCACGTGCGCTCACCTCCTGTCTGTAAACAGCAAGAACAGCAAACTTTTCTGCTGAATTGACAACCTACAGTACACAGGAGCCACAAAACAAAAGACATCTTTTATAACAACAACAACAACAGCAAAAACTGCCTGGAGTAGCAAGAGCAAAAACCCAAATTAACATCAGTAACTTTACTGCTTTACCACGAGATGCAAACAGCTGCAGGAGCTGCAAAGGGTCTGAAAGGGTCGTTGCACAGTTTATTTTGGTAAGGTATGTACACGATATGTTTGTATTGAGATGGATTCAGATATTCTACTTTGATGAAAATTTTTGAAATTTGTGTTCGTTTACGGATTAGCGTAACAATATAGTTACTACATCTACACAACCGAACGTGTGCTTAAACTAATTCTGATGTAAACCAGTTGGTTATGTTGGTTATTTTGGAAGTGTTATTCACTTTGTACTGCAAAGTTTTTTCACTGGTGAATGAGACATGAGATGTGACCGTCTGATCTGTGCGTGTTCATGTGTTTTGAAAGAGGCGTGACTTTGGATGGTGATTTGACTTGAGGGTGGGATCGGGATTTCATTGCTAGAAGGCTACCGTTAGCATTTTTCAAAATGTGTTACCCTACCTTTAATGACGCTTATTGTTATTTAAAAGAAGAATGATTTATTTGTAATTAAGGGTCAAGCCCCGAAGGATGTATTGCCATGTTGTCCCTTGTTTTCCTGTTCCCTTGTCATGTTCTGACTGGTTCATTATCTGTTTAAATAACCCTCATGTTCCCATTGTCCTTTGTCAAGTTTTAGTGTTAATCTGTATGTTCTGCTGTCATGAGTTTTCATTGCCATGCCATGCCATGTGTTTTCTTTGTTCTTGTTTTATGTGTTTTATTAAACTGCACTTGGGTTCACACTTCGCTCGCCTTGCAGTGGAATCATTACAAAGTCTACTGATTTGAAGGAATGAGTCTTGGCAAGTTCGCAAATTAATTCCATCTTGGTTTTTGACATATGAAAATGAAATGGCAATTTATTGGACTGGCTGGGGTGCACATTTGCTTTTAAAAAGACAAAATCCCCCTCACTGTGTAACTACTGTGTTACATGACCCATTATGTAAATGTTGGTAGGCATCCGTACTTTAATAATTTTTATTACTGCTCAATCAACTCCTTCTGACAGGACAAGGTAGTTAAATATGTTCCCATAGGTTAAAGTGGCCATGCCATGGCCACCACTTCATATTGTCTACACATGTTAAAAATGACAATGGATGGGACAATATAAGACCATCCAAGCATCATAGAAAGTTTTCTTTGTCCTCCTAATTTAAGACATTTACGGCATTAACGTTATTTGTCATTTCACTAAAGTTATAGTGAACTATAAACAATCTTCTAACTACTAGCTACTGGATGTGGCGTGTCAGTTTAGCGGAAGACAAAATGTGGAAGGGCGAAGAATTTAAATTGGGGGGCTGAATAAAGTGAATAAAAAAACATATATCCCAGCTTCAGGAATTTATATGCTTAGAAACTGATGTACTTTAAAAGTGTTACAGTTTTGTGTGTTGCAAAACCACTTTGGTAAGGACTCTGCCATAAGAGTCTTGTTTTATATTTGTATTTTGTCATGGTGGCAGAGTTCTGGCAGTCTCAGGCTTTATGTGGAGGCCGCCACAGCCGGAGCCCGCGCAGTTCGCGCCGTCGACCCAGTCCATGCGGCCTAAGCCTGTGCACTCCACGCGGCCACATCTTCGCCCTCGTCCCGCACCCCCTTGGATTGTATTGTTTGAGTACTTGTGGACTTTAGTGTGTTTGATTTAGTTTTGTATTTTATCTTGTTTTTAGCACCTTTTGTTATTTTATTGTCTGATGTGTTCGTGTCATGTTAATTATCTGTCATGTTTTCTTGTCTTGTGTGTTCCCTTTTGGGTCGCCAGGTGGTGTTCCTTGAGGAAGGGGTACTGTCAGGACTCTGCCATAAGAGTCTTGTTTTATATTTTGTATTTTGTCATGGTGGCAGAGTTCTGGCAGTCCCAGGCTTTATGTGGAGGCTCATGCCTTGTTTATTGTGGCATGTGCCTCCGGTGTCTTGTCTTGTGACCCCGCCTCCTCGTTCTCCTGCTTATTGGTAATCATTGGTTTTCTTCCATCACCTGTTCCCGCTCGTTATCTTGTTTGGTTTTTTTCTATTTAATGTCATTGTGTCTTTAGTTCTGTGCAGGTTAATTGTGTTCTGTTAGTCTAGTTTCCAAGTCTATGTTTTAGTGTTATTTGTCAGTTTCTTGTTTAATGTTGTGTGCCCCCTCGTGGGTTTTGGTTTGTTCAATAAAGTGTTTTCTGTTTTTCCCCCGACATCGTGTGCTTTTGGGTTAATCTCTCCAGCAAATCCTTACACACTTGCATAAAAAGATTGGTTAAATTACTTTATTCATCTGAATTACTTTTATCTTCTACTTTATGTAGGGTTATTTTGGTGCTATTTTTTGGTCCCTATTCCCTTATTGTGCATTGTAAAGACAAATATTACTTCTCCAAAATATAATCTTTGTCATACAATTATAAATCAACATAAAGGTGAGTAAAAGATGAGAAGTATCATTTTGAATAAACTATTCATGTTGTGACTATAATATGTATATTGCCTCTGTAAAATATTATAAAAAAACAAGTCTTTTTGCAGATGTTAATTATCATAAATTGTTATCTTTGTCAATAGATGTGTGTCACTCCCGCTGACTTTGAGAAGAGTGGTAACTTACCTGTGACACCTCGTTTGATCCTGCTTGGTACATATATGAAATTGGACACTTTTCACTAAACAAGGCCCACACTCCAGGAGAATATCAAGCATTATGCGTCTCATTAGAAACAGATTTACATGTTAGAAACATGTTTAATGTGCTTTGTGGTGTGACAAACTAAGAACACATTTAATATCAGATTTAAGTTTTATTTCAAAAGCCTGGTCTAAATGAGTTTGGAACCTTTTTTTGCGTGACAATTGCCTCGGAAACTGGCATGGTGTTAAATACCAGACTAAAAGATTGATACTGTTAGGTTTTTATCTTGAAGAACATGGCACTGTGTGTCTTTGCCAGGGCTTGCATATTCTTCTCACTGCCTTTTCTGCATTCTTAAAACGGGGTACCACAGTGGGTAGCACTGTTGCCTCACAGCAAGAAGGTCCCCAGTTCGAGCCCTGGCTAGGTCAGATGGCCTTTCTGTGTGGAGTTTGCATGTTCTCTCTGTGTCAGTGTGGGTCTACTCTGGGTACTCTGGTTTCCTCCCACAGGCCAAAAAACATGCAAGTTGGGCAAATTGGAGATGGCAAATTGTCCCTCCCTCAACCTGTGTCTGGCTTAACTTGTATGAATTAACCAATTGCCGCCATGAATATAGCCATAGATGCTGGAATGGTGTAAAGAATAAATAAAGAAGAAGAAAGAAAATGGCTAACTAGACTATACACACATTTCTGTGTTATTATTGGAACAACACATTTTGTGTGTTGTTCCAATAATAACACAAAATCAACACACAATGACAAATAATGTGTTAAAATAACATAAATGTGTTAAATACAGTAAAACAATGTGTTAAAAAACTTCCTTAGAGTGTACACTTAGCCTTCCAGAGATTAAATATTACATTAACCTATACATTACTTTGGTCCAGGTGATATTCAAGAACAATGGTTCAAAGAATGGATGATCAGTATAGTTCTATATAAAATAATGATTTAATTTACTAAACTTAATTTTAACTTGTAATTTTCTTTAAAGTATGTATTTGTAACATTTTGAGGAGGCAATTTTGGTAACACTTCACAATAAGGTCTCATTTGTTAAAGGGATAGTTCACCCAAAAAAGATAATTCTTTCATCTTTTACCCTCATGTGGTTCTAAACATTTGAGTTTCTTTATTTTGTTTAACACAAACTGAGATATTTTAATAAATGATGGTAACCACACAGTTGACAGTACCCAAGTCAATGGATAGTGCCAACCAGTGGCTGTCACGGTGCGAATACACCGAATAATGGAAAACAAAGAGAGAACCCAAACGCAAGGATGTATCAAAAATAAACTATATATTTAATAAACAGAACAGAAACACCCACGTGGGGGTAAAACAGAATATAAACACAACACTGTGATGGGACACAAACTAAACAGGAACAAAAACAGGAAACTAGAAAACAGAGCACACGGGAAACGAGGAACTCTGAACATTCAACATTCAACAACGCACGCGCACAACACAGAGGACGCGAGGGCATAATAAAGACAGCACATCAATGGGGAACAGGTGAACATAATTAATCACGTAAGACACGAGTACACAAGGGAGCAGGGTAAAAGTGACAAGACACTGGGAACACGTGTCACACATACATGATGTGAAACACACGTGTTCCCACGTAAACACAATGCTGCCATGACCTTGCCCTCAGAACATAGACCTGAACCTATACTAAGGTCTGGCAAGATCACGACAGCAACAAGACACGGGGAACATGTGGAAGCCACACACACAATGTGATTCCACATGTCCCCACACAGAACATAATACTGTCACGGTCCTGTCAGATGCACTCAGACCTACATCTAGCACAAATGTCTGACAAGACCGTGACAGTGGCGGAGTGGCAATTGGGAGAGTCGGGGCTTTTCCCGGTGGGCCGGTAGTGTTTTGAGGCCGCGAGGGCCGGTCGGATAATAGCCGGACTTTCAGTCTTTTGTCATGCACTCCCGCCACACATTGTATTTCTCACGCAGAAAAACTATTTATCATATATTTAATATGCCGCAGCGCCCAAAATGTATCTGGCCGCACCGCTCTATCAAGCTGTCTTCCCTGGAGTTCTAGTCGAGAGTGCCGCTTATCAGCTAATCAAAACAAAGAAAGAGGCTACACAATAGCCAATCAGAAAATAGCACTGTTGTATCTGGGTAAGATTTAACGCAACAACCAATAAAAAGCTTATCCTCGTTCACCCACAGAGAAGACAAAACACCAGAAATCAACAGGCTGTAATGATGCTCATTAAAGATAATTTTAAATATTTTCAGTAGAACATATCTGAACATTGGTACATCACTCATAGGGATAATTTACACGTGTGTTCGACTTTATGCTATAACATAAGAACCAACAGCGGATGATATCAACGTGCCGCGAGAGCGGTTCGAAAGCAAACTCTTCCGATGATCTCTCAACTCACCCTCGCGGTACTTTGATGTCATCAGCCTGTCGTTCTTGCAGCCCACCTTGAAGTCGAACAGTGGGGTTCCCCAACCTTCCCCTCAAGGAGGTCTCATGATGACCGCTGCTGTTGTAATCTTTATTTTTGCAAGTAAATTCCTTTTTTGTTTTAACATTCAAACAGACTCGGTTCTCCCCCACACTCCCGCTATGCATATTGCATACATTATTCCAGAAGTAATATGATTTGTTCTCTGTAGGGCAGTCAAAGTGAATTGTATTAATTATTTGCGCGTCACTTGTGGAATGAAAACTGCACGACGACAAAAAAGGTAAGACTTGTTTTTGCATTAAGCCCTGTTTTACTAAGTTTTATTTAGTTTTATAGTCTTAGTTGGTTAACTACGTGCTTTATCACATCATTTAAAAGTCTTTATTGTGTGTTTAAGTGTTTATTGGCGGTTGTCATGACAAGATTTGTGAAGGGATGTTACAGTATGTTTTGTTTTGATATTATCTTGTTTTAGTTTATCTGTAGCTTTTGCACTTAAGAATTACAACATTTGAAAAGCATTTTAAACAACCATGATTTCTGTTTTTGTTTTTTATTCGTATTGCTTCCATATTGTTGTCAGTAAGTGTACATCCGTGCAATCAGTATGATTTTGTACAGGTTGATGGAGTATACACAATCCATGTGATTTCATAGATTCATTATTTGAGAATGGCCTTCTTGTACGAATAATTTTTGCCATACCCTAGGTTTTCATTAAACGCAGCCACTGCCTGTTTTAATGTTAATTACAACAAATGCACAACTTCTTTGACACAAACAATGACAAATTGACTGCTGTTAGATAATCAGCAACAGTTTTTGTTACAGAGTGTCTGTAACTTAGCCAACATACAGCCTGTTCACTGACAACATGCTCAGAACAAGTAGTCTAGGCCTCTTTATATTTTGTTATCACACAATGACTGATTTTGTCACATTTAACATCCCTCTCTCCAAATAGGCTTAATCATTTTATAAGCAACTGCTTGGCAACCAAATTAAGCTTTAGCTTACCTGAAACTAAAGAATTGTTGTTGACTTAAAGATCTTTTAAAAAGAATAATTATTACACTTGGTATTTCATGTTGTTGTGTAGTCATTTCTTTCTTTTTTTTTAGCACGGAGGGCTGGTGGTCTACGAAATTGCCCGGTAGATTATTTGGTCCCACTCCGCCCCGGTGCCAACTGTTTGCATAAAGGGCACATATTATGCAAAATCCACTTTACAAAGTGTTTGGACATAAATGTGTGTTGGCAGTGTGTGAACAAAACCACCATACAATGAGAAAATCCACCCACTCCTTTTTTAATCCTCATTAAACCAAAGCAGTCTCATTATGCTGTTTTGATTCTCTTGTTAACTCTTCCCCCACATTGACGAGTTAACTCTTACTCTTATACAACCCAGAAGCAACGCCTCACGTCAAACAGTTTACACTCAGTGTATGTTCTGATCATCGCTCTAAATCGGATTTCTATCAGAAGTCTTTCACAAAAACCTTTCCTCTTAGCAAAAGGAAAAACTGCCAACATTCAAGAATGCATGTGTCGTGAAATTTTAGCATCAAATAATACTCACTAAGAGTGAAAGTCAAGGATCACACAGACACACTGTCGACAGAATTTTCTTTGTCTGAATTTTATATATTCTGCAGAATAGGCTCTCACCCCCTTGGTGCTAGATGTTTAAAAACCTAAGAGCCCCGATCACAAGGTTGAACACACATTTATAGTAAGATGCTGAAACACGTATACAATCATCCGTTTCTACGTCATTTAGAAGATAGCCTTCAGCTGTCAGTGATTAAAGGATTAGTCCATTTTCTTAAAAGAAAAATCCAGATATTTTACTCACCACCATGTCATCCAAAATGTTGATGTCTTTCTTTGTTCAGTCGAGAAGAAATTATGTTTTTTGAGGAAAACATTGCAGGATTTTTCTCATTTTAATGGACTTTAATAGAACCCAACATTTAATACTTAATTCAACACATAACAGTTTTTTTCAACGGAGTTTCAAAGGACTATAAACAATCCCAAACGAGGCATAAGGGTCTTATCTAGCGAAACGATTGTCATAAAAAATATGTACTTTTAAACCACACCTTTTCATCTTGGTCCGGTTCAGCACGACCTAACGTAAATGCGTAGTGACGTAGGGAGGTCACGTGTTACATATATAAAACGCACATTTGCGGACCATTGTAAACAACAAACTGCCACAAAGACATTAATTAGTATCAGTTGACATACAACAACGTCGGAACGGTCCTCTTTCTCAACACATGTAAACGCTGGGGCGGAGTTTCGCGTTAGTCCTCTGTGACCTCTTGACGTGATGACGTATTGCGTCGGTTCACGCTAGCACATCGCGCCCAGATCCAGACGAGAAGTTGTGCTTTAAAAGTGTATATTTGTCATTTTTATTGTCAAAAATGACAATCGTTTTGCTAGATAAGACCCTTATGCCTCGTTTGGGATTGTTTATAGTCCTTTGAAACTCCATCAAAGCCAATATTTTACTAATCTTTGACAACCCGCAAAACAATGTGAAAAAAAAACTAATACATTTTTACAGCTGTTTAATTTAATGGCTTTTTTTGTATATGAACAACCCGAAAGGGAAGTAAATTTGAACAATCCACAAGGGTTAACTCTTAAGATTAATACGTGCTGTGAAAGTATTGTTTATTATTAATTAATGTTAACTGAAGTTGTTAACTGATATTAACTAATGAAACATTATTGTAACGTTTTACAAAAATTTTGATAATTTAAGTCAGAGATTTTAATTAATTGGTCACTGAAAATATTCCCTTTTTATTTTCCAGATGCTTCTTTGGAATCAAACCAGAAAAGGGGTCCAAGGTTGCAAAGGGAAAAGTGACCTCTAAAAAATGGGAAAACTGTGCAAAAGACCATAACAGTCAGTTTAGTATTAATATATTGTCTTGCGAGTATCTTGTGAACGTGAGCATTTCTTTTATCATAAACCCTTTCGAAGCATCTGCAATAGTAGTAGGGTAGGAAGGGGGGGTTCACCTGCACCCGAAAGGTATATTTTTTTAACCTAGTTTTTTGTAATCCTTAAGGTGTCTGGAAAAGGAATCTTGATGTTCCCCATGCAAATTATTGTCCCATGTGTGATTTTGGTATCATCTTTTGTGTCCGTGCTTGATTTTCGGCTGTGAAAAAGGAAAACTTTAAATCAACATAGAATCTGTACAATACATTCTACAGACACAATCCACCCCATTTCCTCTTCATCTTTGCACGAGGAATTGATAGATATTGGATTGTCATGATTAGATGATGTATAATGCATAAAAACTCAAATAAACACAAAAAAAATGTAAATAAAATTGTGACATTGGATCACTGTAACTCCTCGCCTATGGACCCTATTGATATACATTGATATACTTTGCTGCCTTAAAATTTTTTGTTAAATCAACTCAGATTTACAAGTCATGTCAACAGAGATGAGTTGTCACAACTTATAAAATATAGTTGAGAAAAGTCAACTTAATTTTTTAAGTTAAATTAATTAAATTTTTTAAAGTTATAACAACTCACCTGTAGTTATAACAACTCATCTCTAGTCAAGATAAATAATAGTAAGTTGAAATGACTTGTAAAACCGAGTTGATTCAACAAACATTTTAAGGCAGCAAAGTATTTTTTACAGTGTATGTCTTCTAACTTTTGTATTGTTACAGTCTGTAAGATGTCTAATAAACAAACGTTGATGATCCACACCTGAAATATTGTCACGTGTATGTATTTTCTGGCTATATTGGTTGCCTCCCTGGATTTCCAAAAAAAGCAAAAAAGAACATTTACATAATGTCTTTTTCAAACTGGTATATATTTGTAATGCTTCAGGTGTCTGATAAACATATTTCACATTAAAATATTGTGCCAAGTTTTTTATTTAGATTGGAATCAATTTGAAACTTAGAGCAATAAGTGTGGTCGAAAGTTAATAACTCTGAAGGCCTTCAGAAAGTCCAGATTAGCAAGCCCAAAATACAAAAAAGCTGTTTGGAGTAATCCAGTGCCACACTGTATCAGTGCCGGCCCATCTTCCCAGCTTCTCTTTTTTTGCAATTGATGCATGCTAATCATCCTCAAAAAAGAGAAGAGTGATATCGATGGTGAGTCTGAAAGATATACTCCTCTACCAAGTTTGAAGCTGCCTTGAAGACATTAAGGAAAAATAAAGTCAACACTGTTATACTATAATAGCTAATTGGCTAGTTGGTGATCATTGCTAATCATGCCCAAGTCAAAGAAACACAAGGAAGAAAATGATAGTGAGTCTAAAGAGTTTAATCCTGCTACAAAGAAATCCAAGAGAGATGGTGTCTAATAATAATTTGTTACATTTATAAAGCGCTTTCCGGCAGCACTCAAAGCGATTTACATATGAAAGGGGATTCTCCTCAACCACCACCAATGTGCAGCATCCACCTGGATGATGCGACGGCAGCCATATTGCGCCAGAACACCCATCACACACCAGCTTATTATTGGAGAGGAGACAGAGTGATATAGCCAATTAGTATGGGGGGGATGATTAGTAGGCCAACGGGCAAGTTTGGCCAGGATGCCGGGGCACACCCCCTACTCTTTTTCGAAAGACATCCTGGGATTTTTAATGACCACAAAGAGTCAGGACCTTGGTTTAACGTCTCATCCGAAGGACCACACTGATGGCCATGTGAGAAGTACTATGTGAGATACCTCAGTTGGATTCAACCCAGGAAGAGACTGACAACCGGGTTGTTCTGTACTTGCTGTATGCCGCTCAACTGGAGCACAAGGTGGCTGTGGTGAGGACTGCAGACACAGACATTTTCTTCATCCTCCTACACCACGCCCAATCCGTCCCGCTGACCATCTACGTCGACATTGGGATCGGAAACCACAGGCAGATCCTAAATGTCAGCGAACTGGCAGAATGTAAGGGGGCAGACTACTGCACAATACTCGGCCTACATCTTCAGAGGGAAAGCTTTACAAGTACCTTTAGAGGCAAAGGGAAGGTTGGGTCTCTGAAAAAGCTGCAGAGTAATCCAAGTACCATGCAGCCTTCAAGTGAGTTTTTTCAAGGCAGATATTCTGTAGCATGTAATGGCAATTACAGTTTTTTGCAGATGCTAGGACACATTTCTCAATGCTTGGGTCACTTTTGCAAAACTCTTCACACAGTTCTCCTAACAAACTTTCAGCTTGGCAAAACAGTTCATTTCACATTCAAAATGCACTACAACTACCAAAACACTTTATTCAGGTCTCAAATCAACTCATTCTTCCAGAACGGTAGCAAATGTTGACAGCCAACAAACACACTTTGTCACCCACAAAACAATGACCTAAAAACAGTAACAACATGTAGCATTATACAATGTTTTCTTGTGTAAAACAAGGACGCATCTCTGTTATAACTCACTGCAATATATGTTACTGGAATGAATCAGACATGATGCAGTATTCTTCAATATTTTATGTAGTTTATTTTTTTGTCACTGAGTAATTTCAAAATACAAGAATTTGTATACACACCATCCACTGATACAGATACAATAGTAATGCTAATCTACTAGGTCTTCCATATTTGGCCAATTGTTTTTATAGCATTTAATTTTAAGATTTAAAATATATATCATTAAAATATTACTGTAGAAATGTCTTATTCAGTTTTGTATTATGTTATTGTTTTGAACATAAGTTTAACAGTTTTGAAAACAGTATGTAAGCATGTGCAAAGTGGCCTGTATGTATAAAGAGTTTTGGCAGTTGTTGTGTCTGAGTGAGAAAAGAATTCATGAAATTTGAGAGATGTAGTTATTGAATGCATTTTGTGTCAAAGCAATGATAATTGATTCTCAGTTTACCCCACATAGACTTCTGTTGTGCTCACTGTGTGAAGAGTTTTGCAAAAGTGACCTAAGTATTGAGAAATGTGTCCTAACGTCTGTAAAAAACTGTAATGCTGAACATAGGTATTGATACATTGTGACTTTGTAATACTATAATTATTTATGTCCTCAGAAAACTTGGTGATCAATGGTCTGTGGAGCCAGATGTGGTGGAGGACATCGAGACATTAGATGTGTAATGTATGGCCAAGCTCGCAAAAAATCTGTAAACAACGTGCGCAGCATCATGCTGAAAAGAATGATTGGAGAGGATGAGACTCTTACCACCAGATCCAAGGTGGATCTGTCCGGGCTCCCGCCCTGCAGAGACAACCTGGTCCCACACATCAACTGTGTCAACCACTGTCTCGCCACAAGAGAGCAGCCACACCGATATTCTGGTGTCCCAAGCCCCATGATCCTGGCCAAGGCTGAGAAAAGACTGAAGAGGGTACTCTGGAACCAGTGTGGTCTTGTGGACCTATTCTCCCCACTTCACTCACTGGCTTTCTGGAGGAAACAGTCGAGGAGATGGATGGAGATGGTGAAGACGACGAGGAGCAAGAGATCGATTATGAAGACCTGGGCTGTTTCTCAATTCCAAGAACGCAAAGAACGGACTTGCGTCCTTGTGGAGATTGAACTTGCCAGGCGACCTCAGAAGAACGAACTCAGAAGGTTAATGATGACGTAGAGCGAGGACACGAAAACACGAGAACACAAGATCGCTGAAGAACGCATATTGAGAAACAGCCCTGCTGTATGATGAATAGACTTCATTGCCCTTGACCTTTTGACCTTTGATTAGAATCACTTTTTTCTATTTCAGTTTATTCTAATGGGGATTTGTTATACCCTATATATACACATATTTGACTATATGAGTGGTTTTCTCTTTTGTTTCTATAAATATAATACCAAAATAACGGTTTGAATAGTAACTCCTTATTATGGAAGATGTTCAGTTGGACCAACATGTGACAATATTTTAAGTAGGGATCATCAACATTTGCTTCTTAGACATCCTAAAGACTGTAAAAATACAAAAGTTAGAAAACATATATCAATAGGGTCCATAGGGGAGAAGTTCCACTGATCCAAGGTCACAGATTTTTTTAATTATTTGTGTTTATTTGAGTTTTAATGCACCATACATCATCTAATCATGACAATCCTTATATCTATCAATTCCTTATGCAAAGATTAAGAGAAAATGGGGTGGATTGTGTCTGTAGGATGTATTGTTCAGATTCTATGTAGATTTAAAGTTTACATTTTTCACAGCCGAATATCAAGCACGGTCACAAAAGATGGTACAGGGACTTCCGGGAAGATGGCGGCGTGAGAAGTCGTAAAGTTTCTGCTCCGCACATTTCTTACCAATTAACGGCTTATTTAGCACTTATTGAGTGACACAGTTTGAAAATACCACTCGCAAGCCTTAACAGAAAACATGCCTAGACACAATACTAAAAAAACGAATAAAAATACTGAGGATGCAGGTGATACACAGAGTGTGGACGAGACTGCCATCTGCAGAGGTGATATTAGGGATCTCCTAGGCGGTATTCGATCCGAGGTAGCTGCGCTCAGAGTTGAGATTCTAGCAGAGCTCAAATCATCTATTTCTGCGGTGAAAACTTCACTACTAGAACAAGAAACAAAGCTAAAAGATGTGAAAGACTCTCTTACCGACGTGGATGGTCGTGTTACTGCCCTGGAATCTATGTGCTCAACGCTGTCGAAAGATAATGAAAAGCTGAGGGCCAAAATCGACGATCTGGAGAATCGATCTAGAAGAAATAACGTCCGTGTGATTGGTATTCCCGAGGGATCCGAAGGTACGCATCCCTCTGCATTTATTGAAGAAATATTACTTGAAGTATTTGGGGAACAGAGTTTTGCCAGGAAACTGGAGGTGGACAGAGCTCATCGCTCCCTAGCCCCGCCGCCGAAAGCTAATCAAGCTCCCAGACCATTCATCGTGCGATTACATCATTATCAGACGAGGGAACTTATTCTTCGTTTGGCACGAGAAAGGGGACAGGTGTTGTACAAAGGATCGCGTATACACTTCTATCCCGATGTCAGCGCTGAAGTCGCAAAGCGGAGAGCAGCTTTTAACCAGGTCAAAGCTCAACTCAGAGGAGCCGGAATTGAATTCGGCTTGCTTTTCCCAGCACGGCTACGGATCAATCATGACGGAACAAGACATTTCTTTGACTGTCCACAACGGGCTTTGGAATTTGTGAAGGGAATTGTCCCCTCATCCGCAAGTAAATAGGAGCGATCACCGCGTCAGAGTCTGTGCCTGTCTGTTCGGCTCGAGTAACCTTTCAAGACACGTTTTACGTTATGCGATGGAAATTGAGAAACTCATTTTAGTTTGAACTGATCCACACCCCTAGTGTCACACTTAAAATGTGTGTTTTTCTTTTTGCTGTTGGTGTTTTTGATGACAATTTAGTTCATAGGGAGCAGAAACTAGAGCTGGTGAGTTATGGTTCTTAGTATACCAGCGAATGTTTGCTGTTTGAGGGTGTTAATATGTCGTTTGCGACGAGGGTGGGGGGGAGGTGGGGATAATTGCACGGCCTTTTTTCTTTCTATTTTTTTCTTTTTTTTAATATTGTCCGGATTCAATGTACACACATGGTTTGCTATAACAGATTATATACTATTTTCTTTACTACTTAGAACAACACATTGAAAATATGTCCAAGTTCAATAATGTTGATATTAATTTTGTAACCTGGAACGTAAAAGGCATGAACAATGTTATTAAAAGAAACAAGATTTTCTCTCACTTACGGCAACTCTGCGCAGACATAGCCTTTTTACAGGAAACCCATATCCTTAACTCAGATGTAATTAAACTAAGACGGAGCTGGGGAGGTCAGGTATTTCACTCGAGTTTTAACGCAAAAGGTAGAGGTACGGCTATCCTCATTAGAAAGGGCACCTCCTTCACTAGTGAAAAGGTTATCAGTGACTCCGCTGGTCGTTTTGTTATTGTTACAGGCCGCTTGCTGGACAAACGAGTAATTTTGGTTAACATTTATGCCCCAAACTTTGATGACAGTAATTTTTTCACCAAGGTCTTTACATCTATTCCACCAGCTGACGATTACGCATTAATAATAGGTGGAGACTTCAATTGTGTTTTAAACACGTCACTGGATAGATCCTCCTCTAAAGCTATACAGCCTTCTAAGGCAGCCACAAATATTAAAAATCTCTGTGATCAATTTGGATTAATAGACCCCTGGAGATTTCTTTTTCCTTCTACCAAAAAATTTTCCTTTTTTTCTCCTGTTCATCACTCTTATAGCCGCATTGATTTTTTTTTAGTTGAAAAGACATATAGCATTGTCATCTCTGACCACGCCCCCTCCTCTTTTGTGCTGAAATTACCAACTCAACATTCATCTTTTAAACCGTGGAGATTAAATTCGCTACTTCTGGCAGATGAAGGATTCATCACTTACTTAACCAATGAGATTCATATTTACCTGGAGTTAAATGGCAAACCTGATATATCTAGGAGTATATTGTGGGAAGCATTAAAAGCATACTTGCGGGGCAAAATTATATCTTTCTCTTCCTATACCAAGAAACAAGAACTCTTAAAGCTTAAGGATATCTCAGAAGCCTTAAACAGGCTTGATGAACAATATGCCATTTCTCCTAGCCCCCCCTTGTATAAAGAAAGATTAAGCCTACAATCAAAATATAATTTGTTGTCTACTAAAGAAGAAGAAAAGAGGTTATTAAAAACTCGCCATTCATTTTACGAATTTGGGGACAAAGCCAGTAAATTATTAGCTTTTCAATCTCGCCAATCAATTAATTCAAAAATAATTACCTGTATTAAGACCCCCTCTGGGTCCATGGCATATACTCTAAAGGATATTAATGATAGCTTTGTCCATTTCTACTCCAACTTATATACTTCAGAGTATCCTAATGATTCTGCAACTTTAGAGTCCTTCTTTAATAAAATAAGCTTACCCACTATTAATTCAGAAGCTCACTCTGAACTGGGCAGACCCATAGATGCAGCCGAAATCACAGAAGCTATTGCGGCAATGCAGAGTAATAAAGCTCCGGGGCCCGATGGCTTCCCGATAGAGTTTTTTAAGAAGTTTGCAGCTTTACTGGGCCCACTTCTTATGGCAGTTTACAACGAATCTTTTAAAAAGGTACTCTTCCATTAACGCTTATGCAAGCTTCAATTTCCCTTATCCCAAAAGAAGGCAAAGATCCCACTTTATGCTAATCATACAGACCAATTTCGCTTTTGAATGCAGATTTCAAAATTCTATCGAAAATCCTCGCACTATGGATAGAATCCATTCTTCCTATTATAATCTCAAATGATCAAACAGGATTTATCCGAGGGCGTAACCCCTTTAATAATTTACGACGCTTATATAATGTAATTTACACAAACTCTCCCCCAGGTAACCATGAAGCAGTGATCTCTCTTGACGCCGAAAAGGCGTTCGATAGAGTGGAGTGGAAATACCTTTTTGCTACACTCAAACAGTTTGGTTTCCCTCCAGACCTTGTCTCATGGGTTAAACTGTTATATACCTCCCCAGTTGCCTCAGTGTGCACAAACAATGTACACTCAGGGTACTTCTCCTTACAACGGGGCACCAGGCAAGGATGCCCTCTCTCTCCCTTGTTATTCGCTATATCAATTGAACCCCTAGCTGCTGCGCTCCGTCAGTCTTTTAATTTCAAAGGAATTACGCGCTATGGTATAGAGCATAAAATTTCTTTATATGCGGACGATGTCTTGTTATATGTAACAAACCCAACTGCCTCAATACCTGAAATTATTTCACTCCTAAAAGAGTTTGGCAATTTCTCTGGCTATAAGCTTAACATGAGTAAAAGTGAATATTTCCCAGTTACTCCAATCTCCCCTAAAGACTCCTCCTCTATTCCATTTAGAATAGTACATGAAGGCTTTAAATACTTGGGTGTTCAAGTAACAAGATCATTTTATAATTTGTTTAAGGCCAATTTTTGCCCACTTTTGGATAAATGTAAAAAAGATCTTGTTAGATGGTCTTCTCTTCCTTTGTCTTTAGCAGGTCGTACCAACCTAGTCAAAATGTCTGTCCTTCCTCGGTTTCTTTATTTATTTTCAAATATCCCTATTTTTATTAGGAAAGCTTTTTTTACATAATTGGATAGCTTAATTACATCCTTCCTGTGGGAGAATAAAACTCCGCGCATTAGGAAGACTTTTTTACAGAGATTAAAATCCCAAGGAGGGATGGCACTACCTAATTTCTTATTTTATTATTGGGCAAGTAACGTTCAGAAAATCATTTATTGGCTATCTGATGTAGATTCTCCGAACACCCCTTTGTGGGTGCGAGGGGAACAATCTTGTACTAATTTTAAACTTAGCTCAATAGTATGCTCTTCACTCCCCCTATTGGTAAAAAATTATATATCCTCTCCTAATCCTGTACTGGCTCACACTCTAAAAATTTGGGTCCAATTTAGAAGACATTTTGGTTTACAATCAGCTTCTATTCTAGGGCCCATTGTATCTAACTGTCTATTCCCTCCATCCTATATGGACTCAGCTTTTTGTCTCTGGGAAGAGAAGGGAATTAGGCATCTAAAAGATCTATATTTGGATAATACTTTTCGTTCTTTTGAAGATCTTAGAAGTCATTTTGCGTTACCTAGACCCCACTTTTTTAGATTCCTGCAGATTAGGAGTTTCGTCAAAAAGTTTTTTGTCTCCTTTCCAAGTATACCACCTTCATCTCCTATTGAAACACTGCTTAATCTGAGTCCCCATGGTAGGGGACTCATTTCAAGCATATACTCTATTATAGCATCTATAAATCCACAGAACAGTGACAATATTCGTAATGCCTGGCAAAGTGAGTTGGGCAAAGAAATTGCAGACGGAGAATGGGAAAATGCGTTAAAACAGGTGCACTCCTCCTCATCTTGTGCTAGGCATGGATTAATTCATTAAGGTACTGCACAGGCTCCATTTTACCAACTCCAAACTAGCCAAGATTTACCCCGATGTTAGCCCTGCCTGCAGCAGGTGCTCGCAGTCTCCGGCCACATCTGCCCACATGTTCTGGTTGTGTCCTCTTTTAATTGAATTCTGGAAGGGAATTTTTGATTCATATAATCATATATATAGTATTCAGATTGATCCGGATCCTTTAATGGCCATTTTTGGAGTTATACCTGAGGGTATTAAAGTCAGCAATGACATTTGCTCTGTCATAGCCTTCACCACACTTCTGGCGAGACGTCTAATATTGTTCCATTGGAAAAGGAAAGACCCTCCTACACATAGTAACTGGATAAAAGAAGTAATGTCACACATTCAATTGGAAAAGATCAAATACGCTGTTCGGGGTTCAACACGCAAGTTTCATAGCATATGGTCCCCCTTTATACAATATTTTGAAGAGCTCCCCAGCCTCTAAGGTAGTAACTATTTATCTTAACACTTCCTTCTTTATGCTCCATCTTTCCATACTTGTACACAAGTATTTTTATTTTATTTTATTATTTTTTTTTTTTTCTTAATAATTGCCATTAAGCTCACTATCTATGTTATGCATCTATCCATTAATGTGAATATTGTGCCTTAACGCTCCTCTTCTCACAAAGCAGGTATCATTTAAATAACTTCAATATGTATTCTGGACTTGTACTCTCAATGTGTGTATATGTTTCTTATGAAGGGTTGTTTTCCCCCTTTTTTTTCTCTCTCTCCTTTTTTCTCTCTCCTTTTTTTTTTTTTTTCTTTTTTCTTTTCTTAGTCGTGTGTAAGCGGGGGAAGGGAAGGGTAGGATGTGTTGTTGTTAATGTAATGTAATTGTACCTGTAAAACTTAATAAAAAGTATAAAAAGTATAAAAAAAAAAAAGATGGTACAAAAAATCACATATGGGACAATAATTTGCATGGGGAACATCAAAATTCCTTTACTAGACACCTTAAGGATTACAAAAAACTAGGTTAAAAAAATATACCTCTCGGGTGCAGGTGAACCCCCCCTTCCTACCAGACTATAGGAACGTATTTTGACATGATGCGTGATGCATATAGGTTCACATTTACATTTACATTACATTTAGTCATTTAGCAGACTCTTTTATCCAAAGGGATTTACAAATGAGGAAAACTATAGCAATTAGAACAACACAAGAACAGCAATACGTAAGTGCAATAGAACTAGTCTCATCACGTCTAACACAGCTAGCCAAGGTTTTTTACAGTAAAGATAAAGATAAAAAAAATAAAACAGATATTAAACACTGTAGTAAGTGAGGTGTTGGCAGATAAGATGGGCTTTTAGAAGAATCTTAAAGCTGGCTACAGAATCAGCAGATCTTGTCGCACCCGGCAGAACTTTTCACATACAGTACTGTATGTGAAACAGATGGCAGAGTGCAGGGATCTAGATGGTACATAAGTCTGTTTAAGCCAGTGAAGGTAAGGGGGTGCTGACCCAGTTTTAAAGGTCAAAAGCAGAACTTTGAATTTGATGCGACACATGACACCCCAAACATATTTTCCAGAGGCACCAGCCGCCACTGGTGGGCTGGTGTTTTTTATACTGATTTGTATATTATAGACCATATTTTCATATTAAAAAGACTTTGTGTGTGTTAAAGAATTAGCAAATTAATGTTTTATTGAATTATTATTTTTTCAAATGTTGTGTTTTTCTAGTTGTGAAACTTTTGTGTTTTTTTGACATCTAATTTTAAACTACATTTGTATTTTAAGTAAATGTAAGGCGTAAGGCATCTCTATATTTTTCCTTGGTTATATAATTTTTTCTGTCATTTTTTGTATTTTAGTGTGTTATTGGTGCCTTTTTGTTGCACCACAATATGTGAACTGAATATTAAAATATGTCTGCTTGTAAGAATAAAGAATAAAAAATTCATAGCTTGGCATTTTTTGTTTTATGTAATCCACTTAGACAAATATAAAATGCAGGGTATAATATAATTTAAAATTAAAATAATGGATTTTTGACTAGTATATACTGTAAATGCACAGCTTTGGGATGCTAAATAACAGTTTTATGTTGTAGCTAACAAAACAGTATCATGTTGTTAATTCAAATAACAGTAACCACTGTAATTTTACAGTACAATGCTGGCAACCACAGCTGCCAGTACATTACTGTTTTTTACAGGATTTTTTTGCAGTGTATTGTAATGTACTGTATATGTTTACAAATAGTTATTTATATATATTTCAAAAGAGAGGTCCTTGTTTGAGCCCCGGCTGAGTCAGGAGGTGCCTATGTGTCAGTGTGGGTTTTCCAATGTACTCTGGTTCCCAGCCACTGTCCAAAGACATGCAAGTCTAGGTGAATTGGATATGCTTAAGTTGGCCCTTTCCTAGTGTGTAGATTAACAATTTCTCTCACTATAAATATCTAGCAATTGATGCTGGAACGGCACTAAACAATAAAAATAAAAATTATATAATGCTTACTTAAACAGTCAACTAAATGGAAGTGTTTTTACTTATTAAAGTGTCAGGAGTACTTTTCTTGGTTAGCATTATGTTAAGACTCACTTGTTTCTTTTGAAGATAAAGAAACACAGTCCTCCAGTCGGTAAATGGTACCACCCCAGTTATACACCATAGGCCGCTTGCCAGTATGAATTATATAATTATATACAATTTACTATAGTAGGATAAAAACATTGTTTAATGGGTATTACCTTCACCACAGTATCTCTATAGGGCGATTTCGGGCAGCATTTGCACCCCTGAGGTACAAGTTACACCTCATTTCGAGGTATGTTCTTGCAGAGCCTTCTCAAAACTTCGCAAATCTGCTGATTTGATCCATTCATGTCCTGACCACCAGGCTAGAGATTTTTAAACATCCTTAATCCACACTTACTTGTCTATCAAATAATATCTCAAATATATTGTTTTGTGAAATAAAAGGATGCTTTGTTATATTGTTTATGCAATTATAACGAATCACACGATCATTTTATACGCAGCAGCAGTCAGCAGCTGCAGCACACTCGGATCCGACCGCATACATACTGTAATAAACAGGCAGTCGGCGGCTTTTTACATCACGACAGACTATGCCATTTGAGGAGGAACCGCTCATTGATCACCGTATTTTTATAAATCCTGTACATGTTTGGACCTGCCGAACAGGTTGAGCACTTTCATATACTTTGTTGAGCAGAGAGGCTGCACAGTTTGACCAGCGGGCTGCGGGAACCGGACGCACATCACGCCGCCAGACGGTGTTAACTCGAAATGTATAACTATTATCAGATCGACCCACCGGGAAAGTCCCGACTCTCCCGATTGCCATTCCGCTACTGGCTGTAAGAAAGTGAGTGCGTTTGGGTCGCTGGTCCCCGCGAACAGATGTGACGTGCCTCTCACTCAGCTTCCAGGATTAGAGACATGCTGCCAAAACCGTTTGTGCTGAAGATCGCATGAAGTTACACCCATTTCAGGCAGGATCATGGACCCCCTCAAGCCAGCATGCACGAGTATGTTAATTGTTTGTTTACTTTCTACACGAAGATATGCTAACGTTATGCTATCTGGCTGTCTGCCTATCTCTCTATACTAGCCTATCCATCTGTCTATCCATCTGTCTATCCATCTGTCTATCCATCTATCTATCTATCTATCTATCTATCTATCTATCTATCTATCTATCTATGTATTTATCTATAATCTGCGCTATCAGAACTGTACTTTACTCGTCTTTCTATAGTCATTCTCAATGCTCTCAAGGCGGCTTTGGTAAATTCTCTCCCCAGCGTGACGTCATACAGTGCGTTGTGGGGGAAAGGAGAATCATTGCAAACCGCTGTACTTTTTCATACTTTTTCGGGTTTTGTGATACCCAACAACATAAAATACAATGGATAACAGTTTAAATGTTTATTATCAACAAGCAAATTGCACAAATTCGTTGAAAAATTTTACCTGCAAATCGCCCTTTAAATATTTGCAGTTAAAGAATTGGTTCATAGAAAATTGCGATATAGTGAATATTGTTCCGGAAAAGATAAAGACCGTTTTGGAATCAAGTAAGAAAAAGAAAAAGGGTATAAGTGTTATGTATGACTATCTCAATAATGTGGTAACAAATTGTAATTTGCTAAGTAAAATATATGAAGGATGGGATAGAGATATAAAGAACTTCAATGCCAAAACAAAATGGAAGGAGTGCATAAACTTTACTTATAAAGCTACAACCAATGAAAATCTTAGATTGATTCAATACAAATTAATGACTAGGGTTTATTACAGTAGGGATAAAATCCATAAGTTTGATGCCCCCCCCACCTGTTTAAAGTGCGGTAGTAGTGACTCTCTTATTCATTCATTTTGGTATTGTGAAAACCTGGTTTGATATTGGGAGATGGCTCTCTAATATCTGTAAGCAGGAATTTTTATTTACACCAGAAGCCTGCTTACTTCAAAATGTCACAAACATGAAATATCCTATGGGATGGCAATTAATATTTTCCTCATTAGTTTATAATAAGCTGTTGTTACAAAATTGGAAAAATACAGATATACCAGGGTTAGATAAATGAAAAATTTAATGAAATTTTATTTAAATATAGAGAAAACTTTGTCAGTGGAAAAAACCTATATTTGATGCTTTGTAATTACACTGTAAAAAAAATCCGTAGAAATTGCAGCTGGGTTGCCGGCAATCCACCGCAGATCCACATTCATGTCATTCACCGGCAACACTTTGTTCAAAGTTAAACGAACATCCAACATCCACAAGTCTTTGTCTTTACAGAGTAAAACCAAAAAAACAGCATTAAGCCAAACACTCTGGGGAAAAAATCTGAAGCAAAAAACAGAAAAAGGTTGATGATGATTTCTGGTTCCCAGAATGCTTTGCATGAGGCTATTATTGTATAGTTTTATTCTGTAAAGATAAAGACTTGTTAATATTTAAAATTTATTTAACTTTGAACAAACTCTTGCCAGTAAATAACATAAATGTAAATCTACGGTAAATTACCGGCAACCCAGCTGCAATAACATTGAAATTTTTACGGACTTTTTTTACAGTGTAGCCCAACATTAGTTTTGCTCAACTTATTTTTATTATATTTTTTTTGTATTTATCTGTTTATAAAAATTGCATTATCAATTATTAAATTATTACTATTATTATTATTTCAACAGGTTACTTAAGGAGCACCAGTAATGGAATTTGTTTGTGTGTGTGTGTGTGTGTGTGTGTGTGTGTGTGTGTGTGTGTGTGTGTGTGTGTGTGTGTGTGTGTGTGTGTGTGTGTGTGTGTGTGTGTGTGTGTGTGTGTGTGTGTGTGTGTGTGTGTGTGTGTGTGTGTGTGCGCGTTTGAATATCTAGTGTGTTTGTCTACTGTTTGTGTTTTGTTGTTGTTCTGGTTGCAAAGAGAGAGGAGGGAAGGGAAAAGTGAAGAGAGTGCCATATGTATGAAGTGAGGGGGAGTGTTTTGTGAATTTTTTTTTACATTTTTTTAATTTTATTATTATTATTATTATTACTATTGTTATTTATTTTCTTATTTTTTATGCCTCCCCTTTTGCATAGACGATATTGTTTAGTATTGGTTAATATTTAAATAGACTTGGATGGAAACCAGGTTGACTAAGTTGATATTGCCTTATCTCTCTGTCTCTTTTTGTACTTGTATAATAAAAACAATTCTAAAAAAAAAATAATAATAATAATTAATAGAGCATACTGTTATTTGAAAATTTAAACAAATATCTGATTATTTATTTATTTAGATGAAGATTAATAAGAAAGTTTTTTTAAACAATTCGATATATTCGAATATAGCAAACGCTATATGAACATAGATAAAAATGAGCTCAGCAAGTTTGTCTCTGCGATGCATTTCGGATCTGTCAGTCAGCGCGAGTTTGTCGATCTTATAACTTTTTAACATAAATCAGTTCCCGAACTTTATCTCCCTTAAACTCTTTAAACATCAAGCAAGTCCTGCATTTTATTTTCAAATTCCTGCATGTTTTTAAACCGAAACCAAGATGTCAGACATGGATATATGAGTAGTAGCCTATTAGGTTATATTTCACTCTTTTAGAAAACTTACAAATAACGATCATTTTAGATGTTTAATTACTATATTTAAATTGCTAGATGAGGGATTAATGTAGGCTACTTATTTTTTTCTGAAAACATTGCACTCATTTAGAAAGAATGGGTCTCATGGAACTGTGCTGACAGGCACAATAAACATTTAAAGTTGATGTAGCCTACAGTTTTGTCAACGTTGTTGCGAATTTCAGCGGGAGGAGGGGAATAACGTTATTTGAAACACTATGAACCTCCGACCGAAACACTACGGGGATTCTTAGATTTTAGCTCAAAAGGGAATATTATGTATAATTAACTGTAATTAACTATACAAGTTTATCAGGTTTTACCTGGCGTAGCAGAATTAATAATAACAATTAATTAATATGTTCGTCCACCGAAGACATATATCCATAATCGTATATTAACGTCTAAGGGGCCAGTCACACCAAAAGCGTTTATGGCAGTTGCAGGCGCCTTTTTTGAATGATATTCTATGGGCAGGGCGCGTTTGCGCGCTGTTTATGCGCGCCGAGCGCCTTGCGGTTTTTTGCCGCCTGCCGCGCACGCGTTTTTGAAGGAGCGCTGAGAGCGGAGAAGCGCCCGACGTCATTCGCGTCTTTGCATTGTCCAATCGAATGAGGGGAGAGGCGGGCCTTACGTTGTAGTGAGGGAAGTTTACAGCTGCTTTGAAGAACCGGACTCCACTCGCTCACTCTCTCCTGCGTGTTTGTGCACCTCTCACCCTCAAACAAGGTCAGAGCAAGCGCCCTCTTTTTAAAGTTTCTGCTAATATGACAGTTAACAGCAAAAGAGCGCTCACGCTTCAATATTTGATTGACAAGACAGCTGACTCGGTGGTTGCTTAGCAATATGAAAAGCCGCGTCGCACTGCTCTTTTTTTAAAAAAGGCAGTGCGTCGCGCCTTGCGTTTGCAAGCGTTTAAAGCGCTTTTGGTGTGACCGGCCCCTAAGAAATGTTAATTTCATGGCCTTTAAAATTAACCTTCTCACTGATATACAGTGCTACTCGCAGCGTGTAGCTGGATCAAAAGGCAGAAATAGTGACTTTAATTTCATGAGCATTGAACACAGAAACGATTCAATTGTGAAAATGCAAACCGGTTTATTAACTATAAAATGAAGTGCACATAACGACTAACTAACATACACACATACAATAACATAAAACATAGATGAGAAAGAAAAGATTGAAAAAGCTAAAGAGAGTAAAAGATTGGCAATAGCACTATTGCTTAACATCTGCACAAACCATCGGATAATCTCTAAGGATCGCCTTAATTTTCCTAAGGGGTAAAGCTTGAACATCAGCAAGTAAAACGAGTTTATACTTGCGTTTGGCTCTTTGTGATGCGGTGCGAAGTTTCTTATGCTCGCGGTGCGAGCAAGGAGAGAGAGAGAGAGAATCCAGGTGTGTTCGTTTAAGATGGAGTCCGTTAAGTTGTTTCGTAGGGCGGATTGGTCCGCGTGGTTTTCCGAACTCTAGCGCAAAGCCAGGAAAGACTGTCCCGAAGAGACAGGACAGGGCTCAGAGAAAAGATGATGAATCCGAGGGACTCTGGGTGAGTCTCAGCAAGTTTCCAAACTGCGCTGGCGGGTTACCTGAGTAACCGGGCGACTGAGCGCTCATGAGTGAACTAAGCCACTTACTGAGATACTGAGCAATTGAGCGATTGAGCGAACTGAGCGAATTGAGCAATGATGGCTTGGGCGATAGGCTGTTTTGACCTCTCACGCGCCCAGCCCATTTTAGGTGAATGACCAATGTGCGAACTGTTCGATAGCGCGGGGAAACAAGCCTTTGATCTTTCAGACATCACATTTGCGTACTTGCATAATGATAAAAGTTTGTTTCCATAACTCTTCAAATCGATATTACATTACATTGATGCGGCTTATGGTAATATGATACATAGAAATGATTAGGAAATAAAGAGTAGGTTAATTTGATACTAAACAAGACATGGGTTTAAGATCACGTTGAATAATAATTTAATACCTAAGATATGAACCATGCTACAGTGAACAAAATCTAACTAAAGTGTTAACACACAGTTACATCACACATACATGATCATGCAGTAAAGGGATATAACATATATATACATTTAAACAGCTCATTGTGATCTTTAAATGTGGTTTCATCACAGACATATAGTCCGTGCCCCCCACGCTGTGTCTCTGGCGACTGTCATTCGAACGGCTCTCAGGTTTCTCTGGTGGGATTCCTTTGAACCTCCTTTGAAGACTGCATTTGTTTTAATTGTCGCCCACTTTACAGCCTTGATAGGTGGTAGATATCTGGGTGATTGTGTTATCAGGACACAGGGTTATCTAAAGTCACAATTTTAGGGCTGTTTACGATCCAGACGCCAAATGGCCTCAATCTGACTCCGAGCCATTTGCTACATATCCCCCCTTCATGGCCACCAGGGTCTTGAGAGACTTTGGTGGGCGATGGTTCAATAGGCGATGGTTGGACAGGTCATTTGGTCTGGATGGCATGTGTATCTTAATTTTCTGCAGCGCTTCGGCGTGCCTGCAGAGGGGTGATTTCGATGAGGTTGGGCTCTTGCTCGGCTTGTGTGTCTTGCTTCCCACGGTTCCGCTTGAAGGCTCGAGGGAGGGCAGCTGTGCACTTGTTCACTGTTTCCTGCATCTCGCTGACTCTTCGGTACAGGATGAAAGCGAGGCCAAGAGTAAGGGCATATCCTACTCCTGTGGAGAGGCACAGTACCGTGTCAGCGGCGGTCCAGGCTCGGACAACAGGGAGGCTGTGCATAGCTGGCATACGAGTAAGTGCCTGGAGGGCAGTGTCGATGGGCGTGACATCAATTAGTTGGGTCCCCCCTTCTGCAATCCTCATCTCCAGTTCAGGGTCTAATGTGAAGTTGTGGTCTCTGAAAAAGTTGAAATTTCCAGTTCGGTGTGGTACTCCTCACTGGGAAGGTGATAGAGTGCGAGTTCATCGATGTGAAGAATCGCATCTTTTGGAACTTGAATCCACATCGTCTGGTTTGGTAGACTGATACGGGTGGCTGTGTCGTGTTGGTCGTAGGTCAAAGTGGCCATGCTGGCTGGGGTGTTGACCAGCCATCGGTCACCTACGAATTCAGCTTGGGTGTTAGTGACCTCGGCTCGTGGTTTAGCTGAGGCAGGACAACGAGAGTCAATCTTCATGGGCCACAGATGCCGTCAGTGTTGTCCCGAAGGAAAGGTTTGCTGGGGCAGAGATAATGAATGTCCTTAGTGAGACTGCACATACGAAGGTTTGGTGCAAGGTACAGCTGTTCGTTGCTGTCATGGTAAGCCACAACAGTGGGGGTGCGTATTCTGATGTGAGTGTTTCCCTGCCAGAAGCCAACATTGACAATGTCTTTGAGTCTGTAGATGTTGTGTGACACGATGATTGGCAGGTTTATCAGAAAAGCAAGTTCGCCTTGTTCGGGGGCTATGCTTAATGGAATTGCGCTACCTAGGGAGTAGGCCAGATGCGCCTGTAGGGTGTTTGTTGGGCCTGCAGTGGCAGAGGATAAAATGGTTTTGGGTTTAGGGGTACCAGGTAGGGTGGAATTCTACCCATGGCTAGGCTGTCCACAGAGGAGCTCACCTCACGCAGCATATCTGACATCAGAGCTGTGACCAGTTGAGAATAGGCGTGATCCACCTGCAGTACTGAGAAAATCTGTTTCAAAGAGTTTACTGTTTGTTTCAGCGCAACACTGTGTGTGTTGAGAATTACTACAGTATCTTTTAAGGATTTGCCCATGGTTTGCAGTGATTTGCTCTGGGCTGTCAGTTGTTCTCTCAGTTGAGGTATTTCCTCCTCGATCTCATTCACATGTTGTCTCACCGTGGCTAGGCTGACTGTATTGACACTGGTAACTCCAATGTTGAACAAAGTTCCGACTGCTGCGGCGGCTCCGAGTAGGGCTCCCAGGAACCGCTTGGGACGCTTAGTTTGTCCGCCAAGATCTGCCTGTGTGACAGTCATCTTCTGAAGTTGGTATGGCATGTGTTTGATGTCGGCCTCTGCGTGAAACATAGCGTTCTGCGCCCATCGTTCTCCTGCCCAACTGGTTTCTGGTGCTGATGCTGTGTAGTGTGCTCTGTAGACATCACGGGGGTTGAGTCGGACATAGACTTTTTGGCTATGTGTTCTGCAGTTCGTGATCAGGAGTCCAGGTTGCTCTTTAAGGACGATGCCTGAGGCGGGACTCGGCGACACGATTTCAGGTTGCGACCATCCCCCCTGTAGGCTGATGTACAGAACAGTGATCCACAGCAGCATCCTGGTGACAGAGAGGGAGAGACAGAAGGAACAATAGGTGGGCGCTACAGGTCCTTGTTTGGTAAGGACAGTTCTCTTTCTTTTCATTAGCGGCTGTTCCCTAGGTGGAAGAGTTCTAGTGATGAGGCAGTGTGGAGGGAGTTTGGCCTGGTTAGTGCTCGTCCCCCCTTTACTGTCATGCCACAATGTTGAGTGTCTCTTGAATTGGTTCTGGTGGACCCATCTGAAAATTGGTTCCTTCTGACTCCTGCCCATCTTGATCTGGTATGCAATGGGGGAGAGTTTGTCCACAATCTCATGAGGTCCTGTCCAGTGTGGCAGAAATGTATTTGACAGCTGACGGTGAGCTGTCTGAATTGGCTGAGCGAAACTGCAGTACCAGATCTTAGTCGTTTGAAAAGCGAAGGTCGTTCCCAGATGAAGTTCATCCAGGTACTGGTGAGTGGTGTGTGCTGTGGTCTCGATGGTGTCATTGGGTGCTGGAAGGCATTCTACCAACTTTGTGAATTTGCAGATGACCGTGAGAAAGTATTTGTTGCCCCTCGTTGACCTGGGTAATGGTCCAACCCAGCCTATCTGGAGGTCTGACAATGGAAAGTTGACACCTCTTTTTTGAAGTGGTGCTCCATGGTTTGGCTTAGTCGGTTGGAACTGGCAGCAAACCAGACATTCCTTGATGTGTTCTGCTACATCGTGCTGTATTCCAGGCCAGTATGCCACCTGTTTCGGTGTTTCATATGTGGCTTTTGTGCGGTGGTGTGCGGCACATGCTGTGTCATGCGCATACATTAGTATGACCCCCCTATGGGCCTGAGGAACCACAAGCGCAGGTGTAGTGCGGTCATCAGGGACATACCAGAGGATGTTGTGTTGTATGCGCAGCAGGTGCCTGATATCGGTGAGACGTTTGAGGGTTGGAGTAGCAGACAGGTCATAGTTTGTGATAGGGTAGGTGGAGGGGTCTAAGAGGTGTTTTAACATAGCTTGGATAGCGATGTTAGAGGCTTGTAATTTTTGATGATCTGCATCATCCTGCATGGCATCTGCATCTTTTAAATTTTGTTGCACTTGTGCCTCAAATCCTGGGTATAGCTCTGAGTCTTTGGCTGGATGCAGAGTGCAGAGCAGTGAACTTTTGGAGTTTAGGTCTGAGACGAAGTTCCCGCGGCTGGCTGGGGGGTCGTCCATGACCTGTGTGACCTGGCAGTTTACCTCAGACGATCTGGCTGATTGAAAGGGTAAAGGTTCTCGCACTTGAGCCCAAATTTTTAACTGTTTAAAGTCCATTAAGGGTTCAAAGCGGTCTAGCAGGTCTTTTCCAATGAGGAGAGGGTATGAGTCCATTGGTGAGATGTACACAGGGTGTATGATGCTCATAGGACCGATCGTCAGGTGGATGGGAATCACCTGTTGCAGTTGAACTTCAGTCTGGCTGTAAGACTGCACATTCACCATACACCTTTGGGGTTTAAGGGTCAGATTTTGGGCCTTAGCTCTGTTCTGGAGTCTGGTGAAAAGCTGGGATGACATCAGCGTTAGGTCAGCTCCGGTGTCGACTAGGGCTTCTAGTTCAACCTCATTTTCCAAGGTGATGGATAGATATAGCTTTTTGGCTACTCCTCTTTCAATCAGGTTTCCCAGGAGGCTTGGTACTGGGGCTGTGGTATTAATGGGAAGGCAGTTAAGGTTGGTTTCCTGTGACTCTGTAGGGAAGGAGACAATTAACACAGCACTCTCTAGTACTTGCAGGCTTTGGTTGGTTGGTGTTTGAGATATTATTTGTATGGCAAAGTCTTTGGTTTGTGGGATGAATAAAGAGTCGGGTTTGTCTTTGTGGTCCTCCTTGTGGGGCCTCTTTTGGATTAACTCCTTCAATATTCTCAGAATCTCTGCTGTCTCAGACGTGTCTGTGTCACTCTGTTTCTGGGGTAGTTCAGACTTAGCCTTGCTCTGTGTGTATCGAGACTGATCTCTCTGTTGACTGTTACCAGTATTTGATCTGCCAGGTGCAGGACGGTTACCTCTAGGTCGTCGGCCAGGTTCCCACGAGCCGCCACCCTTCTGGTTGTCTGATGAGTTTGGCCGGCTCCATGACCTCTCGGCGCGTCCCATTTGGTGCTTGGGACGAGCCCCTTCATGGCCGTACCATTCCTGGCTGGCTGTAAAGTCTCTTGACCCTCTTGGCTCTCTGTTAAAAGGTCTTTCACTGTGGCGCTGTTGTGCGCCCTCCAGTGGTAGTTCAGGGTACAGTTCAGAGACAGGGAGAATGACAGGGTTTTTAACAGTCTTTTCAGAGGCCGCTCTTTGTTTACTATAAGCTTTATGGGCCAAGTCCCGCAGCTGCCTGATGTCATCGTGCGAGGGCAGGCCATAACCCCTAAGTGTTGGGTTACTGTGAAGTGAAGATTTCGCAGGAAGAGGGTCCTGAAGTTGAAGTCCTCCTCCATTCCTGGCTCATTCCGTGAGCCAAAGTAAGCTCGCCGGAGTCTGTTGTAGTAGGCCTGTGGAGTTTCGTTTCGGCTCTGTTTGAGGTCCATCGCTGTAACAAGTCCTTGTTCTGCCTCTGGATCCGAAAACTCTTCTATTAAAGCCTTTTGCAGCTGCTTGTAATCCATCTTGACGTTTTCTGGCTGCCGGTCAAGGAAACTCCTCACTTCACGACTGGAAGTAACCCATAGCAGATACAGTTTGTCTCTTGTGGTTACATTTGGCAGTGTTTGCAAATAAAAGTCAATGTCCTGCAGGTAAGAGTGGATATCATGGCCACCTGCAGGCTCTGGGGTAAATGTTGGGATATTTCTAGCCAGCTTGTCGAGGTCTTTGGGTGCCACGCCGGGCATGTCTGCAGGTGACCTCGGGAAATTTGTCTGTCCCCACCCCCATGTGGTAGTGAGAGGTTCGGGGATGCTGGCTGATGTCTTTAACAGTGGGCTCCCGCCCCCCTTTTTACAGAAAAGCTTTGGTGGGGGGGTGCAGGCTCACTGGTTGAATGAAAGGGAAAAGTTGCTTTTTCCCTTACTTGTTCAGCTTGCAGTTTATATGCATCAATGAGTTCTCTTTTGGCGGAATCAAGGTCGTCCCTAGCCTGGTCTCGTTGCTGAGCCAGAGCTCGACCTTCATCTCGAGCCGCTCGTAGGTGATTCTCACAGGCCTTCAGCTTGGCATCACGTTCCTTCAGTTCTGCCTTTGCTCTCACCAGAAGATGTTCAGCCTGCTGGAGCTTTCCAGACAGCTCTTCTCTAATTGTAAATCATTTCCTGGAGATTTAACAAAAAGGCCTTATCAGATGGGAGTACTCACTCAACCACCGCTTCGCTCTAAATAAAAGAATTATACTCTTTATTAGGTGGAATCAGACGGTAATGCAGCATATTAAAGGGTTTTTAATACGGTTACCTTAAAGACTGCAGTTAACTATACATAACAGGGGCGCGAGTCTGTTACGTCCTGAAAATGATACAGGAAAATACATTTTCATTCATACAAATAAAGAACGAAATCAGTTATAGCTGATAGTTCTTTTTCATTCACACAATGCAAAAACACATTTGATTTGTAACTGGTTTGCTCAGAAAATAATGTTTAAATCTGCCCGCATTCTCCACCATTATATGTTGCGAATTTCAGTGGGAGGAGGGGAATAACGTTATTTGAAACACTATGAACCTCCGACCGAAACACTACGGGGATTCCCAAGGGAATCTTAGATTTTAGCTCAAAAGGGAATATTATGTATAATTAACTGTAATTAACTATACAAGTTTTTCAGGTTTTACCTGGCGTAGCAGAATTAATAATAACAATTAATTAATATGTTCGTCCACCGAAGACATATATCCATAATCGTATATTAACGTCTAAGAAATGTTAATTTCATGGCCTTTAAAATTAACCTTCTCACTGATATACAATGCTACTCGCAGCGTGTAGCTGGATCAAAAGGCAGAAATAGTGACTTTAATTTCATGAGCATTGAACACAGAAACGATTCAATTGTGAAAATGCAAACCGGTTTATTAACTATAAAATGAAGTGCACATAACGACTAACTAACATACATACATACAACAACATAAAACATAGATGAGAAAGAAAAGATTGAAAAAGCTAAAGAGAGTAAAAGATTGGCAATAGCACTATTGCTTAACATCTGCACAAACCATCGGATAATCTCTAAGGATCGCCTTAATTTTCCTAAGAGGTAAAGCTTGAACATCAGCGAGTAAAACAAGTTTATACTTGCGTTTGGCTCTTTGTGATGCGGTGCGAAGTTTCTTATGCTCGCGGTGCGAGCAAGGAGAGAGAGAGAGAATCCAGGTGTGTTCGTTTAAGATGGAGTCCGTTAAGTTGTTTCGTAGGGCGGATTGGTCCGCGTGGTTTTCCGAACTCTAGCGCAAAGCCAGGAAAGACTGTCCCGAAGAGTAGGACAGGGCTCAGAGAAAAGATGATGAATCCGAGGGACTCTGGGTGAGTCTCAGCGAGTTTCCAAACTGCGCTGGCGGGTTACCTGAGTAACCGGGCGACTGAGCGCTCATGAGTGAACTAAGCCACTTACTGAGATACTGAGCAATTGAGCGATTGAGCGAACTGAGCGAATTGAGCAATGATGGCTTGGGCGATAGGCCGTTTTGTCCTTTCACGCGCCCAGCCCATTTTAGGTGAATGACCAATGTGCGAAGTGTTCGATCGCGCGGGGAAACAAGCCTTTGATCTTTCAGACATCACATTTGCGTACTTGCATAATGATAAAAGTTTGTTTCCATAACTCTTCAAATCGATATTACATTACATTGATGCGGCTTATGGTAATATGATACATAGAAATGATTAGGAAATAAAGAGTAGGTTAATTTGATACTAGACAAGACATGGGTTTAAGATCACGTTGAATAATAATTTCATACCTAAGATATGAACCATGCTACAGTGAACAAAATCTAACTAAAGTGTTAACACACAGTTACATCACACATACATGATCATGCAGTAAAGGGATATAACATATATATACATTTAAACAGCTCATTGTGATCTTTAAATGTGGTTTCATCAGAGACATATAGTCGTGCCCCCCCCGCTGTGTCTCTGGCGACTGTCATTCGAACGGCTCTCAGGTTTCTCTGGTGGGATTCCTTTGAACCTCCTTTGAAGACTGCATTTGTTTTAATTGTCGCCCACTTTACAGCCTTGATAGGTGGTAGATATCTGGGTGATTGTGTTATCAGGACACAGGGTTATCTAAAGTCACAATTTTAGGGCTGTTTACGATCCAGACGCCAAATGGCCTCAATCTGACTCCGAGCCATTTGCTACAACGTGTTTTCAAATTTGTTATTTTAATGCTACAATACAATGATGCATAGCACATCGGCACAAGCTGTATGAGGCTTTAAAAATGAGTTGTTTTTCCATGAGTATTACTAACGAGAATCAAGTTATTTGTCTTTTTGATTAAAAATTTGTATTATTATTTTTAATAAATATTTACAGTTATTTAAGTTATAATTATAATAAAAAGCAAAAATGCATTTAAAATGCCATTTTAATGTAATATGACAAACTTCCGGTTTAAGACCCGCCCACTTCCGGTTCCATCCGAATACAAATACAGACACAAAACACAGCAAGCACACAAAGCACAGCAAGCTCACAAAGCACAGTAAGCTGACAAAGCACAGCAAGCTCACAAAGCACAGCAAGCACACAAAGCACTCAAGCTCACAAAGCACAGCAAGCACACACAGCAAAGCAAGCACACAAAGCACAACAAGCTCACAAAGCACAGCAAGCACCATACAGTGCGTCAAACACGCAAAGCGCAGGAATCACAGAGCAGAACCACCAAAATGCAGAGCAACAACAGCAAACATGGCAAAAATAGAACATATGTGAACTACAGACACGTTGAGAAGAATTGATGAGGAAGAACAAACCAATTATAGAAAAACCTAATATATGCCTCAGGTGGGATTCGAACCCAAGAACTCAGAATCTCAATGCATGTGATTTACCAGATGCACCACTCAGTTGACACAGTTCATGAGGCAGCAGACAAGAGATTAGAGAGCTGAAAGAATTAACATATGTCAATCACCAAAGATGCAGGAAAGACACAGCAGAAGCACCAAAATGCAGAGCAACAACAGCAAACATGGCAAAAATAGAACATATGTGAACTACAGACACGTTGAGAAGAATTGATGAGGAAGAACAAACCAATTATAGAAAAACCTAATACATGCCTCAGGTGGGATTCCAACCCAAGAACTCAGAATCTCAATGCATGTGATTTACCAGATGCGCCACTCAGTTGACACAGTTCATGAGGCAGCAGACAAGAGATTAGAGAGCTGAAAGGATTAACATATGTCAATCACCAAAGATGCAGGAAAGACACAGCAGAAGCAGAAATAACAGAAATACAATGTACATGAGCTCAAGTGAGATTGAAGACAAGCAGATCATTCTGTATAGTGATGCTATACAATGTAATATACAGTCACATTAATTTACTATGACAAATAGACAACGTCACAGGCAGGTAAACTTTAGAGTGGTATTTCTAAGAAAGAGAACAGAATATCAAAAATCTGTTCAGTCACGTCTGTGCGGATTGCTCCAAACATTATACGAGCAGAACCTGACATAAAATACACAAAATTTGTAAAAGGAGTAGCGAAAAAATCATTTACCATATGCCTTACAATATCACATGAACATAATGTTGGAAAATGACAAACGAGGTATCGTTGCGATCGGCATAAAACAGTGAATCCAATTTCACAAAGAAAATGTATATCAGACAAAGAATTCAGAAGTTATAAGCAGTTCAATAAGAACTGTTATAGTTTATAACCCCTAGGTGGCGCTGTGCTCTGACTTCCCAGGTACCTTCAGGACATCATGTCGAAGCCTCTTACCATTTTTTGCGCGGATATGTCCAATAGTTAAAAAAATATAACAATTTATGTGAAATTTCAAAATGGCGGCCAAGCGGTTCGGTCAAACCCGGCATAATACACATCGACAGATGCGGCATGAGGTAAGCAATCCATAGACATCAAGATCATAATTTTCTGACAAACAATTCAGAAGTTATGGGCAAAAATAGCCTATTTTATTATCTCATGACCCATAGGTGGCGCTGTCACCAAATTTGGCATGGACCCCAAGTTCATGGTCCACATGAAGTGTACCAAATTTCATTTCAATTGATCAAAGAATGACTGAGCTACAGCTTCAGAACCATTTTTGCGTCAACCTCGTTAAGTTTATTACTTTTGAACAAAGATAAATATCAAAATTCTGTTCAGTCATTTCTGTGCGGCTCACTCCAAAGATCACCTGTGCCAAATTTCATAACAATTGAACCAAGTTTGAAGGAGGATACTGTACATTTCAAAATGGCCGCTACTGTAATGGGTGGAGTCTTAATGTAAGGTATCAAATTCAATAAGCGGGATGAGAGCAATCACGTATAATAAATAGAATTTTCATAGATCAAATGATTCACCAATTATAACAGTTTGAACATTGAATTTTTGCACTACTGGTGGCACTATAGAGTTACTACTAAAGACCCCATTTTTGGTCACATGACTATTTATGACCACCTCTACATCTGTGCCAAATTTCATCATTTTCCTACGTACGGTTCATAGGGCTGCCATAGACGCCTATGCTAAGAAACGGCAGAATAATAATAATACTAATAACAATTCCTTTTTTTTTTTTTTAGAATTGTTTTTATTATACAAGTACAAAGAGAGACAGAGAGATAAGTCAATATCAACTTAGTCAACCTGGTTTCCAGCCAAGTCTATTTAAATATTAACCAATACTAAACAATATCGTCTATGCAAAAGGGGAGGCATAAAAAATAAGAAAATAAATAACAATAGTAATAAAAAAAAAAATAATAATAATAACATTTTTTTTTTTAAATTCACAAAACACTCCCCCTCACTTCATACGTATGGCACTCTCTTCACTTTCCCTTCCCCCCTCTCTCTTTGCAACCAGAACAACAACAAAACACAAACAGTAGACAAACACACTAGATATTCAAACGCACACACACACACACACACACACACACACACACACACACACACACACACACACACACACACACACACACACACACACACACACACACACACTCTGGTTTCCATGTTTTGTGGGGACATTCCATAACCCCAACCATCACAGAAACCTTTCTGCTACTTCACATTTTCAAGAAACATCATTTCGTTTGATTTATAAGCTTGTTTCCTCATGGGGACATCAAAATGTCCCCACAAGGTCACAAAAACACTGGTATTCCTATCTTTGTGGGGACAATTGGTCCCCACAACGTGATAATTACCAGGTACACACACACACACACACACACACACACACACACACACACACACACACACACAAATTCCATTACTGGTGATCCTTAAGTAACCTGTTAAAATAATAATAATAGTAATAATTTAATAATTGATAATGCTATTTTTATAGACAGATAAATACAAAAAGAAACAAAAATAAGTTGAGCAAAACTAATGTTGGGCTAATTACAGAGCATCAAATATAGGTTTCCATACCGAATTAAACTGTTTTTGTTTATTTATTTCCACTGACAAGGTTTTCTCTATTAAATAACATTTCATTAAGTTTTTCCATTTATCTAACCCTGGTGTATCTATATTTTTCCAATTTTGTAACAACAGCTAATTATAAACTAATGAGGAAAATATTAATTGCCATCCCATAGGATATTTCATGTTTGTGACATTTTGAAGTAAGCAGGCTTCTGGTGTAAATAAAAATTCCTGCTTACAGATATTAGAGAGCCATCTCCCAATATCAAACCAGGTTTTCACAATACCAAAATGAATGAATAAGAGAGTCACTACTATCGCACTTTAAACAGGTGGGGGGGAGCATCAAACTTATGGATTTTATCCCTACTGTAATAAACCCTAGTCATTAATTTGTATTGAATCAATCTAAGATTTTCATTGGTTGTAGCTTTATATGTTAAGTTTATGCACTCCTTCCATTTTGTTGAGGAATTGAAGTTCTGTATATCTCTATCCCATCCTTCATATATTTTGCTTAGCAAATAACAATTTGTTACAGGATTATTGAGATAGTCATACATAACACTTATACCCTTTTTCTTTTTCTTATTTAAATATCTCTGTGTCTTTTAATTTAAATTTATCTTTTAGTGTATCAAATGAGGATATATTACATAGATTAATAATATCTGATAATGTTTCAATGCCTCCATCAATCCAATTCTTCCACATTAATTTAGTACCTTGAATTGTAACAGACGGATTATTCCAAATCTTAATATGAGTTGGAGTACCAATCTCCGTCCCTATAATCTGTTTGGTTTTTTTCCACATATTTAATGTACTATTTACAACAAAATTATCATTCTTTACTTTTTTCTTGGAAAACATAATGGATAGTAAACTATTTGGATATAATTGATAATTTTCAATGTCTACCCATGAGTCTTCATTAGTGTTATTAATAATGCGATCAATATAGAACATCTGGGCTGCCATCTGATACAATTCCAAATTCGGGAGGTTTAACCCCCCTTCCCGTTTAGAGCAAAGCAATAAATTTCTTTTTATTCTTGGGGTTTTTCCTGCCCAATTGAAGGTTGTAATTATAGAATTTATTTCTTTAAAAAAAGTTTTTGGTGGTGTCAACGGGATACACTGAAACAAATAAATGAACTTAGAAAGCCACATTTTACCAAATTTATTCTTCCAATTAAATTCAACTTAAGATCTCGGTAATTATTTAGATAATGTTTTAAATTATTTTTCAATGTTAGAAAATTACTCTTATACAACTGTTTTTTATTTGCACTAATATAACAACCTAAATATTTAATTTCACAGCTTTGTACTTTAAATTGTTTAAATACTTCTGAATTAATTTGTTTTTGGCCAAATGTCAAGATTTCTGTTTTGGAACTGTTAATTTTATAACCTGAAATTTTAGAAAATTGACTCATAATATTAATAACACTAGGAATTGAAATCTCCACATTCCTTAAATACAGCAGCATATTGTCAGCAAATAAACTTAATTTATATTCATTTTTACCTAAAGTGATACCAGTTATGTTATCTGTCTGTCTTATTTTCTCAGCCAAGGATTCAATAGCTATCGCAAACAACGCTGGGGATAATGGACAACCTTGAGCAGTACCGCGACTTAACGAAAAAACCTCAGATAAAACACCATTGGTATAAACTCGTGCTTTTGGGGCTCTATACACAGTTTTTACCATATTAATAAATTCTATTGGAAATTCAAATGCTTCAAGCACTTTATACAAATATGACCATTCAAGGCGGTCAAATGCTTTTTCGGCATCGACTGCCATCAAAGTCAAATCTATATTATGTTTTTTTGCATATTGTGTTAAAGATATACATGTTCTAACATTAGTTCTAAGGTCCCTATTTGGAATTAACCCAGCTTGGTTATAATGAATAATACTAGGTAAGATTAATGCCAATCTATTATTCATTACTTTTGTTATAATTTTTTTATCACAATTGATTAAACTGATAGGCCTAAAGTCAGAAGGCTTATTACAATCACGGCCTGGTTTTGGTATCACAAAAATAGTTAAAAAAATACATCGTTTCTGGGAGCTTCTGTTGATTAACAAATGAGTTTACAACTTCCAGGAACAGAGATCTAATATTTGGCCAAAATATTACATAAAATTCAATAGGGAGGCCATCTATTCCTGGGGCCCTTTTTTCAGGAAATGCCTTAATTGCATCTTCAACTTCAGAGGCTGCAAAGCCTTTCCCCATAACTTCCTTTTGGCTATCTGATAAGCGCTGTAGTTTAACCGATTTAAGGAATGAATCCAGGTCTTCATCTTTAAACTCTGATGTATACAGGTGTTCATAAAATTGTTTAAATCTATTATTAATTATTTTATTGTTTGTAATAACATCATCTGATTCTTCCTCTTTTAAAGATATAGATTGATTCCTTGCAACCCTTTTGACTATTGATGCCAAATGTTTACCCGATTTATTAGCTGAGATATAATTAAACTTATTCGAATTTTGTCTTAGATCTTTAACTTTTTCCATCAGCATAGTATCCATTTTTAATTTCTTTTCTTGCAATTTACTTCTAATTGTTTGGTCTCCCTTTTTAAATTCAGTTTCCATTAAATTAATATCCCATTTTATTTTAGCCATTTTCAAATCAAAACTAGCTTTCCTTTTTGCTGCAAAGCGTATCATTACCCCCCTTAACTATTGTAACTATTTTTGGGATTTGAATAATAAGTATAATCTTTTGAATTTGGATGTAGGGTCATCCATATATCTTGAAGAGCATTGACACAAATAAATTTCTGTAAATGTTTTGGAACATTGACCTTCCTCGTTTTTGTTGTACTGTCACAAGCACTAAAAATGCTGTTTAGGTCTCCTCCCATAAGTATCATACCAGTTTGTGAACTATCCATTCTTGGCCATATTTGAACCCGACGGTCTATAAATACTCAAAAGCGTATACATTTCCCCAAATAATTCACATTTAATTATAAGATATCGACCATACGGATCTGAGTACTGTGACACTAATTTAAAGGGTATTCGCTTATTAATCAATATCCCAACTCCTCTACTTCTAGATGTATATACTGCCTCAAAAGCCTCCCCCACCCACCTTCTTTTCAAATACTCTATTTGGCCAGCTTTAAAATGGAGTTCTTGTAGAAAAACTATGTCAGTGGACATTTTTTCCAAATAATAAATAACTTTGTGTTTTTTCGAACCCTCCTGTAATCCATTTACATTCCAAGTTACCACTTTAAATGTGTTTAACATATCTTTTATACTCCTTGTATGCATTTTTTTATATTTTGATTACTAATTTATATAATTTTATTCCATTTTATATATATATATATATATATATATATATATATATATATATATATATATATATATATATATATATATATATATATAAATGGAATGATGTAAAACAAACTATATAGCCCAACTTCGTCTGCAAATTTAATTCTGTTCAACATTAGGACACAACTAAGGAATTTAAACAAACACTCATCCCTCCAAACCAACATGTAACATATAAACACATAACATATACCCTCTCCCTCCCCCTTCCCCTCCCTTGGAAACATGCTTTTTTAGAGCCTTAACTCCCAGTTCCATCTGACCTGGAAACAGTGACTTCCCAATAATTCGTATAATACCATCCCCCTTTTCAACCCATATTAATAATCAAAATTCACCCCAAAAAAAGAGAAAAAAAATAAAAAGAGAAAATAATAATAATAATAATAATACATACATGAGCATTCATGCACATAAAATAATAATAATAATAATAATAATAATAATAATTAACAATAATAATTATAAATACAAATACCTAATCACTGCTATTATTACAGACAAATTCGAATAAGTACTTTATAGAGATCTCACCGAATTTAAGCCATTTCCCAAATAAAAATAAATTAACTAATTAATTAAATAAACAAACAGTTTATTATAATACTAACAATTCCAATAGGTGTCTCAGCACCTTCGGTGCTTGACCCCTAATAATTTTGAGACTGTTACAGATACAAATACAGATACAAATACTGACCCCTAATACACACACGTATATACGTATCTGGTGCTGGGGCCAGAGAGGAAAGCTACTTTAACATGTTACCAAAAAGTTAAATATATAGTGCACATTAATACAAAATAAAATCATTTAGTTGTACTATTTCACTGTTAGTCATGTTGTCATTTATTTAAAAAAAATCAAAAATCAAAACTCAGTTTGTTTTGTATGTGTCTGGGGCGCACCCCACATGAGTGTGTTTTACTGTACATTTGTTACTGTACATTTACTGTATGAGTGTGTCAGTACATTTGTTAAAAGCATGTGATTTGAGGCTGAGACATATTGCCTTGTTTCAGATCCACCTTACCCTCCTACTTATATTGTAAGCGAATCAGCTGGCTGCAGTGGGATCTAATATTGGAACTCTTTTGGGTTTATCATCTAAATTCTTTATTTTTACTATTTTATTTCTATTGATTTTTCTATTAATTAAATGAAAACTGTCATTTGTTTTGAAATATTGTGGTTTTGTTTTTACAAATGACTTATCTGTGAGCTTCATTATTTTCCGAAAATTCATGTGCCTTCATAGTCTTTAATCAAAAAACGCAAATCTCCTCCCCTCCTCAAAAGGGGCTCTCTTTACTTCCGGACATATAGTATGGCAGGTGGGCGGGGTCCGGGAGAAGATCGCCGTGATTAGTAATTAGAAACACGACAACTTCAAACGATCCAATCAGATCTCAATGGACAAATTCAAATCCAGCCCTGCCTTATTTCATTTCAGAAGCCGGTTTCACTTGGATACACATTATCACAGGGACAATTAGGCAATCGCTACTTCCGTTTCATGGCGACTTTAAGTGCTATAATTGGGTCCCCAGTGCTTGTATTAACCTAGAAAATGTGAAAAAGAACAACCCAGTAACTTAGTTTTGGTAAACCATTCTCTGCAAGCATGTGCAAAAATAAGTCCTTGAAATTTAGCTCCTCTTGTCATAATACCCCTTAATCTGCATTATCTAACCACGGCACTGCCATTTAGTGCAGGGATTAACTCATTTGCATATTTTTACAAAGTGTCAAATTTAACATGCTATAATAAATGATCTATTGTTTATTTTGAAATAGAATTTCACATACGTACTCTGGGGACACCAAAGATCTATTTGACATCTTAAAAAAAGTCTTGTGAAATGTCCCCTTTAATAGTTAAACTCAGGATAACTTTACCTTAACATTATCGAATAGTACTACTACTAAACGTATTGATCTATTACTATTAACACCCTTAGCATATAGCCTGGTAGCGTCAACAAACGTGCCGGCTAACGTTAGCATTTGTTTAACACCGTTCGTTTAGTCTGAACCTGTCCTCTTTGCCGATCTAATGGCGGATTTATCCGATGTATGTTTTTCAGACCTGTGCTCACCAGAATTGGAAGCTGTGGAGGACATCACCCTAGCGCCAGACCACCGCAAGTGAATGGAGCACGCGAGGACCTCGTCCCCCACATGATGCAGCTTCACTGACCGTGTTCAGATGAACGGAAACTCTACTGCCCGGCATGAAAGGGGTAAGACTCCGCTTGATATTGCAACCTTCATTTCATGCCACATGTATAGTTTAGCTTCTTCTGCCAGCAAAGAGGGTTTTACATGCACTAATCATAATGAAGTAGTAAAGCTGATGTAGAAGGGTGCAGAACTAGAAGCACGCATACGAAAGCTAGTTGAGGATAGTAAGATTGATAGTGTTAATGTTACAGACACTTTTCTGTGTTTCGGATGCGCCTAGTGTTACAGGTAATGCACATGGCTCGGTTCCGACATCAGAGTCAAGATGGCTGACTAACTGGGTGACTGTAAGGTCGTAAAGTGCATCCACCACACGCTCCTGTGAAAATTTCTAACAGGTTCTCCCCTCTCAGCATCACACCTGCTGAGATACCTCCCACAAGTGCCCAGGTTATAGGTGATTCTATTCTTAGGAACGTGGAAATGTTACCAGCTCTAAAACCAGATTGGAAGTTATCTAAAATGTCATTTTCAATTAGAAAAGGAGTAATTTGAGAAAAAAATACTTTTTCCAATACTTTTGTGAGACATGGTGACTTAGAAATTGGTCGATAATTATTCAGCTCTGAAGGGTTACAAGGAGGAACCACTGCTTGCTTAAGACAAGGAGGCACCACTCCATTTCTCAGAGAGCTGTTTACAATAGATAGAATGCTATGGCCCATAATATCAAAATGATCTTTTAGAAAGCAAGGAGGTATAGGATTTAGGGAAGTATATGATAATTTCATGTGTCTAATAATATCCTCAAGAGCTGGGAGAGAGACTGTATCAAAATGATCAAATGTACAGGAGTTTGGGGTGGAAATTGCTGGAACACAATACAAAGGTGTGATATGAGAGGAATCAGTATAAGTGGCGATGGATGGATTAAGTACTGAATTTATTGTACTAAACAAAGTTTTGGGGCAGTGAGGAGATCTATTTATTAACTCTGAAACATATTTAGTTCTAGCAGCTTTTACAGCATACTGATATTTCTTAAGGGATACCTGTAATATTTCAAAAGAAATCTGTAATTTATCACTCTTCCATCTACTTTCAGCTTTTCTGCAAACCTGTCTAAGAGCCCTTGCATCATTATTTAACCAAGGCTGAGGCAAAGATTTAGGCTATTTCTTCTTATTTGGAGCAATATCGTTTATAATGTCCAAGCAGACAGAATTAAAAGCAACAGTCAGTTCATCCGTGTCCATCAAAGGTTGAGATAGGGCTATTTCCATACGCCTCGGCAAAAATGATTTGCCGTTAACTCAGTCATCAAACGAGAATAAACATCTTTAAATGATCTCTTTGGTGAGGCAACAGTTAGATCAAATCTGGAAAAAAATGGTCTACAGAATGGTCCGATATGAAATTGTCTTCTGTAACCACATCCTTAATAGGTAGCCTAACCCCAAGGATAAAACCAGATCGAGAGTATGACCATGGCTGTTTGTGGCTTTTAAGGGTCAAGCCCCATCCTATCTTATAGATCTAATAACTCCTTCTTCATAATCCAGATCATTAAGGTCTGCAGATAAGGCTCTATTAGTTCTAGGTCACGCTTAAAGACTGAAGGGGATCGCACACCGGCCGCGCAGCTCAGCGCCGCGTCGGGTCGCGCCTAGGAGAACTCAGAGTATTGTAAACCGGAAGTGCACATTAAATAGCGCGAGCTTCGTCAGATAGCGTCTACTTCAAAATGTAAAATATACGTTAGCAGCCAATGTTAATCATTAATGATGTGGGACAAATATGATGTTATTTAATGTTAAACTAGTGAGTGGCGCTCTGTGGCGCGACAGGGATTTGAACAACTTCCTGAGTCACAGCTGGGCGGCACGGACAGGCGCCACCTGGTGGCGGCGGTGTGCGTATACTCATAGAAAACAATGTGTTCGATTTTTTTAGAACGGCGCGGTGCTGAGCTGCACGGCCGGTGTGTGATTCCCTTAAGGGTGATAGAGCTTTTTCAATTGCTGCTCCCCGTCTCTGGAATCAATTCCCACTGGACATCCGAATGAACCTTTTATTGTAACTTTTAAAACATTGTTGAAAAGCTACTTACTCCCAGGCATTCTAAATGAGTCTTTTTTTAAATATTGTTGTTTTAATGTTGTTTTGTCTGTGTAGCATGTTTTATATTTCTGCTTTGTTCAGCGCTGCTGTGAGAAATGTGCTATATAAATAAACTACTTACTATGATACCTTAAAAAACTCTGAATTTTATTAAATGTTTTTTAAAACCATGTCATGTGATTTTATTTCAAAGAAACATGTCACAGGGTGACTATTGAAGGGCGGAACTAAAAGTGGCAGAGATTGGTTCCGCCTGTAGATGGTTTCCGCCCGTACCCGATTTTTAAACATTTGTACTTCCTGGTTTCCCTGACAACACAATCGGGGCTTATTAGAAACAGGTGCGCAGGATTAATGTGGCGACCCACAACTGGAGGAGAAATGAGGACGGGCAATATAAATAGAGCTGTAGCAACACACAAGGGGAGAGTTGTTTCAGCCATGAGCTCCTTTTTGCCTAGGGCAGTCCAAACCCCACGCTCCGTCCCTGGAGGAGCCGGAGGGCGCCGTTGATCCACGAATCGCTTATAGCGAAAGGAAAGAGTGCGGCAGCCAAGAGAGGCGAAAAGGACGGAGCTGGGAGAGAGTTAAAGGAGCACTACACCGGAGAGTCCTTTTCTGCTGCGCCCGTTGTGGTGTGTTGTTGTGCTGTGTTCGGCTGCGCTGTAGGCTGGTGTGTGACGAAACCATTCCCTTGGGGAAAAGAAGTGGAAGACTACAAATCGTTCCAGTTAGGAGGAATTCATATTGAAGGTGACTGGGTGAAAAGGAGATCGATGTATTACGCAACTGGGTAAAGGAGGATAAACAGTATGGATTCACTGATATGCTGACATGTGAGTAACGTTGGAGTATCATACAAACATTGAGAAGGAGGAATTGTTTGAAGTGTGTTGTGAGTGTTATTATACAGCTTCGGCCCCACTGGTGAAAGAAGTGTGGGTGAGCCGATGGACGCATAGTGGGAACGGACAAGAGATCCACCGATAAACCCTAACCACCTTTCCCTTTGTGCTGGAAACCACGCCCGACGAGCCGCACGAGAAGCCTGGGACCGAGCAGGCCATATCCTTAGTTCACGAAGTGTGTGTGAGATGCTGTGGGTGAGTCTTGACCTTTATTTTGTGTATGTACACTAAAGCTTGCAGTGCAGTGCTGTGCTTTTAGAGATAGAGGCTGCCCTAGCCCAGAGACCCCGTGTGAGAGCAACAACACGTCGAGTATAGACCAGTGCAAGTGAGGGGAAACAACTATCAGGATCTTTAGTGTGACCAGTTTAACCATCGCCAATCCTGAGAGAGAGGGCGGTGGTGAAACACATTGTGTACCAGAAAAGTTCGCCCCTGTTCAGCATCCCTGGAACCAGATAGGAGAGGGAGAGCTAGGGAAGTGTTCGGCCCCGCACGCCCTGTCTGTCGTGGCCCTGTAAGTTCACCGCCCCCGGGAGAAGCGTTGGGTGAGATATGATATCAACATATGCCTATGAAGAGACACGAAAAGCCCCAGTCTGTGTATCATGTGTGCCTATGAAATCTAACTTACCTCTGCTTCCAGCAAGCCTGTGAAGAGACACGAAAAGCCCCAGTCTGTGTATCACGTATGCCTATGAAATCTAACGTACCTCTGCTTCCAGCACACCTGTGGAGAGAAACGAAAAGTCCTAGTCTGTGTATCACGTATGCCTACGAAGTATAACTTGCCTCTGCTTTCAGCATGCCTGTGAAGAGACACGAAAAGCCCCAGTCTGTGTATCACGTATGCCTATGAAGTCTAACTTACCTCTGCTTCCAGCACGCCTGTGGAGAGAAACGAAAACACCCCAGTCTGTGTAACACTTACGTCGATGAAGCATAACTTACCTCTGCTTTCAGCACACCTGTGAGGAGAAACGGAAAGCTCCAGTCTGTGCACCACGTAGGTCTATGAAGTATAACTCACCTCTGCTTTCAGTACGCCTATGAGGAGGAACGAAGAGCCCCAGTGTACGGCGAACTTACCCTTGTGGTGCCTACTTACCTCTATCTGCAGTAGGACTCCGAAGAAGGACGAGAGATCCTGGAACGCAGATCCTCGACCCCTGCTCCAACACGATCTGGAAGAGAACCCTAAGGGCGAGAAAAGAAAACACCACCTTAGACACGATCTCCACGAGTGTAGCTGGCAAGTAGCTGAGAAACATTGAACCAAATACTCATTGCATTCCCTTTGTTCTGCCTCCAGGAGAAGCGGAGGGCGCCACGGATAGCAGAGAGCCCCTAGGCAGAAGTCCCACCCTCTGCTTCCTGCAGAGTTCAGTCCTGGGAGCAAGAAAAGAGAGTTTTAATTTGCCTTTCCCCCTTCCCCCTTACTTTTAAATATTTAAATAAAGATTTGTTTTAAACTTAGTTTACTCTGTCTGTCTGGTCATTGGGGTGGCTTTGGGAACCTCCTCGAGGTGGAAACTAGGAAGGGGCGTGACCCTTTAGCTATCTCGGGTCCACTCCGACCTGTGTGACAAACAGCTAAATGCTAACATCTGTTTATTTCCTTCTTTTTAGCATTTTTATTTTTTTATTCCCTACTGAAAATCAAGCAAAGACCAGCATAAGCCGGTAGCTGATTTTTGCTGGCTTTAGGGGGCAGTAGCTGGTCTAAGCTGGTCCTCCCAGCCTTGCAAAGCTGGTCAAGCTGGTGGGTCAGCTGGTCTTCCAGCCTGACCAGCTAAGTTCAGCTAGACCATCTTAAAAGTGACCAAAACACAGCTAGACCAACTTAAAAAGTGACCAAAACACAGCTAGACCAGCAATACCAGCTAAAGCCAAGCTGGGAGACCAGCTAAAACCCGCTTGTGCTGGTTTTAGCTGGATTTTTCAGTAGGGTTGTTTGTGTCAGACTGGCCCATTAAGGAAGAATGTGCAGGGGAATAAACATTCACACCTCTTCAGACTTGATATGGGCCTTCTATTTATATTTTGTTATTATTATAGTTACCCTGCTGAAAAAAGCAGCATACCAACAAGACCAGCATATGTTGTGTTTCAATTGGTACTGGTTTGCTAGTGATCACCAGCTAAACCAGCGTCAAACCAGCATCAGCACCAGCATTAGCACCAGCTAAACCAGCACCAATCCAGCATTAGCACCAGCTAAACCAGCATTAGCACCAGCATAATTCCCATGCTGGTCCATGCTGGTTTGATGTTGTTTTTTTCAGCAGGGTACTGACAACAATCTATTCACAGTGTTTTAATCCCTTTTCTTTGATTAAATGTCTTACTTTATGTCAAATGTCTTTCTTACAAAAAGAAACATTTCAATGAGCTTTACCACCCAGGTCAAAAAGACGTAGTATTTAATGTATTAAAAATATACTTAAAATACAAATAGTATGTTTATAATACATTTGTATTTCCAACATACTTATTTCAAGTGTATTAAAAATATGTTAATTGCATTTAAACATATTTTTTAAAAGTATAATAGAAGTACACTGGTAATAAATATATACTTAATTACATTTTTAAGAAATATGCTAAACTTAAAGGAATAGTCTACCCTTTTGCCATATTAAACTATGTTATTACCTCAACTTAGACGAATTAATACATAACTATCTTTTTTCAATGCGTGCACTGTACAGCGCATCGTGAATGTGTTAGCAGTTAGCCTAGACCCATTCATTCCTATGCTACCAAACAGGAAAGCCACCAAACACTTCTGTGTTTTCCCTATTTAAAGACTGTTACATGAGGAGTTATACCAGTAAGTATGGTGCCACAAAATAAAACTTTTTTTTGGTACCATAGGAATGAATGGGGCTAGGCTAAATGCTAACACATTCACAACGCGCTGTACAGTGCACAAATTGAAAAAAGATAGGTATTTATTAATTTGTCTAGGTTGAGGTAATAACATAGTTTAATATGGCAAAAGGGTAGACTATTCCTTTAAGAATATTTTTTTATGAATTTATATTAAGTGTACTAGAAGTATGCTGGTAATAAATATATACCTAATTACATTTTTAAGAAATATGCTAAACTTAAGAATATTTTTTATGTATTTATATTAAGTGTACTAGAATTAGTAATAAATATATACTTAATTACATTTTTAAGAAATATGCTAAACTTAAGAATATTTTTAATGTATTTATATTAAGTGTACTAGAATTAGTAATAAATATATACTTAATTACCTTTTTAAGAAATATGCTAAACTTAAGAATATTTTTAATGTATTTATATAAAGTGTACTAGAAGTACATTGGTAATGAATATATGCTTTATTACATTTTAAAGAAATATGCTAAACTTAAGAATATTTTTATTGTATTTATATTAAGTGTACTAGAAGTATGCTGGTAATAAATGTGCATAATTAAACTTTTATGCTAAACACAAATGTACTTCTAGTGAAGTTTTAGTATATTTGGATAAAACAACAGCTGAGAGGCCATTCTTTGTGTTCTTTTTTAAATGTTTCTGAAGCCTGCTGAAATCGTTATAAATGTGTGTTTAATACTGTAAAATACCCTCGATGTTACAGTCACTGACCTTGCCGTCCTGAATGAAAGACAACATTCCAACTTGAACCCATTGAGCGAGCTGTCTCTTTACTACCGCATGGTTTTATACATCTTGCCGCTGATTGGGCCGACATTTCTGACACACCCACAAAAAAAGAGAAAACGCTTCTAAAACCTGTTGCACGCCGTTGCACCGTTTCCAGGAAACATGTCGTTCAACCCGGAAAACGTAGTAAAACGTTGCGCACCGGTGTGAGATTGAACGTGCCCCTGTTGTTAAGTTCGTTCAACGTGCATGCGGTTGCTTGCATTAAACGTATAAACTGTTAAATTAGATGGCGACTCTGCACTAAACGTATAAACTAAATTAATCGGCGATCATATTTCACCAGAGGACTAAGATAAAACAACTCGATTTAAAATGTGAGCAGTGGATCTGACGTTGAGGGAAAAAGTATTTCGCTTTTTGTTTGGAGATGAACGAGACAACACGAGGGTAAGTGATGACAGATTTTCGCATTTCTCTATTAAATAAGTAAAACATCACAGTTGTCCTTATTTTAACCCAGCTTCTTTATGTAGCGTTATGTCGGTGTCACGCATGGTAATTGAGAGATCATTATTTTGTGACTAAGCATTTCTCTTAAGCATTTCAGAAATCTTTAAAACCTTTCATTTTTTTTAGCACAGCGACATAAATATGACCAACTAGAGCCAAGTAGACAGGAACAAATGAAGGTACAGCCCATAGAAATACTTATTCTTGGTGGTAAGTTTGTTGTTGCTATTTGCATAACATTCAGTTCACGTTTAAGTTTTTCTATTGTTTCTCTTGCAATGCTAACGTTAGTTTAAAATGAATGTTTGAGCTGTCTTCACTGTAAAAAGTGTTTCTGTGCCTTAGTAGATTTAACAAAAATAAATTGAGTAAACTGTATTAAAAAATTTTAATTCTTGTTTTTTTTAATCAAAATATGAGTTAAAATAAAAATAGGAATAAATTGATTAATTCTAAATGAACACATTATTGAGTAAATTAAACTTAATTTTATTATGTATAATCTGTCACGGTGCGGTTTACACCGAAAAGGAAAACTAAAGGAGAACCCAAACGCAGACACGAAATACAAAAATAAACTATGATTTATTAATACAGAACAGAGATACCCACGAGGGGGTAAAACAGAATATAAACTAAACACTGGTAAGACACGTAGCATAAACAGGAACAAAACAGGAACTTGAAACAGAGCACACGGAATACGAAGAAACTCTGAACATACAACAACGCATGCGCACAACACAGAGAACGCGAGGGCATAATAAAGACAGCACATCAATGGGGAACAGGTGAACATAATTAATCACGTAAGACACGAGTACATAAGGGAGTAGGGTGAAAGTGACAAGACACTGGGAACACGTGTCACACATACATGATGTGAAAACACACGTGTTCCCACGTAAACACAATACTGCCATAGCCTTGCCCTCTAACATCCGACCTGGATAATAACCAAGATCAGGCAAGACCATGACAGCCACAAAACCCTGGGAACACGTGGAAGCCACACAAACTATATGACTCCACATGCTCCCACACAGAACATAGTACTGTCATGGTCTTGCCAGATACACTCAAACCTGAGTCTAATACAAAAGATCTGGCAAGCCCATGACAGTACCCCCATCTTCAAAGACGGATACAAGACGTCTAACAAAAACATTAAACACGAGGAACGAGAGACTGCACAACAGAAGACAACCATGACAACACAACAATAAACATCAACGGCAAACAAACATACGTAACAAAAGGGTTGGGATGATTCAACAAAAACAATACATGATGAAGGGGTGGTGGGGCAAAAATAGGGGGAACAAAATGTCCACGGTGATGAAAATGAGTCCCAGAGTTCCACGGCTGAAATGCCGGCTGGTGACGAGGCTTCGGCTGCGCCGGCGGGTGACGTGACTCCGGCTGCGCCGGCGGGTGACGTGACTCCGGCTGCGCCGGTTGCAGCAACTGTTCCGACGCCCCCTTCGTCCTCTTCCTCCTCCGTCTGGAGGCTGGAAGTGCTAGACGGATATCTGGTGCGGGCGTGGTCTCCGACGCCGGGGAGACGGAAGTCGCCCTCCCCAGTCTGATCGTCCCGGTCACAATGCCCCTCGGGCTGGCTGCCGGTGAACTGGATATGACCGTGGCTGATCTCTGTCTGCGGTCGAGACAGTCCACCAAGTCCCAATACGGCAGATGTAGTAGATCCCCTCGCTCCTGAATCGGCGGAGGGTCGTTCATCCCGGCTACCAGGTAAGCACTGGCGAGAAACTCCGGGTAACACCCCTTACTGCTTTCCACCGCACGGGCATAGTCTCTGAGGGGAAGCCCCTTCTGCGGTGGAAAGGGACCACTGCCAGAAAGCGTCTGAACCGAAATTGATCTCCACCACTCTGGGTCCGATGCACATTGCATACTAACTAGTCTGCTGGGTTCTGTTGGGCGCGTGCGTTCTGTCACGGTGCGGTTTACACCGAAAAGGAAAACTAAAGGAGAACCCAAACGCAGACACGAAATACAAAAATAAACTATGATTTATTAATACAGAACAGAGATACCCACGAGGGGGTAAAACAGAATATAAACTAAACACTGGTAAGACACGTAGCATAAACAGCAGGCACATGCAGAGAGGGGGGCGGTGGGTGCCCAAGCACCTGCCCCTTTACCCCTGGATGACCAAAGTGCCCTTTTTGTCAAGGCATTTTTTTGTAATTAAATGCCCTTTTGTGAAGGCCTGCCCAATCTAACTATTAGTAAAATTAATAAAAAATAATTTAGACGCAAATAAAATTGGTCACATAATGACGTATTGACCTTTCATTGGACAATCTCTTAAGGGACGATCACTAGTTCACAGCGCTAGCAGCGCCCACACGTGGACGACACGGTGCGCAGTACAGGGAGGATCCCCCTCGAGCCGGCATTGAACCGAAGCGATATGCTCGTTATATTATTATTATTTTACAAGAACAACGTGAGGAGAGCATGCACAGGTTTTGTTTATTGCTGTCTGTGTGTATTAACATCTCTAGAACGTTAGATGCAAACAGGGCTCTCAAGTCTCACGCATTCGGCGGAAGACACACGCATTTCAGCCAGTTTACACGCTACACCTTGCATTTCTCACGCTGAAAAGAAAACATTCTTCCAATATAAAAACAATGGATGAAGCAAAGGCAGGGACGTTCTCTGCCGGGAGTTCATACAGGTAGCTGTCTCGAGTTTTTAGGTGTGCTCAACTTCACGCAGCGATGCAAGAACCGAAACGCACATGACATCAAAGTACTGCGAGAAATATTCGGGAAATCATACGGAGGAGTTTGATTTCAAATCGCTCTCGCGCTGTTAATGTCATCCACCTGTCACGCGGAGTTTGTTGGAAGAGCAAGATCCGATGAATACGGTAAAAAACTCGTTTAATTTTTGTATTATATTAAATTTACGATTCCTGGACTCGCCTTTGATAAAAGACAATGGGAGCTGATGTTGGGTAATATAGCCATACTCGTGCTAAATTATTAACTCAGTCAAAAACTCTCCAGCTATGCAGCCAGTTTTAGTTTACCTGAAAATAAAGTAAGTACTAGAGGCTTCATGAAATGAAGGAGAGGAGAGATGAATGTCATTATTATTGCCCTGTCATCAAGGCAGCAAAGTGTCCAAAAACACAACACAAACACCATTCAAAAGCTAAAATATGTAGGCTACTCTCTTTGTATACAAATTTTGAACAGGATTAGAATAGAATTATATTTTAAATATGACAACAAAAACACAAGCCTGTAAACGTAATAATAGCTTAATGTCACAATGCAAAAATATCATATAATTTCAAAACTGCATATACTGTTGACACACAAACACTAAATGAAATGCACTTTAAGTCGTTTTGGATAAAAGTGGCTGCCAAATGCATAAATATATAGATATAAAACTCAGTCTATATAGATTTTTCTATCTCACTCTATTTGCAAGGAAAATAAAGAAAAACGTTAGACTTAAAATCATCTTTCTATTCTGTATTACTTTATTATTTGTTTCAGTTGTGTGCTTGCGTGTCAGCGAGCAAAGTGCCCTTTTTATTCTTTGAGCACCTGCCCCTCCAATTGTCTCTGCACGGCCCTGATAAACAGGAACAAAACAGGAACTTGAAACAGAGCACACGGAATACGAAGAAACTCTGAACATACAACAACGCACGCGCACAACACAGAGAACGCGAGGGCATAATAAAGACAGCACATCAATGGGGAACAGGTGAACATAATTAATCACGTAAGACACGAGTACATAAGGGAGTAGGGTGAAAGTGACAAGACACTGGGAACACGTGTCACACATACATGATGTGAAAACACACGTGTTCCCACGTAAACACAATGCTGCCATAGCCTTGCCCTCTAACATCCGACCTGGATAATAACCAAGATCAGGCAAGACCATGACAGCCACAAAACCCTGGGAACACGTGGAAGCCACACAAACTATATGCAGAGGCGTCATGCCCATTGAAACTGAGGGGGCAGCTGCCCCCTTGGATTTTTGAGCCAAATGGATTTTGCAAGCAACCTCAAAAATAAAAAAGCATCCATTAATCTTTTAATCTGTTTAAAATGCCCAAATTGTCAATTTTGTGCTGCATCCGTGTCACTTTTCAGAGTTTTGATAGTGTTTTGATCGTGTACATTACTTTATTCTGGCGGCAGGTGCTGCAGTCGGCGCAGCCGCAGACGTCAGCGTCTGCGCGCGCCCACGAGCTTAGCTGTTGCTGCTGACTGCATTTGGGAATTAAAACGTGTAAGACACGCTCACAACATTTCCAAATCCCCAGTACGGTAATGTGTTGTTAACCTCCTCTGTGTAGAAATTGTATGGTTTAAAATGTGACCGTCTCGACCTTATATTAGTAGCAGGGGCGGCGTTTGCGTATGGCAGTTGCCATACCCTAGCATTTAGACAAAACTCCAGAAATCAACAGGCTATAATGATGCTCATTCAAGATAATTTAAAATATTTTGAGTAGAACATATCTAAACATTGGTACATCACTAATAAGGATCATTTACACGTGTGTTCGACTTCATGCTATAACACTGGAACCGACAAGCGGATGACATCAACGTGCCGCAAAAGCGGTTTGAAATCAAACTCTTCAGATGATTCCTCGACTCACCCTCGCGGTACTTTGACGTCATCAGCCTGTCGAACACAATCTATAGTGGGTTTCGCGCTGCAGGAGGTCTCATGATGACCGCTGCTTTTATAATCTGTATTTTCGCAAGTAATTCCTTTTTTTGTTTTAACATTTAAACAAACTCATGGTTCTCCCCCACACTCGCGCTTTGCATATTGCATATTCCAGAAGTAATATGATTTGCTCTGTGGATAAATAAACATGTTCTCTTCCACTGAGAATTGTTGCGCGCATTTTTGAATGTCCACTTGAGAAATAAAAACTGCACGACGACAAAAGGTAAGACTTGTTTTTGCATTTAGCTCTGTTATACTAAGAGTTTGATTTAGTGTTTTAGTTGGATATGTGTGCTCTATCACATCATTAAAAGTCTTTATTGTGTGTTTAGTGGTTTTGGTGGTTGTCGTGACAAGATTTGTTAAGGGATGTCATAGTATGTTTTGTTTTGATATTATCTTGTTTTACTTTATGTGTTGCTGGAGTTGTACTTAGTTAAGAATTATTTGAAAAGCATTTTATATAACCATGATTACTATTGTTCTATTGTTTTTGTTTTTCATTTGCATTGCTTCCGTATTGTTGTCAGTAAGTGTAAGTTACATCCGTGCAATCGTAGTATGATTTTGTACAGGTTGGTGGAGTTTGTACACATATGTGGTTATAGATTCGTTATTTGAGAATGGCCTTCTTGTACGAAGAATTTTTGCCAGTTGTTGTGAAAAATGCATTAATGACAGAATTAAAGTCATTAAACAAAACGTAAATAGGACACATGCCGTTTCAGATGTAAATATGATGCCAATATGTCGATAATCCGATTGAATAGTATTTGATATGAAAGTTAGTCAACACTTTTATTTTGGAGGTTTTTGCACTATGGCAGGGGCGTTTAGAATGTTAGAAATGTAAGTGCCATGGAAAAGACTGAAAGCTCTATAATATAATTCGTTTGATGTATGTGTATGCACAAATTTCTGTGAGCTTTGCACACTGTGCCCCCTTAAAAAAAAATGGTGCATGACGCCCCTGACTATATGACTCCACATGCTCCCACACAGAACATAGTACTGTCATGGTCTTGCCAGATACACTCAAACCTGAGTCTAATACAAAAGATCTGGCAAGCCCATGACATAATCGATTTAAATTTGTAAGAAAGAAATTAACTTAATAATTTTGTGTTAAAACTACATGAATTATTTTAGTAAACACAACTAACTAGGCAGTGGACTTGCAGTTCCCAGCATGCTTTGCATGGGACTGCATTTGGAGAGTGAAATTTGAATTGAAACTTTTTTTGTTTTGTTTTTAACTAAAAAGAAAGACTTGTTAGTGTTTAATGTTCATTTATCTTTGATATTTGGAAGAGTTTCTGTTTCTTCTTTGAGTTTTGTAGTTACCATTGTTCAGAAAACTGGTGCTTGTGCATAGACTGCATACTGAAGTATGTTACGCTTTACAGCTGCCCAAAACGAAACTGAGTGGGTGCGTTGTTTGAATAAACATTTCTAGCCCTCATCTCACAGCATAAAAAACCACAACTAACCATAAATATGTTACCTGTACCAAGAAAAGTAGGTTTATCTAACTGAGTAATACTAGTACAATTAGTAATATCAACTCAATTTTATTGCATTCATATTAAGTAATGTTAGTGTGTTCAATATACTTAAAAAAGGTTGCAAGTTGACTCAACCTAAAACTTCCCATGCAGTCACTTGCCTCACTTTTTATAAGTTAGATCTAGGTATAACTTTTTACAGTGTGTATAGTTCAATCTTGACAACCTTATTGTCTTTGTTTATTTTTAAATGTATTTCTAATTACATATGGACACAAAAATGACATTGTAAGAAGGGATACTTTTATGAGAGATTGTATGTATAATATAATCACTTTTATGATTATATTATATTGTCTTAAATATATTGTACTCAGGGTAAGTAATTCTTAAAAAGAAAGCAAATCATTAATCATCATTTACCTGCCTGTTGTTTTTCAGATCAACTGCTATTGACATTTTTGAATCGGGACAAATGTGGAGTGATTCGGAAGAAAAAGGTTTGCAACACATCCATTCCAGGTGGCTAATTTCTGTCCTTTTGAGTTATTCATGTAAAAACCAGTTTTTTTATTGTAAAGCTGTAAGGGACTTGGCCTAGTCATCCTTGCATATACCATTTGACAGGGCTCCAGACTAACTTTTTTTACTAGGAGCACAGATGCCCCCAACTGAAAATTTTAGGGGCGCAACCAGAAAATTTAGGGGCACACACGGTAAATCAACATGGTAACCAAATATTCACATGTCTACTAATTTCCACTGTATTACTAATAAATACTATTATTATAGATTCAGAAAGTACAATTTGTTGTTTCAAATTCAGTGTCATATCACAAAAAAAAGGTCAAATTTGCTGGTCGCACATGTGCGACTGGATGTAAAATTCAGTGGCACACTCTCAAATTTAGGTGGCAAAATGCCACCATTTGATGGCAGTCTGGAGCCCTGTTTGGCATCATTTCTGATTTCCTTAAATCTCCTTAAACAGAGGTGAACCTTACGTTTGCAAGATCACAATAGACAAACAATGGAAAATGATCTAGGTTCAAATAACACACAATTATCAATGTAAAACATATACTGTAATACACACAGGTTGCTTTATATCATGAGCCTGTTCTAATCCTATCTTCATTCCCACTTTTAAAATGCTGTGACAGATAAAACTGACACGCTTGATGAGGACACAGTCAAAGCTTTAAAAAGTAAACCGAGAAGTTAACAAAACTTCCATACATGCATATCTATGCCAATTTATTTTAAACATGGATAGCCAAATGTTCATTCATTATTGGTTAATTGGTATATTCTGTTTCCTTTTCACAGACCGTGTGATAAAGCAGTCTTCAATTACTATGGTGTCTGAAATGCAAGTAGAAGTGACCCTCCACTTAAACATGTGACATCTAAACTGTTTTGTATTTTGGTTCAGCTTTTTATAGGTTTATCTTAAGTTGGTTAAAGGCGGAGTGCACAATTTTTGAAAGCCAATGTTAGCATTTGAAATTACCTAAACAAACATGTCTCTACCCCAATAGAATCTGGACCTTCTTTTGATAGACCCACCACACACATACGCAACCCCGGCAAGGATGTCGGTTAGTAGACACGCCCCTTATACATTATTTATGCATATTCAGTGATTGCATATTCAAAGTGTACTTTTCATTTATACATTTAAGGTTAATGTTGTACAATTTGATAGAAGTTGCTCTGTAATTGCATTTCTCTGATATTTGTTTTATATTGTTTCTCTTTGGTCAATAGATTATGTATGTCTCTGTGCTTGATTAATTTACTTTAGATATTTTTGTAATGTACACAACACAATATGAAGTATATTAAATTGTTCTGTATTCAAAATCTGTGTATGTGTCTTAATATTTAATGTTGTTGCATATTTTAATATAACATTTTAAATATTAAAAACATCTTTATAATAAAATAGTAGTGTAATGTTAATACATTTCTATTAATGTAATGCTAGTATATTTCTAATATGCTGAAGTACTATTAAAGTGTTCTTAAAGCACAGTTAAATTAAGCTTTAAATGTATTCTAACTGTATTTTTAAGTGTATGAGAAGTGCATTTCAAATGAATTTTAAAGAAGTAGGCTACACTTAAATTGCACTAAATACATTTGAAGTTCTTCCAATTTAACACAATTTCAATATATTAAATATAATGCAAATAGATTAAAATTGACTTTAAATATATCTTGAAATGCATTTAATATATTTGAAGTTGTTTCAATATAATACATTTAATATGCATTTAGTATAGTAGCATTTAAATATATTAAGTATGTCCCAAAAAATACTAATATATTTATTTTTCACCTGGGCATTCAAAATCCTTCCTAAAACCTATTTTCATATATCTATAACACAACGCTATGTGAGCAGGTGCACGTTAGCTTTAGCTAGCATGCTAGCTTAGCACACTATCAAAATAGGAGAAATAGTGGGATTAAAAACATGTTTTTTTCTACAAACTCACTTTATAACAGAAGTCGAGTGTTTTATAAAACCATATGTGAGCTGATGTGGCTTCGGATCGCAAAATAAAACTATAATATAACTTTTTATGAGATTCTTCACAGTGCTAAAGGCTATGTCTATATAAGGTTGCATTATAATAAATATACTGTATTGGTTATTAAAATACCCAAAATGACTGAAAGAACACAGATACACCATATATAATCCCAATCAAGTTTATTATCTTCTTGTTTTATCTGTCAAAACATCTTTTCTGCATGTTTTTAGCAGCAGGGTGACTATGCCCCTTCCAGTGATGACACGAATCCAAGCTTTTCTTCGTGTGTCAAATCTGGATTGTCTCTGCGCGAGGGTACACAAGGGCGCCCTCAGGCTTCACGTATAAACAGACTAAGTGTAATTGGCAGAATAACAACATTAGTGGCTAATATCACCACGATCAAACTAAAAATTTGAAGTAAACATATAAAATCAATTAATATTTCTCCAAACATGCATGCCTTTGAAACAAAAGCCCTGAGGGATGTTGTTTTGTGAAGTGCTTACATGACGACCATGCATGAGATTTTTCACAATGACTGCGGCTGAGGGTAAACAATGATTTTCATAACTTGTGATACAAATTAAGACATTACTGTCACTGTAAGATTTTATGAATAAAATAAAGGTCAAATACAAACACTGGAGGCTTAAATCTCTCTAATGACATATTGTTTGTTGTGTTAAGTACAAATTTTACATTAAATTAGTAAACAACAACAATCAGCATATATTCGCTAGACTGCCCACGATCTTTGCCGTTTAAAGGTGCAGTGTGTAAATTTTAGCTGCATCTAGTGGTGAAGTGCTGATGAATTGCAACCAATGGCTCAGTCCACTGTTTACCCCTCATTTTTTAATCACATAGAGAAGCTACGGTAGCCGCCACCAGACAAACATGTCCTCGGAGACAACTTAGGAAAAAAAGTTTGTCCATTAAAGCTTCTTTAGAAACATGGCGGCACAAAATGGCGACTTCCATGTAAGGGGACCCTCTGTAGATAAAAACGTCTCATTCTAAGGTAATAAACACATAACGATTCATTATGAAAGGTCTTTATACACCACTGATAATATAGCTTTGTATAATATTTCGCAAATATCGCATACATTTTAAAATACTGCTAATCACCTATAAAACCTTAACTGGCCTACCACCTTCGTATCTTCAAGAATAACCATCAGAATACAATCCATCACGTACACTGCGGCTGCAAAGCTCTGGTCACTTAATTATCCCTAGAATATCAAAAATGTCTAAAGGTGGTAAGTAATTTTCCTACTTAGCCCCTAAGCTCTGCAAAGATTTACCCAACAATGTTCGAGAATCAGACACAGTGGATCTATGTCTGGTTCTCTCTCTCAAAGGTTTTTTTCTCCATAGGACTTTTTCCTCCTGATTATATTAGGGTTCTCTATCAGAACGGTCTCTCGACATTGGGTCTGTAGCTGACGTTATGGGATTGGATCCTCCAATCATGATTCCCCTGAAGCCTTATTGCACAACGCCAATGCAGTTGGAACTCGCGCTGTCCAATGACGCTCAAGACAACAAAAGGAGGCGTGGCCTCCTCTACTATAATAGTGGCTGTCCGAGCATATATCTTCAGTAGTTTCTCCTTCGCAGGCTGATAAAACATTTCCCTACACCTAGACTCCTGTGACCAATGCATTCTAGACAGACGTCCCTCTCAAGTGTCCAAGGATGTCACAAATGTGCTCATGATGTGGAGGTCCGATCGACCCACACGATTCTCACAAGCTTTGTGTGCTCTCCTTGGGGCTTCTCCATGCAGAGACAGCGATGGTTGGGTCGGAGTGCCCTCATTGTGAGAATTTCCAAATAAAGGTGCTCAGGACCTAGCTCAACATCGCCCTCAGATGTTCCCAGATCTAGCCTCCCACTGCCGCCAAAGGGCCGCTGGTGGGTGCTCAGCCATCAACGGAGGGCGCGCACACGCTGCTCTTCCCCCTCTCATCGCTCGCCAGTTCAGTTCGCCGCAGAGAGCCGTCAAGTCTGTTTCCTGTGGGGTCCCTGGGGAGGAGGATGAGATGTCCCTAGCAGCGTCGGATGTAGACAGGTATCGGTCCTTCTCGCTGAAGGCTACTAATAAGTCACCGCAAGCCATCGGACACAGCATGGGGTTCATGGGGGTGATGCATTGCCAGCTGTGGTTAAACCTCACAGACCTGAAAGAGGGTGACAGGAAGACGCTGCTCAACCCGCCCGTTTCTCCATCTGGCCTGTTCGGCAATGCAGTGGGAACCATCACGAAGCATTTCATTACGGAGCATGCCACTTCCTGCCTTGCCGCCCTGGGCATCACACACTACAACGACCCCACAGCGAGACCTGAACCGGTGGTGCATTATAGGAGCTCAATCCGGATGTGAAGCCGCATTCCTGACAAGAGTAATATGACAGAGAGAACGCCGAGGGGTGAGCCTGCCGCAAACTAAGTAATTTTATATCACATCACAGAATAAAACAAAGTAAAAAAAAATCAAATTAAAAATTAAAAACAAACATTAAACAAAAGCCAATTTAAAAACAAAGAGTTTTCATTTGCCTTTTAAAATTGACCACAGAGTCCACAGATCTTAAGTCCAGCACAGTCACCTTTTGTCTTTAATCTTGAGCATGGAACATCTATCTGATATGATTTGGGGATCTCAGATTCCTGCTGGGGATATGAAGTCGCAACATATCCTTTATATACGCAAGAGCTTGACCATGTAATGCCCTAAATACTAACACCAGAATTTTGTACTGTATTCTTAATTTCACTGGAAGCCAATGTAGCGATATTTAAATTTGCGTTACATGAGTTAAGAGTTTAGCAGCAGCATTTTGTACCACTTGTAACTGTTTCAAGGATGAGTTGTTTAGACATGTAAAAAAGAGTAACAGTAGTCAATGAGGGAGGAAATAAAATCATGTATAATCAATTCCATCTTCACAGTAGTTACAACTGGTTACAACAAAACAGTTTCTGACCAAGTAACTTACATGTTGGTCAAGACTAAAAGCCTGTCCCAAATGACCACCAAGATTACGGATCAAAGATTTAACAGAATGAGCTAGTAAACCAAGATGTGTCTTCACTTTAGGAAGAATACCATCAGGAGCAGAGATTATAACTTCTGTTTTTCTAAATTTAACTGAAGGTAATTATTTGTCACCCAGACTTTAATACACTTTAGACAATTTAAAAGAGTGGACACTTTAGTAGTCTCATGTGGTTTAAACGAAATATACAACTGTATATCATCTGCATAGTAGTGATAACGAATAAATTCGAAGTTACTTATCAATTGCCACAAAGGCAACAGATACAGGGCAACAGTTCCCGGTATATCAGATTGGATGCTGAGCATCATTCAGAATGGATACTCTCTACAGATTCGACACAGACCTCCCAGTTTCAATGGCATGATAGCGTCATTAGTCCGGGCTCAAGAAATCTGCAATCTCCTTGCCAAACGAGTGATAAGGTCAGTTCCGATGCAGGAGAGAGAGCGATTTTTACAGCCGGTACTTTGTTGTCCCGAAAAAAGACGGCGGTCTCAGACCGATCTGGGACTTTGGACTGATTAACAGAGCACTGCACAATAGCGCTTTTTAAAATGACTACACTAAAGCAGATCCTCACTCACATTCGACCAGAGGACTGGTTTATTTCAGTGGACCTAAAGAATGGACCTCATTTTCACATTAATATCGCCCCACACCACAGGCGCTTTCTGAGATTTGCATTTATGGATGCTGCATACCAGTTCACGGTCTTCCTGTTTGGCCTGGCTCTCGCCCGTGCACATTCACGAAATGTGTAGAAACAGCACTGTCCCCGCTGAGAGCAAGCAGCCTCAACTATTTGGATGATTGGCTGATCTTAGCACAGTCCAGAGATGTGCTCATCAGTCCCAGGGACCCAATACTTTCGCACTTCGGCCTCGGCCTGTGTGTGAATATGCAAAAGAGCACTCTAACTCCAACACAGGAGATTGCATTTCTGGGTGTGCATGAAGCCGTTTTTATCAGAGGAGAGCAAACGAGATCTGACGTCTGCTTTGAGTGTGTTCATCCACTGTTACACCGCACCACTGAGCCCACTTGTCCTGCTGTATATGTGCCTGTTACAGCTGTGGTTACAATCCAGAGTGCCCAGCAGGGAATGGATATCGGGACGAGCGCACATTACAGTTACGAACAGATGTATGTGAGCGCTAAGACCCTGCTTCGATCCCAACCTATTCAGTGAGGGCACCCAACTCGGGCTGATCACTAGGCGGAAAGTGGTCAGGACAGACATGTCGCTAATGGACTGGGGAGCCCTATGCGATGGCGCTCCAGCTTTGGGCTCCTGGTTAGAGCTCAAATCCGTCTATCTAGCACTGCAGAGCTTTATGATGCTGATCAAGGGCCATCATGTTCTAGCCCGGACAGACAACCCTACGGTGGTCTCATACATCAATCGCCAGGGAGGGGTGCGCTCCAGGCCTCTGTTCAGACAGGCAGAGATGATGCTGCTGTGGGCGGATCATCATCTCCTTTCAATAAGAGCGACTCATATCCCCGGCAGGATGAACTGCGGTGTGGATATGCTGTGGAGGAAAGGCATTCCCCAAGGGGAATGGAGATTGAAACCCCTGTCTGTCGAGCTGATCTGGAGTCAGTTCGGGAAAGCATAAGTGAATTTTCGCAAACAGAACCCAAACCAGTGTCAGCTACTGACACAATGTCTCATTCCCGTTTCTCAGGGAACCAAGTTTACGATAGTAACAGAGACGTTTTTTTTCTTCTAGGAGTTTTTTTCAACCCCTCGGGACTATCTGACATTAGCTTAACTTGGAACTCTCTTCAATATGTTACATTATTATTACACTCGCTAGTACGGTTTAATCTGAGCCACTGTACTCTGCTTCTTATCTTCTCCACGGTTACACTTTATTTTGATAGTCCACTTTAGAAATTCTACTAACTATAAATAACTTTGCAACTACATGTCAACCAACTTTCACTAATTTGCAACTATATCTCAACTAACTGTCATTAGAGTATTAGTAGACTTTAAGGGGTAGGTTTAGAGAAGAGTTTAGGGGTTAGTGAAATAAGTTGACATGCACCTGCAAAGACAGTTAAATGCCTGTTGAGGGATCATCACATTAAAGTGTTAATAGATATTAAGCAGACAGTCTACTAATACTGTAAAAGTTGTTAGTTGATAAGTAGTTGCAAAGTTACTTATAATAAGTAAAATGTCTAAAGTGGACTCTCGAAATAAAGTGTTACCTTGTCCACAGATTTTTTTTCATGCTTTTATTAATGTAAAGCTGCTTTGAAACAATAAAAGGCTACGAATATAATAACGCTATGTAAATAAAATATAGTAGTATTACACCATGTTAGTGTGAAAATTTGACCCTTTCGAATATAGTATAATCGTTATACATATACACACACAGGTCTTTGAAAAGTTGTAATGTATTGTTATATATATTGTTTACTGTATGTATTGGGTGTATATATATATATATATATATATATATATATATATATATATATATATATATATATATATATATATATATATATATATACATACATACATACATACATATATATATATACATACATACATACATACATATATATATATATATATATATATATATATATATATATATATATATATATGCACCCAATATATCTGTGTGTGTGTGTGTGTGTGTGTGTGTGTGTGTGTGTGTATTTATGTATGTTCACATAAAAGGTATTGCTATATATTACAGAAGGTCGTTGATTTGAGCCTGGGCTGAGTCATCAGGCCTCCATGTGTCAGGGTGAGTTTCCCCCAGGTCTTCCGGTTTATACTCACTGTTAAAGAAATGCAAGTCTAGGTGAATAAGAGATGCTTAAAATGGCCCTTATTTCAACTTGTGTGTAGATTAATAATTTACCATGGATTTCTAGCCATAGATGCTGGAATGGCACTAAACAATAATAAATAAATAAATAATGTAACGCTTACTTAAAGGAGCGGTGAATCAAATACTCAATTTTAACTTGATAATTTGTTATATAAGAGGTCAGCATACTTAAATGAACATCCTGCAAGTTTCAGAACTGAAAACGTCTGTGCTACTGAAATATAACAGTTTTTGGCACCAAGCCAGTTTTACACCAGAGTGTGGAATTTGGAAAAGTATGACGTCAAAGTAGAATTGAAGCACCTCCCATAGCCAAATACAACCACCACTTTTGTAGCCCCGCCCACAGCTTCGCGTGACACACGTGTGTCTCAATAAGTAAACATGTCTTTAAAGATTGACAAATGTAACCAAAATGACTTTTAAATATTTTTTTCTGAGAGACTTTTATTTTGACGCGGTGATCTGTTATGATAGACAAACCATGGAAACGCATTTTCGGTTGTGGAAGAACCGCGTGGGAACAACACAGAAGCTAAATACTTTAATTCGGAGGCTTGGAACATAACATTAGGATCAATGCATGGATAAAGTTTGCTTTTGAAGAAGTTCCAGGGGCCCGTTTCAGAAAGGTGGTTAAGTAAAAACTCTGAGTTTGATAACCCTGAAATAAGGGAAACTCTGAGTTTTCCGTTTCAAAAAGGGAGGTAGGTTAAACCTGAGACAGCGGGGTAAGTCAAGCCTGTTTCAGAAGGAGAGGTAGCTTATACTCAGAGTCTGTTTCCGGAGTAACATACTCTCTGAACCTAACCTGGTCGGGAGCAGGTTTTATCCTGTAAACTCTGAGTTTCTTGTGGTTTCCTCCCCATTTTTAAAGGAGTAGCGGTATTTAATCTTGTTAGTTGCTTTAGTACATTCATTGATTGTGCACATTTTTATCATGTACACTGTAAAATATTTGTAGCTGTCTTTAAGTTATAATTAAATTGCCAGTGCAAACCATTTTAACTTAAGACTTTATATTTTTTATATATTACACTAAACTTTCAACTAAAAAAATTAAAACAGTAAATTGAAATGACTTGTAAAGCTAATATGATATACTTAGGTGCATAGATCATCTTAGTGACTAAAATGTCATGTACTTTTATAGAGAATCCTGTAGTAGATGATGATGTTGTATTCATTTGTAGGAAGTTAAATTTATGTCGCGAGTGGATTTTGAGACCCCGAGTGGTTTTTATCATATCCACTTACATTTATGTGAGCAAAATTATTATTTTTTGCAGTCATTTTAGATATCTAGATATCTAGATATCTGGTCTAGAGGGTAGTACTGTGTGCAGTGGTTAGGGCAGACGTACTGTCGGCGATCGGCGTTCGAATCCCGGCTCGGCGAATTTCTGTTTTATTCACAACAAACATTTGTAAAGTTCGTAGCCTTTAATGACAAAGTATTATGCTTAATTTCATTTTTAGCTGAGCTGCTGTCATATTTTTGTCCATGGGATTGCATCTGCATGTAAATGAATATAACGTACAGTCCTCAGTTTATTTACTTCGGATATTTTAACTGTGATGAAAAATTAAATGTACGCATTTACTAGAGTAGCAATTTACAAAAACAACAATTTTCTTTAAAATATATGCTCGTGTCACAAGGTGACGATTTTTCGGGCGGAACCAAAAGTTGGGAAAGTTTGGTTCCGCCCGGATGTTTTCCGCCCGGACCGGGAAGAGTAAACACCGGACATCCGGTAACATCGCGAGGGCTGTAATTAGCAAACTAAGCACAGCTGTGCGTTGTTAGCAGGAACGCCGGGTGATTGGAAGATCGCACCACACGGAGGGATATTTAAGAGCAGCTTAAATCACAGTTTGGGAGTTGTTGTTGGTGTGTATTGCAGTGCCGAGTTGTGCTCGCCTGATACGCTGATCGATCGCTACATTTGCTCTCTCTCCCTTCTTGTGCTATTGGTGTATGTTGATGGAGATACCGAAAACCTTATAGGTTGAAGAACGAACGAATGCCGACATCTAGAGAGAGAAACAAAGGAGGAAGAAACGTATTGCTGTAAGTATACACCTGTGGAAAAGTGTGTTTTACCGGAAGTGTGGCATACCGGTTGGTGACTGAAAACCACCCTGCCAGTGCATCTGGAGTGTTGACAGCGTGGACTAACGTAGAAGAACGTGGGACGGAGGAAATACAGCAGCAGTGAGTAACAAAAACCTATTCCATAGGAACGAATTGTGTATCTTTGACTTGTGCATATTCTGAGTACCCCCAGGAGAGGGAGGGCGGCCCTACCCCTGAGACAGCGTGGTGGGTGAGCCGAAGGATTCTTTTATGGAGCAGCTACAGCGACGAAACAAACACTAGGCCGTGTTATCCATCGCCTTATTCGCCCAGAGTGAAGTAGAGGAAGACGGGCGTCCTTTGTGTGCACCGAGTGTGGTGGGTGAGTCTTTTGATGTAGAAACTTGCACGTTGAAGTGGTGCTGTGTATTGCCGTGTACTGCAGTGAAATTGCTGTGTGTCTTGTCAGACGTACCCCCGCCTTCTCTCACTTCGTCAAGGAAAGACGAAGAGGCAAGCGGCCCTAGAGAAAACCTGTAGACATTTATGCTGTGAGTGTGTTTCAGTTTCGAATAACGGAGTGGCATCCTGGAGTGATTTCTCAGCCGAACCTTCGGCGGACTTTATTAGAGTGGTGGTGAAAAACTGTAGAGTTGGCGGTGTGTGAGTATGACTTTGGACAAATAACATTGCTACCTTACCTGTGTGATTTCCATTGTCGCAGAGTTAGAGGCGAAGGAGATCCGCCGCCCCGAGGTCTCTACAAAGGGGCGCCCCTGTCCAGTGTTCGATCGCCCAACGGGTACCGAGGAAAGGGCAGCGCTCGACCCGGTGTGACGGTGTGACGTTCTCGCCCCTCTGCAGACCAACGAGATCGCCGAGAGGGTTTGCCCCCGGCGCCACATGGGAGTTACTGTCCATCTGACACACTGTGGATACCAGCTGTCGAAAGTCCGCCACCCTGTAAAGTGTATACTAACCTTTTAAGTCCATTGATCGACAGAGACGAAGAGTGTGCCGTGTATGTTGACCTGAGAGAAGTCACCATTGAAGGAAACCTGCACTTACTAAGAGCTGTAGCCGGCGAAGAGGTGAGAGAGCCATTTGAGTCAGATTCATTGTGTCCTTGTGTCCCAGCTGCTGTCTGTGGAGAGAGAGAACAAGCGTGAGCGCTAAGAGAACGAGCTGTGAAGAAACCTGTACTTACCAAGAGCTGTAGCCAGCGAAGAGGTGAGAGAGCCATTTGAGTCAGATTCATTGTGTCCTTGTGTCCCAGCTGCTGTCTGTGGAGAGAGAGAACAAGCGTGAGCGCTAAGAGAACGAGCTGTGAAGAAACCTGTACTTACCAAGAGCTGTAGCCAGCGAAGAGGTGAGAGAGCCATTTGAGTCAGATTTATTGTGTCCTTGTGTCCCAGCTGCTGTCTGTGGAGAGAGAGAACAAGCGTGAGCGCTACGAGAACGAGCTGTGAAGAAACCTGCACTTACCAAGAGCTGTAGCCAGCGAAGAGGTGAGAGAGCCATTTGAGTCAGATTCATTGTGTCCTTGTGTCCCAGCTGCTGTCTGTGGAGAGAGAGAACAAGCGTGAGCGTTACGAGAACGAGCTGTGAGGAAACCTGCACTTACCCAGAGCTGTAGCCAGCGAAGAGGTGAGAGCCATCCAGTCCGATAAATTGTGTCCTTTGTGTCCCAGCCACTGCCTGTGGAGAGAGAGGGAAGGAGAGTGAGCAGACGATAAGGAGTTGTACGAGCCTGAACAGTGAAGTGCCGCGAAGCACGACGCAGGTACACAGATAGGAGATATTGATACCAACACTGATTTTACTTTGATTCTGCCTCCAGGAAGGAAGCGGAGGGCGCCACGGGCAGAAGGAACCAGGCAGGAGCCGTTCTTCGACGTCCCCTCCCCCTGTCACTCACTTGGCCGTGGCCCCCTGGAGGGCAGAGCCTGACATTAGTTTTAATTCCCTTTTCCCCAAGTCCCAGCACATTTTAAATATTTAATAAATAAAGATTATTTTATACTTACCTGTCCTCGTTGTTGTCTGGTCATTGGGTTGGTTTTGGGGACCTCCTCAAGGTGGAAGTTGAGAAGGGGCGTGGCTTAACCATTAGCAGCCAGCCCCTGGGTGTGACAGATTTTGGCGTAGTCGGCAGGGTTCCACCTCGAGTTGAGTAACCAAGATCGCCCAATGACCGACAACGCGGGGCCAGCAGCCCAACCCCGTGCTGTGCCCGTCTTCATGGGTAGCCCCTGGGTCCAAAAGTATGGAGGGACAGAGTCGGAAGTACGACTAACTGAATGGAAGGCCCAGTTGGAGTATTTGGCCGACTTACAAGGCCTTAGTGCAGCCCAGCGGCTCCAGTTCGTGTTGAACTCCCTAGAGGGAGAAGCACGGCGAGAGGTACAAGCCGCCCCTGAAGCTGTCAGAGCCACCGCCCAAACTATATTCTAGTTTCTCACCGAGCAATATGGCGACCACACCCCCGTAGCCGTCCTTCGCTCCCAATTTTTTAATTGTAAACAAGGCCCCCGACAACCCATTAGAGCTTTTGCCCTGAGACTGCGAGAGCAGTTTACCCGGCTGCAGACCCGCCGCGATCATGGGGTAGGAGACGGGGAGACCTTGCTGCGTGACCAATTCCTTCTGGGGATGAAAGAGGGCCCCGTGAGACAGAGTCTGAGGGTCCAGTTTCGGAGGGACCCCGACCTCACATTCGAAGACCTAAGGAAGGAGGCGCTGGCCTTGGAGGGCGACGAGGTCGAAGTAAGTGAGACCCCAGTATGCGCGGCCGTAAGTGAAAACGCGCCAACACAACCTGAGCGCACGGATTGGAAGCAGGCTCTGAAAGCAGAACTTTTGAAGGACGTCCGAGAGCAGATGTCGGAACTATCCAAGGAACCAAGGCCGGCACCCCGAGAGCGAGTATACTCGGAGAGAAGCCGAGAGCCACCCGGACGCCCAAACCGCTTTAATCGGCCCCGTTTCGAATGGGATGACCAGGGGCAACCAATCTGCAACCGTTGTGGTGAACCAGGACATTATAGTCGTCAGTGTAGGCCCCGCAGGGCATCTGAAGGGGGTTTTTAGGTCGACCGGCCACAGTGGGTCGTGTGGCCGGGACCCCTCGAGAAGACCCGGGAAGAAGAGATAGCTCTAGGCACCAGATGGTCGGGCATAGCCCGATGGCGGAAGTAAAAGTGTGCGGCAAGATGATTCAGTGCCTGGTGGATACGGGCTCCCAGGTGACGTTGTTTGCAGAAAGTCTCTCCAAAGAAATATTCGGAAGGCAAGGAACACAAGGAGCGGAGGCCCCCTGGCTGACGTTGAAGGGCGCCAACGGCCTAGAGATCCCTTACATCGGCTATCGATTGACAGACCTAGAGGTCCATGGGGTGGTGGTCCCCCAAAAAGGTGTGATCATCGTAGAAGACAGGTGTTTGGGTGCCCACCGAGCCCTACTGGGCATGAACGTCCTCTCCGAATGCTGGGAGGAATTATTCCAGGCTAGGCCTGGCCCAAGGATCTCACCTGCTGAGAGGCCCAAGTGGGAGCACGTAGTGGCTGACTGTCGCCGGGTCCAGATGAACCAGGTTCGTAGAGACCGGGAGGAAGTAGGAAGAGTAATGTGTCATTTTGCTTTGTCGATTCCCCCTAGAAGTGAGGCCATCGTGTGGGCAAGAGTGCCCCTTCGAGAAGCTAGCCCAGAAGAGTGGGTGTTGGTTGAGCCTCACACAGACTGCCCACAAGTAGAGGTAGCCCGGGGCCTGGCGGCGGTCCACCGGGGGAGAATTCCTGTGAGAGTACGAAATGAGCACCCATATGCAGTACATTTACACCGACACCAACGACTGGCCCGCCTGACGACGGTCACGCCCCACCAGGTGAGAGAAGAGAGAGATGTTAGCTTTCTTCAGGTGTGCCCCACTGTCATTGAGGTGGCCCTGACACAAATGGATGCCCCGTCGAGTAACAAGGAGAGAGATGTGCCGAAACACCTTGCGGGTGAGTCATTGCAAGGGGAAGATCTAGAGCGAGTACAGACACAGAAACTACAGGCACTCCTTCGGAGGTGGCAACATGTGTTTGCAAGGCACGATGAGGACTATGGGTGCACCAAGGTGGTAGAACACCACATCCCCACTGGGGACGCAGGGCCAAGTAGGGAGAGATATCGACCGATTCCACCTACCTTGTATGCGGAGGTACGCACACTTTTGCAGGGCATGCTGGGCCGCGGCATCGTCAGGGAGAGCAGTAGCCCCTGGGCAGCCCCCATCGTGCTCGTACAGAAGAAGACGGGAGCCTGGAGGTTCTGTGTGGACTATCACAAGCTGAACTTAGTGACAAAGAAAGATGCTTTCCCCTTGCCACGGATTGAAGACTCTCTCGCCAGCCTCACGCAGTCGGCCTGGTACTCCACCCTAGATCTGGCCAGTGGATATTGGCAGGTGCAAGTAGCCGAGGCAGACCGGGAAAAGACCGCCTTCACGACCCCTTTCGGACTATTTGAATGGGACCGGATGCCTTTCGGGCTCTGCAACGCTCCGGCCACCTTCCAACGCCTGATGCAACGCTGCCTTGGAGGTCAGTTAATGGAGTCAGTGTTGGTATATTTGGATGATGTGATTGTTTACTCCCCAGATTTCGATTCACACCTCCGGCACCTCGAGGAAGTCTTCCAAGCCATGGAAAAGTACGGGCTGAAGTTGCAGCCTGACAAATGCCACTTACAGCGGCGAGAGGTCAAATTCCTGGGCCATGTGGTCAGCGCAGCGGGGGTGGCCGTAGACCCCGGGAAGGTCTCCGCGGTGAAGGATTGGAACGCGCCCAAGACTGTGAGGCAAGTACGATCCTTTTTGGGGTTTGTGGGATATTACAGGCGATTTATAAAAGATTTTTCAAAGATTGCCAAGCCTCTTAACCAGTTACTGGTTGGTACAGGACGAAGCCGGGGGCGTGGGTCACCCTCTATTAACTGGGACGATAATTGCGAGATGGCTTCTCAGAAGCTGAAGCAAGAACTGTTACAGGCCCCCATTTTGGCGTACGCTGACTTTGCTAAACCTTTTGTTTTATATACAGACGCAAGCAACCTGGGGCTGGGGGCGGTATTGGCCCAACGGCAGGAAGGAACAGAGCGGGTGATCGCCTACACGAGCCGGAGCCTCCACCCGGCCGAGAGGAACGATGCCAATTACAGCTCATTTAAACTGGAACTGCTGGCCCTGAAGTGGGCCTTGAGCGAGAAGTTCAAGGACTACCTTTGGGGAGCCAAGGTAACAGTCATTACAGATAACAACCCTCTGGTGCATTTACAGACGGCGAAGCTGGGGGCCGTGGAGCAGCGGTGGGTGGCCCAGCTGGCAAACTTTGACTACCAACTACAGTATCGGCCAGGGCGAGAGCATACGAACGCAGACGTCCTTTCGAGACTGCCAGAGGTGGAGGGCCCCGGGCGCCGGGTGTATCAAGAGGAAGATAGCCATGGAGAGGGCTATATGATAGGGGCCGTGGAGGCGCCAGGAGGCCAGCAGGAGGCCGTGCCAGAGAACTGGGGGTGGGACCCCCGCCGGTGGATAGAGAGACAGGCCCGGGATCAGGACGTGGGCCAGGTGAAGATGTGGGTGGAGCAGGGCCAACGGCCGACGTCATCAGAAAGACTAGCCCAGACGGAGACTGGGAGAAGGCTACTGGGACAGTGGGAGAAGCTGGAACTACAGGAAGGAGTGCTTTGCAGGAAAACTAGCGACCCGAAACGTGGTACCCGCCGATCAGGTAACCGCATTAGTCTCAGCATACCATGATCAGTTGGGACACCAGGGACAGGAAAGGACCGTATCCCTACTACGCAGATTCTTCTACTGGCCTGGGCTGGAGGCGTCTCTGCGCAATTTGATCCAAGCTTGCCCCAGGTGCATGTTGTTTAAATCCAAGCGAGAGGCTCGAGCACCGATGGTGCCCATCCATGCCAAAGCCCCCCTCCATATAATGGCGATGGACTTCCTGACACTGGGCCGGCCACAGGACCGCTATCAGAATATCCTGGTAATCACCGACCTGTTTACCAAATACGCCTGGGCAGTACCGACCCTTGACCAGACGGCCAATACCACCGCCACAGCTCTATGGCGGAACGTTTTCCAGACATTCGGATGCCCTGAGTTTCTGCACTCCGACCAAGGGGCCAATTTCGAATCCAAGGTAATCCGAGAGTTATGCCAGCTGTATGGGTGCACTAAAACCCACACGACGTCGTACCATCCCCAAGGAAATGGCAGCTGCGAAAGGTTTAATCAGACCCTATTGGGGTTAGTAGGGACCCTGGACCAACGGCAGCAGAGCGATTGGGTGAGTGCCTTACCAAACCTCCTACAAGCTTACAATAACAGTGTACATAGCACGACAGGGTATGCCCCTACTTACCTGATGTTCGGCAGGCATGTACGGATGCCCACGGACCTGGTCCTGGGAGTAGCAGCAGACCGGGAAGAAGTGAGTGTGACGGAGTGGGTGGGGCGCCACCATCAACGCTTACATTTTGCCTATGAACAAGTGTCAAGGAGGATACAGACGACGGGGGAAAGGAATAAGCGGTTGTACGATCGGACTGCCCGAGATGCCCCCCTGTTACCAGGTGAGAGGGTCCTGGTGAGGGACAACCGGCGGCAAGGAAAGGGGAAGCTCAGCGACCGCTGGGAGGCCATTCCGTATGTGGTCTGCACGCAGCAGAGGCCGGGACAACCGGTGTACACCATCCGGCCCGAGGGGAGGCCCGGTCCCGAGCATGTGGTACATCGGAACATGCTTCGCCCCTGTCCAAACTATCCCGAGGCCGCGAAGGAGACGGTAACGGAGCCGGTACCGGCGGCCCCTTGGGTGGAAGGATGGGCTGTGGTACCAGGCCGACCCGTGGTGGCGCTACCCCCGGCTGCCCCGAGAGAGCCAGAGTTAGCACCCGAGCCAGCTGTACCCCCGGCTGCCCTGAGAGAGCCAGAGTTAGCAACCGAGCCAACTGAACCCCCGGCCACCCAGAGACAACCAGAGTTAGCACCTGCGCCAGCCGAACCCGACTCACCCGTGAGACGCTCCCAACGGGAGAACCGAGGCCGTCCCCCTGCCCGTTATGGTGAGTGGACAGTCCAGAGGCATTCCAGGGACTAGAATGCTTTGGCGGGGGAGGATGTCACAAGGTGACGATTTTTCGGGCGGAACCAAAAGTTGGGAAAGTTTGGTTCCGCCCGGATGTTTTCCGCCCGGACCGGGAAGAGTAAACACCGGACATCCAGTAACATCGCGAGGGCTGTAATTAGCCAAACTAAGCACAGCTGTGTGTTGTTAACAGGAACGCCGGGTGATTGGAAGATCGCACCACACGGAGGGATATTTAAGAGCAGCTTAAATCACAGTTTGGGAGTTGTTGTTGGTGTGTATTGCAGTGCCGAGTTGTGCTCGCCTAATACGCTGATCGATCGCTACATTTGCTCTCTCTCCCTTCTTGTGCTATTGGTGTATGTTGATGGAGATACCGAAAACCTTATAGGTTGAAGAACAAACGAATGCCGACATCTACAGAGAGAAACAAAGGAGGAAGAAACGTATTGCTGTGAGTATACACCTGTGGAAAAGTGTGTTTTACCGGAAGTGTGGCATACCGGTTGGTGACTGAAAACCGCCCTGCCAGTGCATCTGGAGTGTTGACAGCGTGGACTAACGTAGAAGAACGTGGGATGGAGGAAATACAGCAGCAGTGAGTAACAAAAACCTATTCCATAGGAACGAATTGTGTATCTTTGACTTGTGCATATTCTGAGTACCCCCAGGAGAGGGAGGGCGGCCCTACCCCTGAGACAGCGTGGTGGGTGAGCCGAAGGATTCTTTTATGAAGCAGCTACAGCGACGAAACAAACACTAGGCCGTGTTATCCATCGCCTTATTCGCCCAGAGTGAAGTAGAGGAAGACGGGCGTCCTTTGTGTGCACCGAGTGTGGTGGGTGAGTCTTTTGATGTAGAAACTTGCACGTTGAAGTGGTGCTGTGTATTGCCGTGTACTGCAGTGAAATTGCTGTGTGTCTTGTCAGACGTACCCCCGCCTTCTCTCACTTCGTCAAGGAAAGACGAAGAGGCAAGCGGCCCTAGAGAAAACCTGTAGACATTTATGCTGTGAGTGTGTTTCAGTTTCGAATAACGGAGTGGCATCCTGGAGTGATTTCTCAGCCGAACCTTCTGCGGACTTTATTAGAGTGGTGGTGAAAAACTGTAGAGTTGGCGGTGTGTGAGTATGACTTTGGACAAATAACATTGCTACCTTACCTGTGTGATTTCCATTGTCTACAAAGGGGCGCCCCTGTCCAGTGTTTGATCGCCCAACGGGTACCGAGGAAAGGGCAGCGCTCGACCCGGTGTGACGGTGTGACGTTCTCGCCCCTCTGCAGACCAACGAGCTCGCCGAGAGGGTTTGCCCCCGGCGCCACATGGGAGTTACTGTCCATCTGACACACTGTGGATACCAGCTGTCGTAAGTCCGCCACCCTGTAAAGTGTATACTAACCTTTTAAGTCCATTGATCGACAGAGACGAAGAGTGTGCCGTGTATGTTGACCTGAGAGAAGTCACCATTGAAGGAAACCTGCACTTACCAAGAGCTGTAGCCGGCGAAGAGGTGAGAGAGCCATTTGAGTCAGATTCATTGTGTCCTTGTTTCCCAGCTGCTGTCTGTGGAGAGAGAGAACAAGCGTGAGCGCTAAGAGAACGAGCTGTGAAGAAACCTGTACTTACCAAGAGCTGTAGCCAGCGAAGAGGTGAGAGAGCCATTTGAGTCAGATTCATTGTGTCCTTGTGTCCCAGCTGCTGTCTGTGGAGAGAGAGAACAAGCGTGAGCGCTACGAGAACGAGCTGTGAAGAAACCTGCACTTACTAAGAGCTGTAGCCAGCGGAGAGGTGAGAGAGCCATTTGAGTCAGATTCATTGTGTCCTTGTGTCCCAGCTGCTGTCTGTGGAGAGAGAGAACAAGCGTGAGCGCTACGAGAACGAGCTGTGAAGAAACCTGCACTTACCAAGAGCTGTAGCCAGCGAAGAGGTGAGAGAGCCATTTGAGTCAGATTCATTGTGTCCTTGTGTCCCAGCTGCTGTCTGTGGAGAGAGAGAACAAGCGTGAGCGCTATGAGAACGAGCTGTGAGGAAACCTGCACTTACCCAGGGCTGTAGCCAGCGAAGAGGTGAGAGCCATCCAGTCCGATAAATTGTGTCCTTTGTGTCCCAGCCACTGCCTGTGGAGAGAGAGGGAAGGAGAGTGAGCAGACGATAAGGAGTTGTACGAGCCTGAACAGTGAAGTGCCGCGAAGCATGACGCAGGTACACAGATAGGAGATATTGATACCAACACTGATTTTACTTTGATTCTGCCTCCAGGAAGGAAGCGGAGGGCGCCACGGGCAGAAGGAACCAGGCAGGAGCCGTTCTTCGACGTCCCCTCCCCCTGTCACTCACTTGGCCGTGGCCCCCTGGAGGGCAGAGCCTGACATTAGTTTTAATTCCCTTTTCCCCAAGTCCCAGCACATTTTAAATATTTAATAAATAAAGATTATTTTATACTTACCTGTCCTCGTTGTTGTCTGGTCATTGGGTTGGTTTTGGGGACCTCCTCGAGGTGGAAGTTGAGAAGGGGCGTGGCTTAACCATTAGCAGCCAGCCCCTGGGTGTGACACTCGTAGTTGCATTACACTTGCAGTAACACCTTCAATTTTAGTAGTAAAAATGATTAAGACCTCTTTGTCACGTGCTGTTGCCATGGTAAATCGTAATATCTAAGCTCCATTGATGATGGCTTTTCATTGTGGCTGTGCACGCGCTTAACTCAGAGTCAACCTACTCAGAGTCGATTGAACTAACTCAGATCAGCTGTTCTGTAACCGAAAACTATCTCAGAGTAAGTAAACTCAGAGTTCAAGTTTAAACTCTGAGTTGGTTGAACCTCCTTATTGTAACGGGCCCCAGCTCGTGTTGGGAGTGTTTGTTAACTTTGTGTACACGGATTCATTTGTAAATGCTGGATTTGCAGAGAGACTGTGATTAAAGCCACCACTTATATTGGATCTGACAACAATGACACAGCTGCAGCATACACAGTAAGACATTTTACTTTATTTAAGTTACTGCATTTCATTATTGCTTTGTCAGAAGAGATTGCTTGATATGTCCTGTTGTAACATCCATGTCTAAACACGTTTGTTTGACTGTTTTAATGTACTAAAAACATTAATCGATTAATAAAGGTGCAACACTTAACAATACGACTGTAATTTAAATGTAGAAATATACAAAGGTAGTGATAAGGAAGGATTTATCAGCCGCAGATTAGATTCTGATGCCCGTTTACTATACGGTAATTAAGGCGAGTTGCATTTGGAAGGTCAAACACTCAACATAGCTTATTTTTATAATATAACTGTGGTATGTAACATTACGTGAATGTAAAAGCAACCTCACAAGCACAATAGAAATATACAAAGTTATTGATAAGGATTTATCAGCCCCAGTTTAGATTCTGATGCGCGCTTACTGTGTTGTATACGGTAATTTAGTCACGTCGAGTTTTGTTTCTACTTTAAAATACGTATTGTCATTTCGTCCCCTTGGAATTATAAGGTTCTATCTAACATTTTTGTCAAAATTGAGTTATTCACATATTCTTACTCTGTGACAACTTATTTACATGATGTGATGTTTTATTTTAAGTTTTGTACATTTTGGGACGTTTTATTAAAAAAATAAAAAGGTTCTATCTACAAAATCGAACTCTAAGTTGGCTCTATAAGGTTCTATCTGCGTGAGCTAATCAGCACCTTCGAATGCACAGAAGGGGACCAATCAGGATCAACTTTATGGGGTGGTTTCTCAGACAGGGATTAGCTTAAGCCAGGACTAGAACTTAGTTTCGTTAGAAAATATTTAACAAACATGTCTTACTAAAAGTATTACTTGTGTGCATTTTGAGGCTAAAGGGCACTGATGTATTTTAAGATATGTCAGTGCAAGTTGTTTTCAGTTTTGACAGCTCTTACATTTATTTTAGTTTATGACTAGTCTAATCACTGTCTGTGAAACTGTCCCTATATGTGGTGTTGCAGGCTTTGTCCTTGACGACAGGAAAATCATAGACACACAATATCTGTGAGGATTATGGCACGCAACGCAAAGTTTTGAAGAAACCTTAAGACCAACAGCCCGAATTTTAGGCAAGTTCACCCTACTGTAAAATCCAGCTTAAGCTGGTGAGATGGTTTTAGCTGGTCTCCCAGCTTGGTTTTTGCTGGTATTGCTGGTATAGCAAGCTGGTCTAGCTGTGTTTTGGTCACTTTTTAAGCTGGTCTAGCTGTGTTCTGGTCACTTTTTAAGCTGGTCTAGCTGTGTTTTGGTCATTTTTTAAGCTGGTCTAGCTGTGTTTTGGTCATTTTTTAAGCTGGTCTAGCTGTGTTTTGGTCACTTTTTAAGCTGGTCTAGCTGTGTTTTGGTCACTTTTTAAGCTGGTCTAGCTGTGTTTTGGTCACTTTTTAAGCTGGTCTACCTGTGTTTTGGTCACTTTTTAAGTTGGTCTAGCTGGACTTATCTGGTCATGCTGGAAGACCAGCTGACCCACCAGCTTGACCAGCTTTGCCAGGCTGGTTGGACCAGCTTACACCAGCTACTGCCACCTTAAACCAGCTAAAACCAGCTACCAGCTTATGCTGATGTCACAGGTGACGTTTTAAATGAACGACGGGCGGAACCCGGCTTCCACATTTTATTTGGACGACGGGCGGAACCCGGCTTCCACATTTCATTTCCGGGGTTTCCCCGAAGGCAAATTAAGCCTGATCACGCTCAGGTGGGGCAAATTAACACAGCGGTTGTTAATAGGCTGACAAGGAGAAGAGTCAGGGTATAAAAACACCTTGCAGACATCAAACGGGGTGCTTGTGGTATACTTTGTGTACGTTGTGTTGCTGCTTTGCAGACGGACCACGCTGGTCGGATCGCTCTCCGGGGAAAGAGAGTTAAGAGACAATCAGCTGACGAAGGAATATTGTGGGGTTTCCGTGAGAAAGAGAGGACACAGAGCCATCAAGAGCACAGTGAACAGAGGTTATTGGCAACCAAGCGTGAGTAACCGCTGTGATACTTATCCGTACATAACTTGTATGAAGAGTTGTCCTGGCGTGTGTTTTGTGTTTCTTGAGGTCCCTGGCCCCACTGGAGAGGAAAGCGTGGGTGAGCCGCGGGTTGACCGGAAGCACGGACGAAGCACCGTTCACCAGTAAGACAGTGGCCCTGTGGGAAGAAGGAAGCGCAGGTGAGCCAGGGAAGTGATAACCGACACGCCGGGCCTGTGAATATCACACATCTCTCCCTCGTTTGTGATCCAGTTGTTGCCCAACCATTCTCTCGAGGTCGTCGTAGTCAGGTGGCAAGGACGATCTAAAATTCACGTGACATTGTATAAGAGTGCTGTGGGTGAGTTTCACTGATTGATGGTGTTTACGCTTTACTTGCTGTGTGTATGCTGTGCTTGTAGCGTTCAAACTACCTAGCCTCCGACGAGACACGAGATGATGACATCCGTTGTGGCCTGAGTCCTACAGAGAGAGAGAAAAATCAAGCCCTGTGCCCGGGGTGTGACAACGAGAGCTTCGTTTATACACAGAGCAGACAGTGGTAAACCGCAGTGAGTAATACCTAGTGTGTACCGTGTGGATTGTGTGTCGTAACGGTGTGTGTGCTGACCTTTCCAACGGCAGCTTGTGGTGAACGGAGCCCCGACGAAAGTTCGCCCCAGCTCGTGACCCCGGTCGTGGAAGAAGGAGGGGGGAGTTTGGGAAGCGTTCGGCTCCGTGCCATCGGACCCACTAGTCCCTACGACGCCCGGACAGCCAAACTGGAGGGGCGAAGGAATATAGTACACCGACACGCAATTACCTACCTGAACCAGTGAAGCTTGTGTGGGAACGAGGATCCCCCGGCACTGTGAGTAACGCAACCTGTGAGATAATCTGTTCTGTGCTTATAGCAACTACCTACCTGAACCAGTGAAGCTTGTGTGGGAACGAGGATCCCCCGGCACTGTGAGTAACGCAACCTGGAAATAACCTGTTCTGTGCTTATAGCAGCTATCTACCCGAACCAGTGAAGCTTGTGTGGGAACGAGGATCCCCCGGCACTGTGAGTAACGCAACCTGGAAATAACCTGTTCTGTGCTTATAGCAGCTATCTACCCGAACCAGTGAAGCTTGTGTGGGAACGAGGATCCCCCGGCACTGTGAGTAACGCAACGTGTGAGATAATCTGTTATGTGATTATAGCAACTACCTACCTGAACCAGTGAAGCTTGTGTGGGAACGAGGATCCCCCGGCACTGTGAGTAACGCAACCTGGAAATAACCTGTTCTGTGCTTATAGCAGCTATCTACCTGAACCAGTGAAGCTCTGTGAGGGAACGCGGACCCCCCGGCACTCCAATACCTACCTGAACCAGTGAAGCTTGTGTGGGAACGAGGATCCCCCGGCACTGTGAGTAACGTAACCTGGAAATAACCTGTTCTGTGCTTATAGCAGCTATCTACCTGAACCAGTGAAGCTCTGTGTGGGAACGAGGATCCCCCGGCGCTCAAATACCTACCTGAACCAGTGAAGCTTGTGTGGGAACGAGGATCCCCCGGCACTGTGAGTAACGCAACCTAGAAATAACCTGTTCTGTGCCTATAGCAGCTACCTACCTGAACCAGTGAAGCTCTGTGTGGGAACGAGGATCCCCCGGCACTCAAATACCTACCTGAACCAGTGAGGCCCTGTGTGGGAACGAGGATCCCCCAGTACTGCAAGCGGCAGCGAAGTATTTACCTGGTCGGACTGTGTTGATTCTGCCTCCAGGAGAAGCGGAGCGCGCCACGGATTGCTGGGCCAGAGCCCCGGCCCCCAGTCTTTTCCCCAAGTGGCCCTGGAGGCAAAGAAGAGCCATATTAGTTTTAAAGTTCCCTTTTTCCCTTCCCCCTTTCCCCTTTTTAAATATTTAATAAAGCTTGTTTTAATTATAGTATACTCGTCTGTCTGGTCATTGGGGTGGTCTTGGGAAACTCCTCGAGGTGGAAGAGTAAGAGGGGTGTGACCCTTTAGCATATTCGGGTCCGCCCCCGGGGTGTGACAGATTTGGCGTAGTCGGCAGGATTCCACCTCGAGTTGAGCGACCAAGGTCCTCCAATGGCCGACGACGAGTTGCCCGAAACCCCACCCCGTGTTGTGCCTGAAAGGCCGGAAACACCACCCCGTGTCATGCCCGTGTTCCTGGGGAACCCCTGGGTGCAGAAGTATACTGGGGTCGAGTCCGAGGTTCATTTAACTGAGTGGAGGGCCCAGATTGAGTATTTGGCCGGCCTTCAGGGGCTGAGCGCCAGTCAACAACAGCAATTCGTATTAAACTCACTAGGAGGAGAAGCCCGGCGAGAAGTACAAGCTGCCCCCGAAGCCGTTCGAGCCACCGCCCAGACCATATTCCACTTCCTCACCGAGCAGTATGGTGATACCACCCCTGTGGCCGTCTTGAGGTCGCAGTTCTTTAATTGCAAGCAGGGCCCACACCAGTCTGTTCGAGCCTTTGCCCTGAAGCTGCGCGAGCAGTATACGCGCCTACAGCGACGACGAGATCACGGGTTGGGTGATGAGGAGACCCTGCTAAGGGACCAGTTCCTGTTAGGGCTACGGGAGGGCCCCCTACGTCAAAGCCTCCGAGTACAGTTTAGAAGAGACCCTGAACTTACGTTTGATGATCTGAAGAAGGAGGCTATGGCCTTGGAAGGTGACCATGCAGAAGTAAAGGAGGCCCCCGTATGTGCAGCAGTGAGTGGCCCGGCGGCGGCCTCGGAGGTATCAGACTGGAAACAAACATTGAAGATGGAGCTCCTAAAAGACGTGCGAGATCAGATGGCCGAGCTAACTAAGGCCCTGGTAGGGGAACTGCGCCTAGGGCCGGGAAGGAGAGAAGAAGGGCCCGCCCCCCGTGAACGGACGTGCTCTGATCGGGGCCGAGATGGGATGAGGCGGCCCTGGCAGGCGAGTCGGCCCAGGTTCGAGTGGGACGAGCAAGGGAGGCCCATTTGCAATCGGTGTGGGACCGCAGGGCATGTGAGTAGGCAGTGCGGACCACGAAGAGCCTCCGAGGGGGGTTTTTAAGACGACCGGCCACAGTTGGTCATGTGGTCGGCGCCCCCCAAAGTGACCCCCATAGAAGAATGGAACCCAAGGATGGGATGATTGGGCTTAGCCCAACAGTGGAGGCCCAGGTATGTGGCACCACGGTGCGCTGTCTCGTTGACACTGGTTCCCAGGTCACCTTATTCTCCGAGAGCTTGTCCCATGAGCTATTTGGGGCCTACCCCGCACACAAGGCTGAAGCGCCCTGGCTTACCCTGAAGGGGGCGAACGGCTTAGAGATCCCCTACATCGGCTATCGACTTACCGACTTCGAATTGTATGGAGTACGAGTTCCGCAGAAGGGGGTCATCATCGTACAGGACCACTGCCTCGGCCGTCATCGAGCCCTCCTGGGTAGGAATGTTCTCTCGGAGTGTTGGGAGGAGCTATTTCGGGCTAGGCCCGTTCAGACAATACCGAGGGCCGAGCGGCCAGGCTGGGAACGAGTAGTGGCCGACTGCAGGCGAGTGCAGCTGGCTAAGAACCAAGATGGCCGAGAAGAGGTTGGTCGAGTAACATGTCGATTTGCATTGTCAGTGCCAGCAGAAAGTGAAGCCATAGTGTGGGCCAGGGTGCCACAACAGCGTCGAGGCTCTGAGAGCTGGGTGTTGGTTGAACCTCACGAAGACTGCACACAGGTGAGGGTGGCCCGAGGGCTGACGGTAGTGCGACGAGGCCGAGTGCCGGTAAAGGTCTGTAACGAAAACCCCTACCCAGTACACTTACACAAGCACCAGCGGCTGGTGACGGTGACGTCGGTCGAGGGACATCAGGTGCGGGATAAGGAAGATGTGAGTTTCCGGCGAGTGCACCCTGCAGTTGTTGAAGTAGCACTAACGCAAGCAGAAGGAGCGTCTAGGACGAGGGAGAAAAAGGTACCGGCCCATTTGACAGGGGACTCCTTACGAGGAGAGGACCTGGAACAGGAACAGGCAGAAGAGCTGCGGAAGTTACTGGAGAGATGGCAACACGTGTTTTCTACCCATGATGAAGACTATGGTTGTACGACGGTAATACGACACAGTATCCCTACGGGAGAAGCGGCACCGAGTCGGGAGCGGTATCGGCCGATACCCCCCACCTTATACACAGAAGTGAGAACTCTCCTACCAGGTATGCTGGAGCAGGGGATTGTGCGGGAAAGCAGCAGCCCATGGGCGGCACCTATAGGACTGGTCCAGAAAAAGACGGGGGCATGGAGGTTCTGTGTGGACTATAGGAAGCTGAACCAACTGACCAAGAAAGATGCGTTCCCCCTGCCTCGAATTGAGGACTCGCTGACAAGCCTGACCAAGTCTGCATGGTATTCCACCTTGGATTTGGCCAGCGGGTACTGGCAGGTACCGGTTGAGGAACGGGACCGAGAGAAGACCGCCTTTACCACGCCATTTGGTCTTTTTGAGTGGGACCGGATGCCCTTCGGTCTTTGCAACGCTCCCGCCACCTTCCAGAGACTGATGCAACGATGCTTGGGAGGTCAGTTGGTGGAATCTGTACTAGTATACCTTGATGATGTGATTGTGTATTCCCCAGACTTCGAGACTCACCTGCAACACCTGGAAAAGGTGTTTCGAGAGATGGAGAGGTACGGGCTGAAATTACAACCAGAAAAGTGCCACCTGCTGCGCCGTAAGGTGCAGTTCTTGGGACACGTGGTGAGTGCGGCTGGCGTGGCCGTTGACCCCGGGAAGGTATCTGCGGTTCGGGACTGGGAGGCCCCTAGGACTGTAAGGCAAGTGAGATCGTTCCTAGGCTTTGTAGGGTACTACCGGCGATTTATCAAGGGGTTTTCAAAGATTGCCAAGCCCTTGAACCAGTTACTGGTCGGGACCGGGCGACCACGAGGGCGAGGATCCCCTACGGTGGAGTGGACCACAGAGTGTGAGACGGCCTTTAGGGTTCTGAAGCAAGAATTATTACAAGCCCCGATTTTGGCATATGCTGACTTCTCCCAACCATTCTTACTTTATACAGATGCCAGCAACCTGGGCCTGGGAGCGGTGCTCGCACAGAAACAGGATGGAGTGGAGCGGGTGATCGCCTACGCTAGTCGGAGTCTCCACCCTGCTGAAAGAAATGATGCCAATTACAGTTCCTTCAAGCTTGAACTGCTGGCGCTAAAATGGGCCTTGAGTGAGAAATTCAAGGATTACCTCTGGGGAGCCAAGGTAACCGTGGTCACTGATAATAACCCTCTGGTACATTTGCAGACGGCCCGGTTGGGAGCAGTAGAACAGCGATGGGTGGCACAGCTGGCAAATTACGACTACCAGCTGCAGTACCGTCCGGGGCGGGAGCATACCAACGCCGATGCCCTTTCCCGGTTGCCAGCAAGGGAAGACTCGAGGGGCCCGGCCCCACTCGAAGGAGAACAAGCAGAAGAAGGACTGATGATTGGAGTAGTGGAGGCGCCTGGGAGCCAACAGGAGGAAGCGCCCGTAAGTTGGGGATGGGACCCCCAGCGTTGGAAGGCTAGGCAGCAGGAGGATCAGGAGCTGCGGAATCTGGGCGAGTGGCTTAGGCAGGCTCGGCGACCGACCCCCGCCGAGAGACAAGCCCAGACAGAGGTGGGTCGAAAAATACTGGGACAGTGGGAGAGATTGACATTGAGAGAAGGTGTGTTGTGTAGGAACATTCGGGACCCAGGGACCGATGAGGAGGTTAGCCAGATTGTGGTACCGGCCAGCCAAGTTCGGGCACTGCTGGAAGCATACCACGACCAGATGGGACATCAGGGGCAGGAGCGCACCGTGTCGTTGCTACGCCGACACTTCTATTGGCCAGGGATGGAGATTTCTGTGAGTACGTTCATTCAAGCATGTCCCCGATGCACTCTGTTTAAATCCCGGCAGGAACCTCGAGCACCGATGGTCCCGATTCACGCAAAGGCCCCCCTCCACATTGTGGCGATGGACTATCTGACCCTGAGTCGTCCCAAGGACCGCTACCAGAACATCTTAGTCGTGACTGACTTGTTTACCAAGTACGCCTGGGCTATTCCCACTCTTGACCAGACGGCAAGTACCACGGCCACGGCGCTATGGCGGGCGGTCTTTCAGCCATTTGGGTGCCCTGAGTTCCTGCACTCGGATCAGGGCCCAAATTTCGAGTCCCGTATAATCCGAGAACTATGCCAGCTGTACGGGTGTATAAAGACCCATACGACCTCGTACCACCCCCAAGGAAACGGAGGATGTGAGCGCTTCAACCAGACCCTGTTGAACCTGCTGGGAACTCTGGACCAGAGACGCCAGGATGATTGGGTGAGTGCTTTACCGAACTTGCTACAAGCCTATAATAACAGCGTACACAGTACAACGGGGTATGCCCCCACGTACTTAATGTTTGGGAGACACATCCGCTTGCCCACAGATCTCCTATTGGGAACATCGGGAGGTGAGAGAGAAGGGAACGTGACCGAGTGGGTGGGACGACACCACCACCGTCTCCACTTTGCCTACGAACAGGTCAATAAGAGGATCCAGGCAGCCGGGGAGAAGAACAAGAGGTTGTATGATAGGACGGCGCGGGATGCTCCCCTGCTCCCTGGAGAAAGGGTACTAGTCCGGGACAATCGGCGACTAGTTAGAGGCAAGCTGAGTGATCGGTGGGAGGCGAGGCCGTACATTGTGCAACGGCAGCAGAGACCGGGGCAGCCGGTATACACGATCCGGCCAGAAGGGAAGCCTGGACCGGATCGGGTGGTTCATCGGAACATGATCCGCCCTTGTCCAAACTATCCCCCACTAGCCACAGAGGTGGCTCCTAAGGAGCCGGAGACTGCTACCCCCTGGTATGAAGGGTGGGTCATCTTTCCAAGAGGCTCGGCAGAGGGACCGGCCCGAGTGGCCCCAAGGGAGCCTGAGAACTTACCTGTCGTAGTGGGTCCAGTGAACGAAGGAGCCCCAGAGGCTCCAGGAGAGCCGGATGACTTACCTGCTGAAGAAGCCCCAGAGCCCCTACCACAGCGCCCCCAGCGGGAAACCCGGGGGCGGCCGCCCATCCGGTACGGTGAGTGGGTCACAGGAAGCGGTTCTAGGGACTAGAACCATTTCGGCGGGGGAGGATGTCACAGGTGACGTTTTAAATGAACGACGGGCGGAACCCGGCTTCCACATTTTATTTGGACGACGGGCGGAACCCGGCTTCCACATTTCATTTCCGGGGTTTCCCCGAAGGCAAATTAAGCCTGATCACGCTCAGGTGGGGCAAATTAACACAGCGGTTGTTAATAGGCTGACAAGGAGAAGAGTCAGGGTATAAAAACACCTTGCAGACATCAAACGGGGTGCTTGTGGTATACTTTGTGTACGTTGTGTTGCTGCTTTGCAGACGGACCACGCTGGTCGGATCGCTCTCCGGGGAAAGAGAGTTAAGAGACAATCAGCTGACGAAGGAATATTGTGGGGTTTCCGTGAGAAAGAGAGGACACAGAGCCATCAAGAGCACAGTGAACAGAGGTTATTGGCAACCAAGCGTGAGTAACCGCTGTGATACTTATCCGTACATAACTTGTATGAAGAGTTGTCCTGGCTTGTGTTTTGTGTTTCTTGAGGTCCCTGGCCCCACTGGAGAGGAAAGCGTGGGTGAGCCGCGGGTTGACCGGAAGCACGGACGAAGCACCGTTCACCAGTAAGACAGTGGCCCTGTGGGAAGAAGGAAGCGCAGGTGAGCCAGGGAAGTGATAACCGACACGCCGGGCCTGTGAATATCACACATCTCTCCCTCGTTTGTGATCCAGTTGTTGCCCAACCATTCTCTCGAGGTCGTCGTAGTCAGGTGGCAAGGACGATCTAAAATTCACGTGACATTGTATAAGAGTGCTGTGGGTGAGTTTCACTGATTGATGGTGTTTACGCTTTACTTGCTGTGTGTATGCTGTGCTTGTAGCGTTCAAACTACCTAGCCTCCGACGAGACACGAGATGATGACATCCGTTGTGGCCTGAGTCCTACAGAGAGAGAGAAAAATCAAGCCCTGTGCCCGGGGTGTGACAACGAGAGCTTCGTTTATACACAGAGCAGACAGTGGTAAACCGCAGTGAGTAATACCTAGTGTGTACCGTGTGGATTGTGTGTCGTAACGGTGTGTGTGCTGACCTTTCCAACGGCAGCTTGTGGTGAACGGAGCCCCGACGAAAGTTCGCCCCAGCTCGTGACCCCGGTCGTGGAAGAAGGAGGGGGGAGTTTGGGAAGCGTTCGGCTCCGTGCCATCGGACCCACTAGTCCCTACGACGCCCGGACAGCCAAACTGGAGGGGCGAAGGAATATAGTACACCGACACGCAATTACCTACCTGAACCAGTGAAGCTTGTGTGGGAACGAGGATCCCCCGGCACTGTGAGTAACGCAACCTGTGAGATAATCTGTTCTGTGCTTATAGCAACTACCTACCTGAACCAGTGAAGCTTGTGTGGGAACGAGGATCCCCCGGCACTGTGAGTAACGCAACCTGGAAATAACCTGTTCTGTGCTTATAGCAGCTATCTACCCGAACCAGTGAAGCTTGTGTGGGAACGAGGATCCCCCGGCACTGTGAGTAACGCAACCTGGAAATAACCTGTTCTGTGCTTATAGCAGCTATCTACCCGAACCAGTGAAGCTTGTGTGGGAACGAGGATCCCCCGGCACTGTGAGTAACGCAACCTGTGAGATAATCTGTTCTGTGCTTATAGTAACTACCTACCTGAACCAGTGAAGCTTGTGTGGGAACGAGGATCCCCCGGCACTGTGAGTAACGCAACCTGGAAATAACCTGTTCTGTGCTTATAGCAGCTATCTACCTGAACCAGTGAAGCTCTGTGTGGGAACGAGGATCCCCCGGCACTCCAATACCTACCTGAACCAGTGAAGCTTGTGTGGGAACGAGGATCCCCCGGCACTGTGAGTAACGTAACCTGGAAATAACCTGTTCTGTGCTTATAGCAGCTATCTACCTGAACCAGTGAAGCTCTGTGTGGGAACGAGGATCCCCCGGCGCTCAAATACCTACCTGAACCAGTGAAGCTTGTGTGGGAACGAGGATCCCCCGGCACTGTGAGTAACGCAACCTAGAAATAACCTGTTCTGTGCCTATAGCAGCTACCTACCTGAACCAGTGAAGCTCTGTGTGGGAACGAGGATCCCCCGGCACTCAAATACCTACCTGAACCAGTGAGGCCCTGTGTGGGAACGAGGATCCCCCAGTACTGCAAGCGGCAGCGAAGTATTTACCTGGTCGGACTGTGTTGATTCTGCCTCCAGGAGAAGCGGAGCGCGCCACGGATTGCTGGGCCAGAGCCCCGGCCCCCAGTCTTTTCCCCAAGTGGCCCTGGAGGCAAAGAAGAGCCATATTAGTTTTAAAGTTCCCTTTTTCCCTTCCCCCTTTCCCCTTTTTAAATATTTAATAAAGCTTGTTTTAATTATAGTATACTCGTCTGTCTGGTCATTGGGGTGGTCTTGGGAAACTCCTCGAGGTGGAAGAGTAAGAGGGGTGTGACCCTTTAGCATATTCGGGTCCGCCCCCGGGGTGTGACACTGGTCTTTGTTGTATTTATCAGTAGGGGCAGTTTTTTTTTAGGTCCTGCTGAGGAGATTGTTAGCATAGTTAGACACCACACTAGCCAGCAGTGCTAGCTTCTTAGTTCCTGATATTAAGAGGCAAGCACTAAGATAAAAAATACAGAAATAACAAACTAACCTATCATACCCAAAATAGTTACAGTAAGTTATGATCGTTATGTCCAAATGGAAACATGTGAAAGATCATTAAAGCAGTTACCTCAGTATTAAAATGATTTTAGCCTGTAGCTGCTCAATCCTACTGAAAAATCCAGCAAAGACCAGCATAAACTAGTAGCTGGTTTTAGCTGGTTTAGGGTGGCAGTAGCTACGTCCAGCTAGACCAGCTTAAAAAGTGACAAAAACACAGCTAGACCAGCTTACTACACCAGCAATACCTGCTAAAACCAAGCTGGGAGACCTGCTTAAACCAAGTTTTGAGACCAGCTCAAACCAGCTCACCAGCTTATGCTGATCTTAGGTGGATTTTTCAGTAGGGAATGGTATAACATGCTAAAACAAAATTGTCTATTTTGTAATGAACCTGACATATACAGGAGGATGGTAGAGAAACTGAGGCAGAAGAGGGAAGAAGCAATGTTGTAAAAGAGCAATGTAAAATCAGACTTTTAGAGATAAAAGTGCTAAAAATAAAAATATTAAATGTCATAGAAAGGATTAAAATGTTACTTTCTAACACATGTTAAAAAATTGTTACAACATTAATTTTATATTTAATGTTTAAATAATGTTTTGGCAGATAGAACCTTATAATTCTTAGCGAAAAGTGTTATTTTAGAATTAGAAGGTTCTATCTGCATTTGACCCCTTCCAAAAATCCACATTTAGAAATTTGATAGGATTTTGATATTGTATATTTAGAATACATTTAGGGTCCCTGTTATTTTCATGTTTAAAAGAAACTTCTTCCCCATGTAAGTTTTCCTATATTTAATGCAAAAACTTTGAAGCTCAATATCTCAAAACTGCTCAGAACGCAGATAGAACCTTATAATTCCAAGGGGACGATTTATGTGTATCATCTTTAGCACCCAGACTCTTTTGTGGCTCAAACATATTTGTGTTCTGCTGCTATTTTTATCACATTAATGTTTTTAAAACATTTCCCTACGTGTAATGACGGGGGGATGAAACTATCCAATCATAGCAGTGGGCGTTTACGTCCAGGTCTTCAGTGCGGGCCCGCCCCTTCAAACGAACCATTTCTCCAGAGAGCCACTAATCCATGTTACAAAATAGCCTATTACTTATTGCTTTTGATGTTTTTGAATGTAAAAACCACGCGAACATCATAAGTAGACATCAGACAACAGTATAAAACAATAAAATCAACAAATTCACGGCCCCTTTAAACAATGAACTAAATGCAATTTTTTTATGATAAAGGGTCAAAGGCATTTATGTTGGTTACAAAAATAGTACAACTTACTTGCATCTTTTGCCTATAAAGAAACACAGTCCTCCAGCCAGAAGAGCGGCTCCAAGACTACAGAAGACTGGAATCAGGATGTGGTTGACATCAGTTTGTTCTGTTAAGATCACAATAAAATAACTTACTCCATTAAATAAACATTTTCTGTGTTGTTTCTTTGGTTGCAGCTAAACTCGAAAGGCAGTATTCACTCTATGAAAAAGAGAAGCTTTGGCATTTTGAAATTTTCTTCTGTGTTTCAGCTTTTAGAGAAAAGGAAGTGATATGAGTTAAGAGTAATACAAATGGTTGGAGGATGACAAAGCTTTTAACATAATGATATATGGAAGGTTGTATCTTAAGCTTTAAAGACTATTTGAAATAGTTGTGTATGAGTCCAAGTATCAAAGCTTGACCGTAATATCATAGAGCTACTGTTGAAAACTTAAAAGTGCAAAATTTGCAAGGAATTAAAAAATTACATTAAGGAGGAATGCAAGAGCAACTTCACTGCCCAGGACAAACCAGGAACTCATGTACATCTACAGTAAGCATGCTGGGATATAGAACGGAATATCTGTAACATATAAATTAAAAAACAATGCAACCTTAATGATCTCTCATAGATCTCAATACATATAAACATCTTGCAGATTTAAGAAGAAGGTCATCACCAATTTTTTTGTTATACCTTTCACAAAGATGGGACGGCTGACTATCAATTCATCCTTGACACCATGGTAACTGACTGTGCACTTGATATCGCTGTGTTCATCATCTTTTGTGGGTGTGAAGGTCAGAATAGACTCAACTTCCCAGTTCCCATGACCAAGGTCCTTATAGCTCATCATGTTTTGGCCATCGTGGTTCCAGGTGAGAGTGGGCTGGTATGAGGGGCAAGTGTGCCTGACAGAGCATCTGAAGATCGCAGAATGACCCTCCTGTACAGCCTGATCAGAATGCAGCTCCGGTTGTGAAGCTGTCTCTATACATAGATTGTAAATGACAATTTCAGATAGAAAATTAAAGTTGAAACCAGCGTTTAATACACTGCCAACATTTTAAAAGGTTTTATAAATAAAAATACCTAACAATAAAAATGCTTACCAATCATACTAATGTGTACACAATTGTCCACAAAGGAGTATCTTTTTTTTTTCTGATGTCTCTAATTCAACTCTAAAACAAAATGGGCCGTTGTCATGGTTTTTGATTTCATCGATCTCCAGTGAGCAGTTTAATTCACCCAGTCGTCCAACCAGTCTGGTGCGACCCTTGAAATTGTCCTCAATGCGTGTTGAATCCTCATAATAGGTGTATATATTCGTTTTGTCTTTTCTGTGCCAAATGGCTCTCGTACGCGAAGAGGGCTGTACTGTTCCAGGGTATTGGAATGAACAGGGCAACACAACACAAGATGAGACCAAAGCCTTTATTTCGTGCTCTACGTTTACCTTCCAAACATCAGCAAACACGAAAACCCAAAAAACTAGAAAAAAAAACAATTTGATTAAACATCTGTGAAAATAAGTAATGGATCAAATGATGTTAGGAAAATGAAATACATGTATGAGAACGAGAAAAGAACAAGTAACAAAATATTAAAAATTTGTCCATTCAGAGCATGGATGTAATGTACATATTCTGAAGCCAGTAAAACAAAACTGTTGTCTTTGCCCTCATAACTACTTTAAATATACAGCAAAGGGTTTATGACTGTAAATATACAGTATATTTGAAACCCTTGGAATTATGCTTTTTATTCCACAAAATCCAAAAATAAATTAAAATGTAGGGCTGCCTAGTGCCTGGAAAGAAATAAAGTACTGCATAAATGTATTAAGGAATTATATTAGTTTAGTGCAACATTTTAAAAAGTTATTAAGGACAAAAAAGAAAGGATTCAAAAACGAATGTATTATGTCAAACATTTTCAGTGTCAGAATCTCCCACCCAATGTAATAATATAACATGCATGAAATAGGGGAAAGAAACGCGGTACCTTGGAAAAGTAGATGAAGTATCAGCTGTCCTTTCATCCTTGGATAATGTGTGCTCTTATTTACAAAAACTACAAACGAGATTCAATGTCATTTAATACACAGAAAACGTTATGTGTATAACTGTACAACTTTCACCAGTTTACCACCTAACTGTTTTTATAACTTACAAGGGTAAGTTTTATTGGGCGTTGCCTTTTTGCCAAAGAAAACAAAAAAGGAAAGTGAACAATAATAAGTTTAACAGTAAAGTGATAAATAACGATAAATTACGCAATTTAATATAGTTAATTATTAAATGTAACAAACATTTCCATATTTCCTTACCTATAAGAGTAGATCTGGATAGGTAAAGTTGAGATATTTGAGTGTTTTTTTTCACAAACAACTTGCCTACGAAGTGCGCCCTATCTGTGCCGTCTCTCAAACGAAAGGCTTCATCCTCTGGAGGTCACATATACAGGCTGCATACTATACGTCATCAAGCCTGGTTTATTTCAGTTAACAGAGAATTACATTCGCGATTCAAGCATATTAAAACAGTTTACAATTAACTAAAACTTTATAGTTGATTATATTCTGAAATAAGACTATCTTTATAACGTTGCAGCCTACAAATGCGACCTCTGGAGGATGCAGCCTTCCGATTGAGTTAAATTTGCCTTAACTCGAGGGGGAGAACAGCCAATTAGAATTTAGAATGTACAACAAGTCCCGCCTTGTGAGGTCCTCGTTGGTCTACACAAACCGCTGGGATGCAGTGGGGTATTTCCAAACTGAACAAATAATAATTGTTAAAATAAATCACAATTATTTTATTATTTTATGAGTATGTGTATATTAATTAGGGACGGAAAACAAGGCTAATTTCAACCCATTGCTTTCCCAAAATGATTGACTTGAAAACGAAAACGAAACACCGCACGCTAAGGACATCTGCTGGTCAAACACGTGTAAATGCATGAGACTTTCACTGGAAAATCTGGATCAAAAATTAAACCTACACGTAATGAAAGACAGGCGGTTTATTTATGGCATAACTGTATGATTCTTTTTTTACACAGAATTTAGGAATATATATCATTAATATTCAGACACAGCCTGATGAAATGGAGCTGAAGTACAGGTCCGTAGCCAGCCTATTGAAAGGGGGGGGGGGTTCTTTTTTCAAAAAGTGGACCTTTTTGCTGATTTTCTTCTCCTTTTGTATTTAATTATGAGCAGCGCCGTATGCAGGATTTTATAAATAACGAGGTCCATATTTTTCTAAGTATTTTTCTAGAGCATGTACCCCAGGAAAAAATGCTTATTTCTCTGCTCTACATAAATTAATTTTAATACATCCGAAAACCAAAGAATCAAATAACTATAGATTTCAAACCATGTCAGTATGCAGAAGACTTGTGTTGGTCATTAGGAATACATTGTAATTATTTTACCATGGGCACACTGGCTGTGTCAGTAAAGTAAACATACAGTAGGCTAACTGAATATAAGATCATTTAAGTGAATTAACTAAAGGCTATCAATAATTAGTTTATTAAATTAATTCACAATAAGCACACACTTATTATACACCTAATGTGCTGAAATACAACATCAATAATGCAGTGATGGAACTAGAATTTTATAAATAGGTTGGCCAAGGCTACTTTAGGGGGTCCATATTGTTTTGTTTCTTTATTTCAAAAACAATAAAATGATTCACTGGATCATATTCACATGTGTTGTCTTTATTTTCCATGTGTAACTCTTCTTCGCCCTCTGTGCCTTGCACTTCTTTAACATGTAACTATACACAGTGACATCTAGTGGTCAAAATCACTTACTATCATTACATCCCCCTTTCTTTAGATGTGAACATGAAACAAGTAAACTTAACATACTTAACCACAAATCAATTTAGCATTTTTTTTTAAACATACAGAATTGCATTCAGTGAAACCTTTCAAACTTAATATTTAAATTTTACAGTTAATCCAAAGTAACAATTCAATTATTAACATTGTCCATGTAATTATCACTAACTTAACATGGTTTCAGCAATCTCTTACAGATTCAGTCTATCAGGTTTTTTAATGTGTCTTGTCGATCTTCTCAGCCCATATGTGTGACTGTTTGATATTTTTGTATCTGCATTTGAGTCAGTGTTGCAGTTACTTGTTGTGCAGAATCTGGATGAATCAGGCACAACACAGCTTTGATTCTGCTCCTGAATGTTGCTTTGACTCATCTGTTCTTTTTCTTCAATCTTTAGCAAATCACGTCGATTTCTTCTGATTATTTGTCCATCATCCGTTTTCACAGCATATGATTTTGGAGCTACTTCCTGCATAACTGTGGCCCTCTTACTCCAATTCTCATCACCTTTGACTATGTCATCCATTTCTAAAGGTTGTAGACACTTTGCATTTCTGTCATAGTAGAACTTTTGTTTTAGTTTGAGTTGCTTGAATTTCCTGTTCAACTTGGCATCTCTTGTTTGTGTTAAACAACATGGAAGTGTAGCGCGAAGTTTCCGCTTCATCAGCATTTCGGCTGGAGACACACCACACTCGAGAGGTGAGGTTCTGTAACTGAGCAAAGCTAGGTAAGGATTAGACTTACTGTCAGCAGCCTTTTTGAGAATTTGTTTAAGGATATGGACACCTTTCTCAGCCTTACCATTTGACTGAGCATATTCTGGACTTGACGTTACATGCCTAAAGTCATATTGCACTGAAAACTCTTGCCACTCTTTGCTGCTAAATGGTAAATGGTAAATGGACTGCATTTATATATCGCTTTTTAACAGACCTATGGCCATCCAAAGCGCTTTACAAGTTGCCTCACATTCACCCATTCACTCACGCATTCATACACCGACAGCGGTGTCAGCCATGCAAGGCGCCATCCAGCTCGTCGGGAGCAGCTGGGGTTAGGTGTCTTGCTCAAGGACACCTCGACACTTGGTCCGATGGAGCCGGGGATTGAACCACCAACCTTCCGGTTTGTAGACAACCTACATGAACCACTGAGCCACTGCCGCCCCGAAGCATGGGCCATTGTCACTGACAACAATCTGGGGTATGCCATGTCTTGCAAAGATTGATTTTGAGTGCATTATCACACATTTTGCAGACATGCTAGAGAGTAAGGCCATTTCAGGGTAATTTGAGTAATAGTCAATTACCACTAGATAGTTATTGCCTTTCAGATGGAACAGATCCATTCCTACCTTTTCCCAGGGTGCTGTTGGTAAGTCAGGTATTATCATTGGCTCTTTGGTCAGCTTATTTCTGAATTTTTGACATGTATCACACTGTCTTACCATGTTCTCAATGTCTTTGTTGATCCCAGGCCAAAAGACTGTGTCTCTCACCCGCCTCTTGCATTTTTCGACACCGAGATGACCTTCATGGATTTTGTGCAGCATGTCTTTTCTCAAGCTTTGCGGTATTACAATTCTACTTTGTTTCAGAAGCATGCCATCCACCACACTTAGATCACCTCTAATGTCATATTACTTTGAACAAGAACCCTTTGGCCATCCAGTATGCATATGATCAATGACAGATAGCAGTTCTGTGTCTTTACTGGTTTCCTCCGCTATCAGCTTGGATTTTGCATCTGACACAGGAAGCGTAGAAGACACCAGATTCACATGCAGCTCAACCTCCTCCTCAGTTGTGTTCACACAGTGCATTGTGGGTGCTCGTGAGAGCGTATCAGCCATCACTAAGTATTTGCCAGGTGTATAAATCAAATTGAGATCGTACCTCTGCAATTTCATCATCAAACGCTGTATTCTTGGTGTCATCTCATTCAGATTCTTCTTCATTATTGCAACTAATGGACGATGATCTGTTTCTGCGATGAAGGTGGGAAGACCATATACATAGTTATGAAATTTCTCCAGTCCAAAAACTAATCCCAGACATTCTTTTTCAATTCATGGATCTACTTGCATACGCGACTGGTTTCCAAATCTCACCATCAGCTTGCAATAACACCGCACCAAGACCATTCTTTGAGGCGTCCGTAGACACTTTGGTTTTCTTTGTAGGATCAAAAAATTGCAATACAGGTGCAGAGGTCAATGCTGTTTTCAGCTGTTGCCACTCACTCCCATGCTTGTCTGTCCATACAAAGTCAGTTCTTTTCTGTAGGAGTTCTCGCAGGCAAGACGTGTTTGCAGAAAGATTTGGAATGAACTTCCCTATGTAGTTGACCATACCCATCACACGTCGTACTCCTTTCCTGTCTGTGGGACTTTTCATTTCTAGAATAGCATTGATCTTTTCAACGTCTGGCTGTATCCCCTGATGTGACAGTTTATCTCCGAGGAAAACAAGTTCTTGTACACCAAACTGACATTTGTTTCTGTTTAGTTTTAATCCACTCTCTCTGATTTTCTGAAGCACTTTTGTTAGTCGGTCGTTGTGCTCTTGTAGTGAGGATCCCCATATGACAATGTCATCTATGTAGGCTCTGACTCCATCAACTCCTTCAATTATATTCTCCATCGCTCTGTGAAAAATTTCAGATGCAGAAACAATTCCGAATGGTAGTCTGAGGAAAGAATACCTTCCAAATGGAGTATTAAAAGTACAGTATTTTGTGCTTTCTTTATCCAACCTTATTTGCCAAAAGCCTTGGGAAGCATCTAGCTTTGTGAAGTATTTAGCACCTGACATTTCGGTCATGATTTCTTCACGCTTTGGTATTTGATAGTGCTCACACCTTATGTGATCATTCAGATCCTTAGGATCCATGCACACCCTTAAATCGCCATTCTTTTTCTTTACGCACACCATCGAGTTCACCCAGTCAGTTGGCTCTTCTATTTTTTTTATGACTCCTAAAGTGGTCATTCTGTCTAATTCCTTCTTTAGACGATTTTTGAGCGGTGCTGGTACTCTTCATGCAGCATGCACAACAGGCTGTGCATTTACTTTTAGCTGAATCTTGTAAACATGTTGTAAAACACCAAAGCCTTTGAAAACGTCATCAAAGCTCTGTACTATGTCTTCTGCAGAGACACTTTTGCTCACTACTCCATTGACTTGGTTAATGTGGTACACTCTTTTAACAAGATTCAGTTGCTCACAGGCCTTGTCACCAAACAGCGAGTTCAGCTCCTCTGCAACAACAGAGAATAGCAGATGATGCACTTTATCTTTTACTGTTACCTTCAGCTTGCATACACCTAGAGAGTCAATGCTTTGTCCATTGTAGTCCTTCAGGAGTATTGACCTTTTCTTTATTTTTGGCTTTTCTCTCAATTTTTTTTATGTCAGACATGCTGATTAAGTTAGCCTTTGCACCAGTATCTAACTTAAGTGTAACCAGTGTCCCATTGATCTCTAGTGGTGCTACCCATTTGTCTTTGACTGCATCTTTACACTGAGCATTAACTGATGAAGGTGTGTTTTGAATAGTCTCTGATTCCATCTTATTTTCACATAGGACCATTCCAACAAAGAATGTATCTTCCAGGTCTGTTTCATTTACCACCTTGACTGATCGCTCCTTCCGTTTCACCGTTCCTTGGGAAAAACATTGCTTGGCAAAATGATTTTTACCCTTACACTTTGCACACAGTTTTCCATAAGCTGGGCATTGTTTAGGCTGGTGCTCATTACCACAACGGTTTGACAGGTCTGTTTATGCGTCTTTTCCATTTGGTAGATACAGCACCAATTGCAGCATCTGTGCTTATAGACGCGCTCCTTGGCAACGCTTCACCAAACGTCTTGACATGCAATTGAGCAAGTTCACTAGCCTGGCAGATTTTAATTGACCCTAGCAAAGTTAGCTCAGTTTCTCTCAATAAACGTTGTCTGACTTTTACATCATGAATGCCAAAAACAATTTGATCCCTTATCATTGAATCATTGAGTTGTTCAAAGTTGCATGTCTGTGCCTTGAGCCTCAGATCAGTCAGGAAGCTATCAAACATTTCTTCGGGCTGCTGCAAACCTGAACGAAACATATATCTTTCATAAGTTTCATTCTTTTTAGGCAAACAGTGAGCAGTGAATTTGGCCATTACATCATCAAGCTTGTTTTTATCTTCGTCTTCGGCAAATACGAAGGTATTGTACACTTCAATAGCCTGTGGACCAGCAATCATTAAAAGTAAAGCTACCTTACGTGCATCTGGCTTTGCATCCATCTCTACGGCTGACATGTACAACTCAAACTGTTGCCTGAAACTGCGCCAGTTACTGTCGACATTTCCAGTCAGTTTCAAATTCACCGGTGGTTTCAAAGTGTCCATTTTGATGCTGCAGCTTAGTTTGATTTCACTCCTGGTACCATGTTTTGTTTCTTTATTTCAAAAAAACAATAAAATGATTCACTGGATCATCTTCACATGTATTGTCTTTATTTCCATGTGGAACTCTTCTTCGCCCTCTGTGCCTTGCACTTCTTTAACATGTAACTATTATATAGATAGATTAATCTCTTTAATAATTCACGCAAAAAACATGATTCACACATGCGTAGACAATTTCACATGCATGAAATCTAATTCACATACACAAAAATATATATATTCGCAAAAAAAACGATGTACATACTCAAAATAAAAATGCATATTCATAAAATACGTTTCACAAACGAAAAAAAAACAATTCACAAATGTAGAACTGTGTACGAAAAGTTTTACATTTTGAGTTTATCATGACTGTGAATGTACGAATTGTCTTTTTCGTGTGTGAATTGCTTTGAATCCGTGTGTGTTTTTTGAGACTTTGGTGGCAGCATGCTTCTCCAATGTGGGTCACTCGTACTCTTTAGCCAATCAGATGCAAGCTTACCATTCAACCAATCAAAACCCGCCAAGAGCGCAGCACTCAAGGAGCTTAGCATTGCACACCTTTTGCGCAATCAACTGAAATGAAGCTTCACGTCATCAACCAAGCATGGCGAGGCGAACGAAGTGCGGGATATACGTGTAAGTTATTACTTTATTTCATATTGTTTCATAATTTAATATCGCTAAAATAACACACATTACACTCGCTGTTTACAAGAGATTCCCGCGATTAACATGAATGACGTTAATCGTATTGCAAGACAGACTGTCTTACCTAACAGTAAGAAGGAGAAGTGTTCTTTAAAGTTAAATCAACAACTTTGAGAGTACGTTAAGTATTCTCATCTCATGCTTAATCCTCGTCTCTGTTTCTGACAAGGTTAATTTTGATCTTTGTATTATTTATCTATTTAGTTAAATAGTAAACACTTACAATATAGTCTTTATGTTATGCCATAAAGTGTTTGTTTTTGCAATGTACGTACAGAAATAAGATTGTTACTGACTATGAGTAGTTTTTCAGTAAAGGATCAGGTCACTGCATGAGAGATCAGGGTGAGGGCGACTTGTTTCAGATCGATGAGAAAGTCAAACAACATAAACTGAGTCTATATGAAAACACAAAAGACAGCTAAAATGCATTTTAAGCAGACGTTTTTGTGGGTTCTACATCTGTGCATAGACAGGCTAAATCTGTTCATAAGTGGTTCAGTTTCATGACAGTAGCCTAGTAAATAGAGTTTACATATTTAGAATCAGTTTACATATAACATTGAATCTTAATTCTTGATATTGTTTAATGTCATTTATTCACCAATTGTATTAAAGGACTCTCGTCGTGTAATACTATCACAGAGCAGTTGTTCTTGTGTTGCTTGGACAGCACATTGTTGCACTACTCAGAGCTCAGTGAAGTTCACAGCTGTACTGAAACGGTTGAGAGCTGACACAGACCTAGAACAATGGTAATTTTTTATTTAATCTACATTTTACTGTAATGTAGTATTCCAAACTTTGCTGTAATTTTTATTAATGTTAACATGGCCACTGTGTGTTTTCTGTGTATTTTCAGAGGTTCTGTCTCCAAAGAAAGGAAGCTTGCTGATGTATTAAGGTACAACACAAAAATTTTGCAATGTAGTATTTTACACACACACGCAGACACACATATATACTTCACAAAAGACATACTGTATGAGATCAGGCTTATTTCACTGAAAATGTTTATGTAACAGATAAAGTCCATACGAGTGGTTATTACAGAACAATCCATTACAATGTACAAAACAATAGTCCTGTCCAGATTGAGGCTGCGGTGTGACATTCAGGACATCAGACGATTAGAAGTATTGCAAATGCCATGTAATAAGAAGCAGTATTTGATAAAAAACTGCGAAAGATTTTAAAGACTAAAATGATAGGAATTGACCTTTTTTCATTTCAGGAGTACCTTTTAAAAGAGTGTCACCTGTAAGCTGCCTGACCTCACAGTCCTCAAAGTAGCAGAGGCATTTAAGGACCTTGCCAGTGCTGTAGCCCCTTCAGTCACCACTATCAGGATGTCACATGTCAATTCTTTGGTGGATTTTGGCTTTGGCAGAGTTTAGTATGGAAGTGTGCTGTCATACCAGCAGCAACAACACACAACCTTAATCGCTATCAAGATGCCCCATAACTACAACCTCTGCAACTATTTGGCTACAGCCTTGACATCTGTTTGCTTGATAGTTATTTATATTTACATGTTTACATTTCTGAAGTTAAGGTAGTTATTTACAGTATATTACATACATACATTACTGCAATGTAAATGTTCGAAGTAATTTAGTTTTACATTCATGCAGTGCATGCAACACTGTATGAAAGTTATTTACAGTATATTTAAATACATTACTGCATTGTAAATGTTCAAAGCCACATGTTTACATTCCTGCAGTGCATGCAACACTGAATAAAGGTTAATTACAGTATATTTACATTCATTACTGCATTGCAAATGTTCAAAGTCATTTATATTTACATGTTTACATTCCTGCAGTGCATGCAACACTAAATAAAAGTTATTTACAGTATATTTAAATACATTACTGCATTGCAAATGTGTAAAGTCATTATTTACATTCCTGCAGTGCAGGCAACACTGAATAAAAGTTGATTATATACATGTCAATATTATTTATACCTGAACAAAACTAAATGCAATACTTGGTTCACTGGATAAGGCAACGTCCTTTCAAAGCCAGCGACGCACTTTAAGGGTCAATAGCACGATCAAATCATCACTTTTAAAATGACTGCAGATCCTTGTATGAGAAGTGATGTTAAATCGCTCGCGCCGAATTGTTGTGAATCCATTTTCTGCGTGTTTTTCGTCCACAAAAAAACATTTGGAAACTCATACAGAGTTGAACTTTGAGGAGTCCTCACATAACTGTACACATGTTCAGCTTAACTACTTTATTTCCGCTGTTGATATTTAAACTTTCTGGAAGCCATTACTATAATGGTTAACTATATAATGCTATAAATATACTTTAGTTATAAATCGCTCTCAAATAAATTTTGCTGCTAGTACACGAGCTGTTTCAGATACGACATGTAAACACGCTCAGATTTTTCCGGAAATACGTGAGGAGAGCCAGATTGCGCAAAAGGTGTGCAATGCTGAGCTCCTTGAGTGCTGCGGTCTTGGCGGGTTATGATTGGTTGAATGGTGAGCTCGCATCTGATTGGCTAAAGAGTACGAGTGACCCACGTTGGAGAGCGCGCTGCCAACAAAGTCTCAAAAACACACACACGAATTCAAAGCAATTCACACACAAAAAAGACGATTCGTACATTCACAGTCATGATAAACTCGAAATGTAAAACTTTTTTTTCGTTTGTGAAACGTATTTTATGAATATGTATTTTTATTTTGTGTATGTACATCGTTTTTTGCAAATATATATATATGTTTTTGTGTATGTAAATTAGATTTCATGCATGTGAAATAGTCTACGCATGTGTGAATCATGTTTTTTGCGTGAATTATTAATGAGATAAAATTATCTCCATAAACTATACACAGTGACATCTAGTGGTCAAAATCACTTACTATCATTACACATATCTCATGAAAGAAAACGGGAATTATTAAAAAAGCATAAATGAATCAACGATTACTTCACATTACCCCACATTAGATAAATATTCTTCTTACCCTGCATGTGTCACGGAGTGACCAAATGCAGGCGGAATGAAAGATGGCGGAAATAGTTCCGCCCGGGCCGATTTCCACAAACACCATGCCGGTAGTGATGGACGATACCAGTTATTTTCTTGTCGATCCGATACCAAGTACTTTTAAGACAAGTATCACCGATACCAATAACGATTCCGATACTTTTATGAAATATTTTTATGTATGTATTAAAGTGATTTATGGGGTCTTTTGATAGCCATCATTATTAATATCAAATAAAATAGACATGACAACTTTTTGCACTGAACACTATTGCAAGATTTTTTCCCTTTATACATTTTGGAGATAAATGTGAATGCTGACATTAACATTTTCCTCTTGAGCCTATTTTTCTTTGACTGATAAACTATACTGCTTTGGAAATATAATAAAACCCTGACAAAAGTCAGTAGACTGGAATGCACTGAAAATCAAACCAGGGATGACTGTGAGGCTGCACTTCGTCGTGCTCTGTAAGGCATTTTGCTTTTAGATGCTTTGTCATATTTGTCGTATTACCACAGTGCATATTTTTTTGTTGTTGACAAATGTCACACAAGGCTTCACATTATTAACTGACCACAACAATGCACTTAAACCCCCTTTTTTTACCCCCTTTAAACCCCTGCCTGTGCTGACTGAGTATGCTGGTAGTGACTGAGCGAATATGAACACTGTAATACTGATACAGCGGAAAGGAGATGGGACTAAATGAGCGAACACGGTGATACAGCAGAAGAAAATATAGTTCCCACTGACAATACGATTCAAGTGTATTTATATACAAAACTGAATCCAACTAATCCATAAGATTGCGGTAGGTGCTTGTATTTAAGTGAGTACACGTGGAGAATGGTTGTGCTGTGCTCAATGTCTGTCAGTGATCATATCTTAGACTGAGAAAAGAGCCCTGTGTAGGAGGAGTCGAGTGGTGGCGTTGGACGGCCGTTTTCTACCTGTACACGACCAAAGGACAGGTTCCACCCTCCTATGCCTGTGCAAAGAGGTGTTGTATCATGTCCTGCTGTATATCCAGTGGAGTTGACAAACGTGAGTGAAGTGTGTGTGTTATCTGCTACTAGCCTACAGGTCCCGAGCTAAGGGCTTGTATCGACGTGGGACTGTTTCCACCGACTGTGGGAAAGTGAAAGTGTCTGGAAGTTCTCTGTGAGTCTGCTAGCAAGAGGAATGCCACGATTGGATTATGTCCACACTCGTTTCCTCCACCTGTAAAGCTCCCTGTCCGCCAAAACTAAAGCCCAGTGTGCCACCAGCCAGGCTGTAAGTAAAGCTTACTGAATATTCCCCTGTAAAGCCCCCTTGCCTGCTAGAGTTAAAGGTCCCGTATATTTACCTGCTGCCCAGAGTTAAAGGCCCTGTATGCCCACCTGCTGTCTGGAGTTAAAGGCCCTATATACTCGCCCGCTGTCTGGAGTTGAAGGCCCCGCGTACTTACCTGAATGCCCATGTGGGTGTCCCAGAGATGAAGGCCAGAGGACTGAAAACCTTCTTTTAAGTATTTAACCCCCCCCTATCTCTGCTTAATATTTAATAAAGATTGTTATATTTTATTCCTTCGTCTGTCTGGTCATTGGGGTGTTTTGGGACCTCCTCGGGTGAGAACAGAAGGAGGAGTGTGACCCGCGACAGGGGCGGTCCGCTTCTGACCTGTGACACATGCATTACTGCATGCATGCATTCTACTAACTGTAAAGGTCTTTACACACCGGGACGTTTTTCGGTCGCGTTTATCGTCGACGTTTAACGTGACGTTTTTCTGCTTTCACACCCAAACGATTTTTACTGGTGCTGAGGTGCAAATTCACTCCCTGGACATTAGATGGCGCCTAATACAAAACAGTTATATGCCGGTTCACAGTTCTGACACTCACTTGTCACACAGAAGAAGAGAGACGGTATTTACACTCGCGTGTACTAGTCAATAACCATTCATATACGATTTTTGGTTAACGGGCAAACAAACAAACATGGCTCTTGAATATATATATAATCTTTGTACAAACAATATCTCCGTGAACTTGAATACATTTTTAAATGAAATCTATTTAATTCGAATCTTTTATCATCAGTTAATATATCAGCATCTCCACATATTAACTATTTTTGATAGAACACGTTATATCAAAATTAAAGCTCTTTCACAAAATATAAGGTAATGGGTGATCCGATGTGTGTACTTTTAACAAATCTTTTACAAGCACTTTCTCTGTTAACAATTTTCTCAAATTTCCTGCCAAATGTAGGCTATTGTATTTTGTGATTTGGCTAAAGATTTAAGTTCTCATTTTAACCAATATACTCGTTTTATAGAGGGTGGGTGGGTAGAACAAGGAACCATCATTTTTGTTATGCCCAAAAATGTTAATACTCCTGCAAATTGGTAAGTATTGCCTATAAATATAATGATGCAATAATTAGGTAGTTATTACAATAAGAGATCAACAATACTGATGTACAAATTTATGCATAGTGCCAAAATGTCACGTTATTTACAATTCGTTTTTTTAATCAAACATTTATTTTTGTGAATGAACTGCAGTTTGCAATAACAATCAGATACATGACATTAAAATCAAATAAAACAGGATTCAGAAATGTTGGTCCAGAAAAGTCACAATGACTGTAGTGCAACTGAACGATAGTGCAAATCAACATTTAGAAATTAGACATTTTCAAATGTATTTCTTAAATGTATAAACACTTAAAATACATAAGTAAAATGGTATATAATAAACATTAATTTGTGTGAACAAGAACTGGCAGAGCTGTAGAGCAAATAAGTCACAATGATAGAAGTCTAAGTGAACTGTAGTGCAAATAAACATATCTATGAAATGTACATGTTCAACTGTATTTCTTCAATGTATAAACATAAAAAAAATAACTAAATAAAATGGTATATAATAAACATCTATAGGTGTGACCCAAAACTGGCTGAGCGCTCCTTCTGTGCTCCTCTTTCTCTCTTCTTTTTTTCCCTTTAGCATCTTTTGATAAGAGGTACATTTTCAGAGGTTCGTCTCGGACTGTTTTCTTTTGTTTAGATTGGACCTTGTGACGGCTGGTGCTGGATGATCCTGAAGACGTGCTTGCTGGGGCCTCCTCACTTTTGCTCACATCATTTTTAGCAGGAATATTGCTGTGAACACTGCAAACATAAATTTAGTTTTCATCAGAAACAATCTTTCACACTGAGGGCCATCCCACGATATCCATGAGGTCAATATTTGATTACAAATGTAATTTAGATTCATGGTACTTTATCTGGCTGAACAAATGCAGCAGATGTTACCTATACACAGAACACAAATTAGCCTCCTAAAACCCCACTTTAGGTTTGGCTTGCAATTTAGATTTCTCCAAGCTATTTGGGGTTAGGAAGAAGCAATGAATATAATAACCAAATATTTTTCTTTGAACATGAAGCAGTGTAATTGCCCACGTTTGTGTACAACAGGTTCCAGTTACACACAATGAAGTACTATGGTGCAAACAACAAAACATGTGATATCACGGTGTACAGGGAACATGCCATGGTATGAAGTGTTCAATGTCAGTGCATTACATATCGTAATGTAATGCACAAATAATCATTTTTTTATTACTTGTACAGTTATAACATTGCATCGTTTGCACCCCTATACTATGTACTGAATATTAGAATAACTTTTCACAATAACTTAAGCTATTGCACTCTTAACTGACTAGTTACAATCCAAATTCATTCATGCACTACTTAAATATTAATTTCACTACTGTTCTGTTTAGTTTATTATGTAGGCTACATATCCATTAGTACATTTCTGTATATTATGTTCATAGTACCACCCATAGTAAGTGTTTACATCGTATTACATAATCCTGCACCTATGCAATTATTATTGATATCCTGCACTTTTTATACTGCTTTTGCACTTCTGGTTAGACCTAAACTGCATTTCGTTGCCTTGTACTTGTGTAATGACAATAAAGTTTAATCTAATCTAATCATATAGCCCACACAGTTATGTATTGCAATGTTCTAATATATATCACGTTACCTTCGAAATTCAGTCGATGATGTGAGGAACTCCGACACCTTCATAAACCTCCACAGCCTCGATGAATCTTCTTTGTGTGTTTACCTGTTCCACGTGCTCCGCAAGACCATTTTGTGCTTGAGCGCCACCAAGTCGTGTTTTACTGGAACTTCAGCAGCGCCAGGCACGTGAACAAAAGCGCCAATCTCATTGGTCGGCCAACTTTTAATGCGCGGCGTCAAACCAAAAAAACGTGTCCGAGGCGTTTTTCTGAAAATGACGCTTTTGCGCGTCGCACTTTTCGCGTGGGTGTGCGCACTCACATTGGCGCTCGTTCTTGAGTCACGAGACGTTAAACGTCGACGATAAATGCGCACGAAAAACGTCCCGGTGTGTAAAGACCTTAAGATGTAAACATAACGCAAGGCTGAATTTTAAACTTCTCACATCTGATTTACTGTCTGTTAATGAAGTAGGGATGTGCATTTTTGTCATTTTTTCATTTCGATTAATCCATAGGTCTGAGAGACGAGTACTCGATTAATCAGGGGCGGGGCTTTCAAGGGGGCGGGGCGTAGCCATCATGGTGAAATTTTTTATATTTTTATTAAAGCTCACGTAACACACGCTGTTTCTGCATTTCTGATGTTAATCTGGAGTACCTACAGAGTAGTATGACATCCTTTATATCTCTGAAGAGTCTTTAGTTTAATCAGATTTATAAAAGAAAGATTAGCTTTACCGAATCTTTCCGATAACGTACGAAAAAATGAAGAAGGAGGAGTTATACCACGGGAGGAGCGAGTACGAGTCGTGCAACACTATACAACACTGTTTTAACTTATGATTCACTACATGTTCGTGTCATTTATATAATATGCATGCGACTATTTCCAACATAAGACAGAAGTCTTACTTATCGCGTCGTGTAACTCGTCATGACCCAGTTGGGAAAATCCACCGCATCAAACACACACGCAAAACTCCGCTGCTACCCCGGATAATAACTATATCCATTGTTTCCATAAGGCTGGATGTCTTCTCCTTACATCCAAAAACACACTTCTTCTTTCGTGCCATTGTTGACTTTTAAAATTAAACAAAGCTGAGTGGCGTGATAAGCTGTTAGCAAGCTCTAGCGTCTCCCGCTGATTGACGGGTGGGCGGGGTTTTCCGGGGGAAGCCCATATAAAGAAGTGATACATATCGAAAACCCCTGAAACGTCAGTTAGAACTGTAATCGAAAAAAATTTGCCGAAACTTGTACGAACCGAAATACTCTGTAACACGTCCAACTGCTGTTTTGACACTTTGCCTACGTTTAGCATGAGGAAACAACTCTATAACTGTGTTAATAAGTCAGAATGCTTGAAATACCATTAAACCCCCCCTTTAAAAACATTTTTTTTTGTTAAAAACAAATTAACAAAAAATAATGTTAAAGAAACTATGAAGATGAAATTATTATTATTTTGATTATTAATAAATGTTTCAGCAAAAACCTCTATCAGGAAGAATAGCTGCATAAAGTGAAACTAAAGTAAGGAATAATTGACGATGGGCCATTGAATTATAAGAAAATAATGCACACCAAGGTGGTAATGCGGCACGACGCGAAGCGGAGTGCCGTTACACCGCAGGTGTGCATTATTTTCAAATAATTCAAAGGACCGGAGTCAATTATTCCGCTTATACCACGGTTACCACAAACATTGCTCTGGTTCCTATTTTTAAGACATTTGAAAAGATAGGTGTGCGGTTTACAGAAAAATAATCAACACCCATAGAACATTTCTTAGCCAATCAGAATGCAGCATTCAACAGACCCGTGGTATAATGGTTAATAAACACAGTAAACGGACGCACATCTTATTAAGGGCCCAGTCACACCAAAAGCGTTTATGGCAGTTGCAGGCGCCTTTTTTGAATGATATTCTATGGGCAGGGCGCGTTTGCGCGCTGTTTATGCGCGCCGAGCGCCTTGCGGTTTTTTGCCGCCTCCCGCGCACGCGTTTTTGAAGGAGCGCTCAGAGCGGAAAAAGCGCCCGACGTCATTCGCGTCTTTTTTATTGTCCAATCGATTGAGGAGAGAGGCGGGCCTTCCATTGTAGTGACGGATGTTTACAGTTGCTTGAAACAACCGGCGGAGACTGCAATATGGAGGAGAGTCTTGTGGTGGCTGTTTCAAGTTATCCGGAGCTGTATGATTTCACCAACCGAAACTACCACAATATTAATAAAAAACAACTGGCCTGGAAGAAAATCAGTTTGGCAATAGAGATATCGGGTAAGTTGCTTTCGTTTATTTATACTCTGCTAACGTTATCACCAGTAGCTACAGTTCGTGGTCACTAAACTGATTTCATGCAGATTAACGTTAGGTATTAGCTCATTTGTTAGCTAATTTTATTTACCTATTATGTTGGTAGAAGAGGAATGCAAACGAAAGTGGAAATATTTGAGAGACAAATATTTAAAAGAAAGGAGGAAAGAGAAGGAGAAACGAAGTGGTGCTGAAGGAGGCAGACACAAGAGATGGAAGTTTATGGCCATTATGTCCTTTCTTGAGCCTCACGTAAAAGAAAGACCAACGACTTCCAACTGCTATTTAAATAGGCCTATAGACAGTCAGCAATCTTCAGTTGAGTCTCTCCTACTCCCTATGATGTCGCAGGTTGAGGTAGGTGGCAGTTAACAGGTCTAGGGTGATGTGGTCAGGGTAGATGTGACGATGACGTGTCAAAATGATTGCTAGGTCATTCCGCGTCAAATCAAACCAATTTTGGAAATTTCCTCAGGCAGCTCAGAGTTTTGATTATATAAATATTTTTATGTAGTAAGACAAACATCAATGGTTATGTAAGACAAAACATTTAATGTCAAATATGTATATTTACTGAGTAATCAATTGTATTGTAGAGGGCGGTAGAATGAACATTTTCAGCTACTGTAAGATTTGGAGACATTTGACAGGGGTGTAAAAATTACTCTCTCTGTAAAAAGGGATAATTCACCCAAACAATGTAAATTCTGTCATCATTTACTCACTCTTATGTTGTTACAAACCTGTATACATTTCTTTGTTCTGATAAATATGAAGGAATGTTTGTAAACAAACCCTTCATGAGCCCTATTAACTTCCATAGTATTATTTTTTCATAGTATAGAAGTGAATGGGGCTCATAATCGGTTTGGCTGCAAGCATTCCTTTACATTCATCAGAAAAAAATAATTTACACAGGTTCGTAAACAACATGAAAGTGAGTAAATGATGACAAAATTTACATTTATAGGTGATCTATTCCTTAAACTATTGGTTAAAAAAGTAAAGTTAAGAACCAAATTGTAAATAATATTAAGATAAGATTATCTAATATAATATTATCTTTAATACTTACAGATATGCAAAGTTGAGACACAAACACAAAAGTCACTGTTATGTCATTGTTGATTACTCAAACCAACAGATTTTACTTATAGACCTTCAAAATTTTGTTTAAACATAATACTGCTAGCATCTTTCTAGTTATTTTCTTACCTCTGTAAACTACGGAAGCGTATTGCATTCACTTGAGTAAAAAAAAATCTACTCTGTTTTTCTGAATTAACGTGTTAATTATCTCAGAATTACGAGATAATTTTTTCATGGAAAAAAGTTTTTGCTCTGTTTTTCTGAATTAACGTGTTAATTATCTCAGAATTACGAGATAATTTTTCATGAAAAAAAAAGTTTTTGCTCTGTTTTTCTGAATTAACGTGTTAATTATCTCAGAATTACGAGATAATTTTTCATGAAAAAAAAGTTTTTGCTCTGTTTTTCTGAATTAACGAGATCCCTCAAAATCCCGCCAGAAGCTCTCACCTGTAACGTCAGGCCACAGTTGCTGATGCTGCCTGACTACGACCACCACCAACAACAACAACAACAGTGCCAAGCATACACACAGCAAAAACACCAGTGTACATTTTACTCAAATTGAGTCAAATTTAACACTTCAAAAGTGTATATATGACTCCCTCCATTTTGGAGTTAAAATAACACTTTTGAAAGTGTTAAATATGTACACTACTTCAAGAGTAAATTTGTACACCAAGAGTGTTTATTTTTACATCCAACAGCAGTGTGGATAACCCTCTAAAGTGTTATCTTCTCCGACTAGTGTTAAAATGTACACCCATGTAAGATTAAATACACACCAACAGAGAGTTTTTTCACCCAAAAGTAGTGTATGTATATCCCGTCGGTGTTATCTTCTCTGACAAGTGTTAAAATGTACACCATTGTAAGATTAAATACACACCAATAGTGATATTTTTTGCATCCAAAAGTATTGTATTTATATCCCATTAAAGTGTTTTCTTCTCCCACTAGTGTTAAAATGAACACCCTTGTAAGATTAAATACATACCAGCAGTATTAATTACTCATGCAGTAATATTAATTGTGTGTGTTAATTAAGTGATATTGATTACTTTTACTGTACTCATTTTATGTGATAAGCACACAATGATGAAACAAACATATATAAAATTCTTTTTATTTCTGAAAGTGTTTTTTTTTGTCGTTTGTTGAAAGAACAGTAATCATTTCAAAGACATGTATTGAATACATTAAAGACAGGTATTGAATGCAAAAGGAAATTCCTTTTCTGAATAGTCAGTAATAAGTGCAAGAACATAAAACAATATGTAAAACTGCACTGTAAACTACATTTTAAAACAAATTTAATTCAGTACAAGTTTGCAACTCATGGCTAAACTCATTTAAATGTAAAATCTTTCTTTAATATTCTTTCTTAACATTGTACGCATGACCATACCATTATAAAAATAACAATACTACTCTTTCACCCTTAAAAGCATTCAAGTATCAATTCAATTGGATTGTATTTGTTATTACATTTTACAGGTATAGAAACATTTTCCAACAAATGTAAAGTGCAGTATTAAACATCTTCACTTACAAAACAATGCACTGGAACAACATACAAATACGGTTCTTCAAAACCGTAGGATGCTTGTAAATCAAATGGTCTGAAAAAAGGAATATCCTCTACTCTTAACAGACCAAAAACATTCTGTTCTCTAACATGGTAAGCATGAAGATGCTCCACAAAACCAACAGTTTCAAAGTCTTTAGTCACCAAAACATTTTGGTCATCTATTAAAACAATTTCAGCAATTTTACTAAAAATTGGTAGGTCCTTCTCAATTTTAGTGCAAACCAGTAGATCACTATTATATTCAGTTCCAGAATATTTTAACCATGAAGTTACTGTAATGTCACGATCGGAATAATTTGGATATTTGTTAAGAATAATGTCACTGTATGGCAAATCCTCATGCTCTAGAGTTTTTAAGGGCCCATACTCAACATTTTTAAAGGGCAAACTTTCCCAGTGGTAAGCAATTGCATATTGATGTTTTAACGCAAGAGACTTTGTGATGTTTTTAAAATTTTTTACACTGTTTTTAAAAAACTTATGTTTAGCCTCGAACCGCATGGTCCATACATGTACTAATGGACCAATCTTGCGTATGCAACGCGGATAATGTAACATGTAATGGTGTTTCGGAATTAAATTCTTGTGTGGATATAACTCTTTAAAAAGACAATGATGATCCACAATAAGATGTTTTAGATAGTAGGTCATTCCTTCTGTGATGACAGGACAAAACACTATGTTTATAATCTGCAACAACAGAAGTAGTAAATGCCAGTGCTTATTTCCCTCATCAACAATGTCACCAAATATTAACGGAATATTCCGAATCAAACAGAATGTCTGAATGGCATTTAGTCCAATACCATTCCCTGCCTGGTCTAGATTTAATCTAGTCGGACGATTTTTTCGTTCCAAGTATCCATAATTAAATGAATAAACTCTGTTACATATGTCTTGTCTGGATATAATGCCAGATAGATACTCAAGAAGTAATTTTATTTCATATTGCCCAACACCCTCCAGGATATCATGCATTATATCCGGAGCGTAATTATCACAAATATGAAAATATTTCAAGTCATTGAGCAGACATGTGCGTTTAACACCAAAAGATGTAGTAATGGTAGGGTCAGCTAACAAATCTGCATAGTGCTGTTCATGTAAAGCTTTGTTTCGTAATACAACATTAGTGTCATCTTCACTGAAGACAGACTGTGATGATTTCTTGTCCATTAAACAGAACCGACAGAAATAATGGCCACTAAAGGATTCTACAAACCCAAGAAGTGTATGCATCCCTAAATTATCCCCTGTAACCTGGGCAATTGTGCCAAACAAGGGCTCTTTGGAGAAAGGAACTTGAATTCCTGAACTTTCAAGTACTTTTAAATCTTTAACAAGGGGCTGTAAAATGGCATCAAATCCATAATTCTTAACATCTTGTGCATGAAATAATGACAACAAATGAATATTCATTAAACTTGAATTCAGTTTTGGTGGGAAGTTTCTGAGAATAAAGTAAATGGCTCCGATTTTGTGGATGCCATGTTTGGAGCCCAGGGGATTAGCAGATTCAAATTCATCATAAAATAACTGTATCTGGAGTGCATTTTGTTGTTTACTGAACAGTGGGTGGTTTTTATAATAACTTCCATCGCAAAAATCTTTATAGACACTATTGCTACTCTTACTTGAATTTGACATGTATGTCCATATCTTAGAATTCCTAAAAATAAACTGCAAGGTTTCCAACAGGGGAATGTAAATGAATTTGTCAGTTACAGGGATTTGATCATACGTCCGTGTCACCCGATTCAGTCTACTATCATATCTTACCCCTAATTTGATCTCTGTAGGGTCAACAACAGCCCATTTCTCTTTGAAGTATTTTTTCCATTTGTTTTCTGTACTCAGTTTTGAAAATGGATTATCAAGATTATCAAAACAATCATCTATTTTGAATGCTGTTTCAATATCATCTGCACGAAGCAGATTCATCACATTACTTTTGATATTTGAATGAATTTCATGGACCAGTTCTTCCATATCCGATACTACAGATGTTACAACACTAGTTGCTACTCCACTGTTTTGCAATCTAGCAATAATAGATGCACACATTTCTTGGGTTTGAGTAACCATCCTTTTGTCATTGAAAGTCTCTGTTGATTCAACATCGATATTTAAATCTGACATTATGTGATCATTATCTCTGTCAGTTTGATTTTCTGTTACAATTTGGTCATTTCTTAAATCTGGCATTATCTCCATCTGTTCATCCTCTCCGTCAGTTTGATTTTCAGTCACAATTTGGTCTATAAAGTCATTTCTATGTACACTACTCAAGTGTTTTCGAAAACCAGCATAGGTCATAAAGCTATGTTTACAATTGCTCTGTGCACATTTTAAGTTCAGTTTTTTTCCTGGATAGTAAGCATGAATAAGTTTCAAATGACGAACAAGGTCATTGACATTGGACAGTATCAGTTTGCAAACAAAGCAGCGAAACATTTTTGCAACTAGAAACTAGTTCAAAAGTTTAGCTCGTAGGTCCTTAACTCTAGGGGTTTCACGAACTGTACCAACATCTATCTTGTAGATTGTTGTCTGGATGAATGTATACATTGCATTCAAGCAGTGGGGATATGACACACCAAAGACAAAGTAGGCTTTAAAAAGTTCATCAAAAGCAGAAAGGGAAGACTTTGCCTGACATGGAAGAAGTTTTCCATCCAGAACGACGTAGAAATCATGGATGACATTCTTCGCTGAGCCAACTGCAAGGAGATGTGGTTGAAGGCCTTCAGTCTTCTTAATGTGTTCAGCAAGACTGCGGCAAGACTGAAATGAGAGAGAGAAAAAAAATCAGAACACACATAACCCAACACATGATCCATAACGTTTCACAAATGTGTCCATGCCAACCTTGTGGAACTGCAAAATATGGTCCACTGCCTCTCTGATGCTTATCTTTGTGGATTTGTTCCTACCACCAGCAGAAGGTGGCAAAAGGTAGGCCAGGAGTAAAACAGAGGACATGTCACTGTCCCATCCTGCAAAAAAAGGGGAATTAACAGAAATTGACAATATGCATGTAGCAGACAAAGTTTTGTCATCATCTTTACAAAAAACATTACCTTGGCATTCGGAATCATCTTGTCCTTTACACTCGGCAGCTGAAATCAGGCTGTTCAGATGCAAGGTCGAAGTAAGTGTTTTTGCTTCAGCTATAATCTTGGGCTTTAGACTGTCCCACTGTTCAAGAAGTCTGGAAGCGGTCTCTGTTCCAAATTTGATGTCAAAATCTTGAAGTATCTGTAACAAATTGAAGTAAAACCTATAAACAAGAGAGATCCTAGACACCACAGTTTTATCATGAGATAATGTTTCTCTTCTCATTGAACTAATATATATATATATATATATATATATATATATAGTATCTTACCAATCCTTTAGTGTCAAGAAATCTTGGAAAAACTGAAAGCACTGTATTGGACTTCTCTGCATCATGAATAAGCTGCTGCCTGTGTTTGAACGTTGCTTTCATCTTCTCAAAAATCTGGTCCCTTTCTGCACAATGATTCATGAAAGATATTGCTTCTTTGCACTGGTCACCCTCCAACTGCAGTACCGAGTGATTCAAAGTTTCTCTACGAGCTGTGGGCCCTCCACTGCCGTCACTGTCTGATGTTCCACTTGACCTAGCACCCTGTTTGCTGTGGTGTCCGCTTTGCCGCGAAACGGTTTTCAGCCGCCAAGATATGTATCCTTGGTTGCTCTTTGGGTCATAAAAATGTTCCTTTACATAAAAACAAAGATTAAAGGGAAGATAAGATAAAATAAATTAAATAGAGAGATCAAATTAAATGTCTTAACTTGCCACTATTCTGGGTGTCAATGAGAAAGTACAGTGTTTAAAACCATAAACATTCCATTTTGATTTTTTTATTAGGTATTTCTTAACAATGAATACAATTTTTAAGTACTCACATATCCAGTTCTTGAGTATGGATCCTTTAGTGATGGGAACAGTGTTACAATTCCTAAAGCACAGCGGGTTTTTGTTTCTTTGGATGGGACACGTCTTAGAAAAAAACAATAAAAATTTTGAAAAATCTACTAAACCAGTTTTTTCACAAAAGTTTAAATTATGACTTACCCTTCTTTGCCTGTAATGTGCGCAACCACAATGTTGACTAAGTGCCGTCGGGTTGAGTCTGTGAATTTTCCTTGTTCTGAATATTGAGCCAAAATGGCAGGTCCTCCTGCATTTTCTTCTAAAATGCCTCTTATATACTATATATTAAAAAAAAATTTGGCTGTAATGTGTTCATAATATAAAAATGCAAAAAATAAAAAAAAATAAACAATCTAGCTAGTAAATTTTACCTGTTTTGCCTCAAAAGCCTCATCAAAACGAGGTCTCTTGGAGCTTGGTCCGGCACTGTCGTCAGTCTCAGATGACAGTGAAAGTGTGTCAGTTTGTGAGCTACAGGACGAATCGAGGACTGGGCATTCTGGAAGCAAAATAAATTGACACTTCAACAAAAACATACAAAATAATTACATTTAGTTAATGAAATGCTAGTTTTAAATAAATTTAATGAGCCAAATTAAATGTTTGGATAATTAAATTGTGTTTAATAACAACAAAACTACATTTACTCTACAATAAGATTGTATTTGTTATCATTAGCTAATGCTAAAGCTAACATAAACTAACAACGATCAATACTTATTATACAGCATTTATTCATTTTTGTTCATGTTAATTTAAGAATTATTAATTATTAAAATCAAACGTTTAAACTGTTAACATTAGTTAATGCACCATGAACTAACATTTTTTTCAATAATTAAATCAAATGGCTAAGGGTGTTTGTATATCACAGACACACTTACCAGAATCTTTGTCAACAACTTTCCATAGTATATTATCTGATCTCTCCTCCAGCAGGTCAGTGAATACATCCTCATCCACCTCCACGCCAGTATCATCTTGTAGTATCAGATCTTTGTCACTGATTGAAAATTTCCTCTTGACTTTATGGATAAGATGAGAGAGACAAATGAGCAACAAAACAACCATGATAATAAAATATTTAAATTAATTTAAAATTAATACCTTCAGTCATTAAACTGGTGTAATCTGCCCCATCAACTTTAATCAATTTCTTCTTTCCTTCATATAAAACTTTGAAGAGCATTGTTACTGAAAACAAAAACAAACAAGTAAATGAAGATAACATATTTGCAAGTTTAAGGTTCAAATAATATATACACATGGTTTCCTAAGGTTTGTTTGATGAAGCAATAGGCCTACTTTTTATTAACTATTTCTCTGCCAGCTTTATTAAAAAAAGTTGCCAGCCCCAGCACGTTTTGCAGGAAACAAACTCGTAAAAACGGCTAGGAAGTGTTAACTTTGATACAAAAACTGACATGAATTCCATAAGCTATCCATATGCTTACAAAGCACAAAGGTTTTCAGTGAGAACAACGTCTGTTTACCTCAGAGAAGGCGCATAGATTTAGCCAAAGACTATGAAAATGGCTGCACGATACTATCCCTCAATGTATTTAAATACGTTTACAAAACTCCCGTTGTGATACTACAACTGTAAAAGTAAAACTGTATCAACAGGTAATATGGTTTGATCAAACACTAAACCCCTGGTCAGAGCCTGACTCCACCCACTGGCAATATCTGAAAAATGCAAGAAATGTGGGCAGATCCCAACAGAGAGAGGGGACGAACTAAGCTCGTACCAAGTGTGTGGTAAGATCGTAACAAGGGCGTGGTGAGCTTGAACCTGCTTGTCACGAGTTAATTTTTGGACCCAACATTCAATAGAAAAATGCAACTGCAGTAGCCACCGTTCAACCGGAAGAGGGCTGCACTCAGACGTTTTTACACCATTTATATTCCAAATGTCAAAAAACTTACTAATATCAATGACAAGCCCGAATCTTACAGATCATTAACTACAAGAAAAGTTGGTTTAGAGGCTTAGCTACTCTTTAAAATAAACCTTGCTACTCTAAAAAAATTAAATGTTTGCAACCACTGTTTCATATGAGTACTGATGTGTTCACAACACAGACCTTATAAAAAATACGTGTATAAATAAAATGTAATATTTGAAACTAATCCACGTGCCAATTCATTTAGGCTTACCTTGTGCATGTGGTGGTCACACAAACAAGCTCGTGTATATAAATACATTAATGATCCGCGTTTTCCTCAGGTTTAGTGCGGAGAACCGATATAAATAAAGAGCTCTCTTTAACGTGCACATGATAACTTGTGCCGTGCATGATACGCAGTTGTGGCGCGTGCACATGATGCGCAATCAATAAACTAAAGAAGTTAACAGTGTGTATTATATACACGAAAAATGTAACTTCTGCGGATAATTATCACGGCAAATACAAACAAAGTCTGTTGCGTCGTTAACGCGATTTGACAGACTTTTAAACATAGTTAACTTACAGGTTAAGTTAAGGATTTTATTTTTGAACAACGTCATTTCACTTCGAACACGCCGCACGCGGCTTGTTCGAGAAGTCGCGTCTTTTCGGACAAAACTTCGCCATGTCACCCATGACAATATGTTTAAACACACTTACAAAACTCCAACTGAGAGACTGAAACTATAAAATTAAAACTATCAAGGGAAAATACTGCTGGATTAAACAAATACACCGTGATTTACAAAAACGATCTTCCCCGAATGCTTGCAACCAATGTGTAACATCACAAATATGTACAAATACATCCACAACAATTATTTAAAAGATAATGACTTATGTATACTGTAATGTTGGAAGGTAATTCACGTGCAAATTAGGCTTACCTGAGATGCACGTGGTGCTTCATCAAGCGAACTCAGAATCAGCAGCCACTTTATTAAAATATGTAAAACAAATTCAGATTGTTTGCATATAATCATATATAAACAATATATGTTAAATTGTTAAATTATTTCATTTTTAACCACACAACTCATTAAAAGACGACACGTACCGTTGAAGAGCGCGCTCATCTCCTCGTGGCTTCCCAACTGAAAATAGCCGTAAAGGATTCTGGGAATTGCACTGCTTATAGAGTTAAAAGTTTAACACTGAAAAGGAACTCCTTTTCTAGATGCAGTTTTACACTTGCAGATAAAAATGTACTCCGGTTTTAACACTGGGCAACACCAAAAAAAATAACACCAGAAATGTAACACCAGAAAATTTGCTGTGCATGGTTGCAGTGCAGGTAAGATAGCTAAGTTATTAGTTACATGTTTATGCCAAATTATGTCTGCTAACTGTTCGCTTGCCTACATGTAAAACGAGGTTAGAATAGCTGTTTATAAACATGCAGCGCTAATGTTACGGGCATATTTTTACTATGTTATTTTAAGTTACACCAACCGCAGTTGGTAAACAAACTTATGTAATGTTATGCTAATATTTGTACCGTTAGTCAGCAAAAGGATCCTTAACTTTTAAGGTCGAGGGAATAATTACGTGTGATTTTTTGGAGGAATACTGTATTAGGTTAACCACCTTCCTTTCAGTTTGTCGGCTAGGATAAGTAAACCACGCTATTTGCCGTAACTGTAGTGCTTAATTTGTAAATAAAGAGGTCCTCGAACACAGAGAGGCTTCTGTAAGTGGTAGGAAAAAAGTCACGTAGAAATCACCAGTGCATGCATGCAGCACGTTGGACATCGCGATATAACATAACAGTAAACGAAACATTCTGAACTTTGCCAGTTTAAGAGCCCAGCAGGGATACTATTTCGATTACGTTTTGCACGGATGTTTAGGTTGAATATATTCTGACATTGCTTTGGTTTCTTTAGTTCTGCCCACTCTTTTGTTTTGTGACTATGCATATGTGTCCTGTAATTGTTTTATTTGTTGATATTTTTCTAAACTGTGTACTTGATGCATTTAATAATTTGAAAACAAAGCTAGCTTTTTGAAGCTTTCCAAAGCAAGTTATATATTTTTCAGAAACTAGATTCTGGTTGTGCAGTGAATCACAGATACATGAGTACATATACACTGTCAGAAAAAAGGTACAAAACTGTACATTTTTTGTCACTGGGGTGGTACCCCAAGGTACCGTTTTGTACCTTTACAGGTACATAAACATAATACAATGTTGTACCTATTGGGGTACATAACTGTTCCTTAAGGATTCATTGTGTACCTTTAAATGTACAGTTAACTGTTTTGTACCCCTAAAATTTAACTGGTACAAAATTGTTCCTTAAGGTACAGAATAGGTCCTTGGAGTATATTATTGTATCCCATAAAGGTACAAAAAGTTACCTTTTAGGGTACCACCCCAGCGACAGAAAAAGGAACAACATTGTACCTTTTTTCTGACAGTGTAGCCTGTGTCTCAACACTATGAACAATACTGTTCTTGAGTCTAGCCTTCTCTACGATTTGAGTAATGTTACTGTGAAAGGTGAGCACTTTCAAATGCTTAAGACAATTTGACTTCCAAGTGACAAGAAAGGTCTATAGTTGCCTACCTATACAGTTGATACATGTAACATCCATTTCCATTCAACGTTATCACACTCTGGCCTTTATCAATGTTCTCGTAAAAAATGCTGAAATACATTTTTGAGATATTTAAAGCAATTACACTTTTGAGGGTACAGTCCTAAATCTGTTTATATTTGTGGTGCAACACATATTTACATAAATGCTGCCTTTTTTCAACATTTGTTCAGGGCCAGCTATGGCTACGTCTTCAAATACCCCCCTCCCACAAGATGATGGTCTGTGGATGTTTCTTCAGAGCCGAGGGATTTCTGAGGAAAATATTCAGAAATTGCAGCAAGACCATGTAGGTGACAGCACATTCATTCCTGCAATATATTATTTTTAAAGGGATAGTTCACTTTAAAATGAAAATTCTGTTATCATTTACTCATCCTCATGTTGTTAAAGCTGTATGAATTTCTTTTTTCTGATGAACACAAAAGAAGATATTTTAAGGAATGGTGGTAAACACACAGCAGATTGACTTCCATTGACTTCCATAGTAGGAAAAATATGTTGGAAGTATTGTGATAAATGATGAAGAAAACGTTTTGATAAATGATGGTAAGAACACATATGATGGTACCCATTAAATTTCATCATATTTTTTATTCCTACAATGGAAGTCAATGGTCACTATCTGCTGTGTGTTTACCATCATTTTGTAAAATATCTTCTTTTGTGTTCATCAGAAAAAAGAAATTCATACAGGTTAAGAACAACATAAGGATGAGTAAATGATGACTATTTATTTTAAAGTGAACTATCCCTTTAATTGTTTTACATTTTACTGAATCTCAGCAGATTATACAAGTAATCATCATAAATTAAACCCTAAACCCTATCACAGTTAGTGCCAATGCTTCTGATTTCTTTTTTATGCCAAGCGCACCTGCCTCTCCCAACAATGCATTCATGTCTTCCCTATTCTAGCCCTGTAAAATAAGGTTTATAGGTATCTTTAGGAGTCAATTCACCTCTATATTTTGGTCTCTACCCTGCATAAACAAGTAACAGTAGTTGTGCAGTAGCATCACCATTATACATTCTGGCAATGTGCTGACTTTTATGTTTATATAAATTAAATAAATAAATAAATACACAAAATAAAATATTATGCCCTTACAATTACTGCTTTCCATTTTGTTGTGATTTGATATTGTTTTAAAAGTATGGAGTAATGTTTAGATGTCAGCACAGGCCTTGATTGGGAGCTGAAGTAGGGAATCAATATGGAATAGCAATATTATGGAGTACATAATAGCAGTAATATATGGGAGAAGTGTTTTTCTTGTAATTAATGTAAATGGTTATATGAGTAAAGAGGAATACATGAAAGTAATCAGTCCCCTGTCTAAGTTTGATGTCAAGGATTTTCACTGTTAATACACTGTATTTTCGGCATCATGTCACTCAAACTTTATTGTTATGGTTACAACCATTTTTAGACAGCAGTTTTTGTTTTAAATTACTTCACATTTTAGCTCCTTTTTATTCCCATGCGGAAAAAAACAAGCAAGTGAAGAAAAATAGAAATAAATTGCTGATTTGTAGCTACTGCTAAGAAATTAATTTCCACTCATATGGAAATATAGCTATCTCCTAGATTTAAGATAACCAATATGTCTTACTGTATTGCTTTGTTTTTTATTACAGATTGACAGCTCGGTAGTTGGAGAAATGGATGATGCCACTTTGAGTGCTTACATTCCAGAATATGGTGATAGGATTGCTACAAGGCGTTTCTGTATGGAAAAACAGAGAAAAGGTGGTAATGATCTAAAAAGACAGTCTTTATTTGAAAAACTTAGAAGAAAGATGGGCACATTGACAAGCAATAAAGACACAGATCAAGATTCTGAGGAGGAGCATTCTATGCAGCCAAAAAAGATACATCTGAGAAATAACAAAAGGGCCGTGAAGATGACAAGGAAAATAGAACTAGGATGGATACACGACAAGAAACAAGTGAGAAAACGCAATGGTGGAGGAACCAGAGTTCTTGATATTTCCAAGACAGCCACAAAAACAGAAATTCTATCACAAGCTAAAAAGCTATTTTTACCCAATGAGAAATCGAGAAAGGGAAAGTGGGAAGAGTTCAGTCACAACATTGTTGACTTTCAGGAAGCATACCTTGATGAGGGTGTTAGTGTGGGAGAGCTCTATGAGACACATAGATTAGGGATTTTAAGATTTTACTTATTCACAAAGCACCTGACAAATGGAGATGAAGTGTTCACAGAGATGAAAGCAGGAACTGATGATGAACAGACAGATGCAGCGAGGCTAAATAAGCGACAGAAAAACACAACAGAAGATAATGAGCAGCCGACACAAAAAACACATGACAGTGAACAGCAGACACACACTGTGGAAGTTCTTGTCTCTACTGATGTAGAGATTGTTGATCTTTCATCTTTGTGTGATACATCAGAGGTAATTTTTGGCCCTTTGCAAGGTGGACCATTTTTAGAAGATCTTGATGACACAATCTTACATGAGCCTATAGAAGAGGCAAAGATAAACATCAACGCCTACAACTCAACTCCTGTCCATTCTGACACAGTGCCTGCTGGCCCATTAAGTCCTACTAATGAACTTTTGCATGTGACAGTGAAACTCCACAGAGTCAATCTCTTGGAGGAACTGATTGCCCAATTCAAGGATAAGGCGATGATGTCCTCCTCTGTGAAATACAGCTTCATTCATGAAATGGGTGCAGATGCTGATGGCGTGTCCAGGGATGTATATGCTGCCTTCTGGACAGAGTTTTTAGACTGTGCAGCAGAGGGTGCAGATGTGAGGGTGCCATCATTATCACCAAAATGGCAAGAGGAAGAATGGAAATCTGTTGGTAGGATAATGGTCAAGGGATTAAAGGACCATGGATATTTTCCTTCTCGTCTGGCTCAAGCCTTTACAGCAGCAATCACATTTGGTGAACACACTGTCTCACCTGATTTATTGTTTGACTCACTAATGTTGTATCTTAGTCAGTCTGAGCGTGATCTCTTGTCCACTGCTTTGCAAGACGCTCTTGTTGGTGATGATGAAGATGAGCTTCTTGATCTTATGGATCGCATGGGAGTAAGAACAGTACCAACACAAGAGAACTTGAAAACTGTGCTTCTCCAAGTGGCCCACAAGCAAATTATCCAGCAACCAAAATATGCACTGGATAACATGGCAGCAGTCGCAGGACCAACTCTCAGGGAGTTCTTCCCCAGTGTGCTGGATATACAGAAGATGTATGAGGATCTTAAACCATCAACCCGAAAGGTATTAAAGTTGATCACAGCCTCTCCAGCTACTTCAGCAGAGAACCAAAGTTTGCAATATTTACATCAGTACATTAGGGGATTGAATGAGATAGGCCTCCGGAAGATGTTGAGATTCGTGACCGGGTCTGATGTCATCTGCGTTAAAAACATTCAAGTCATATTTACCCCTTTGGAAGGGTTATCAAGGCGACCTATTGCACATACTTGTGGCCCAACTTTAGAGCTGCCATCAACTTACAACAGCTATCCTGACCTCCGAGCTGAAATGGAGGCTATACTGTCCAGCAACTTCTATACAATGGACATTGCAAAGAAGTGTCTCACTCACTCACATGTACACACTCTTCTCTCTTCCCCAGTTATAGCCTTATCAGTGCCATCTGTTTACTTTTAGATAGTGTGTGAATGTGAGACAGAGCACATAGGGGAAGTAATTAACTCAGGTGCATTTATTTTTTATTTTATGTTTTTCAGTTTTATCCAGAATGTCATTACCAAACTTACTGTAGAAACATGTTTACTGGCTAATGAACATTTTGTTAATGGACTCCAAATGAAACATTTACACACTGTAACAAACTTACAATAATCAAATTGATTTATTGATAATGATACAGGACCATTCAACTGCCAATTACGTTGCCCTGTTTGCATGTTAAATCTTAATATTGGCACTTGGCAGTGTTTGCAAATCTGTTCTAACATACAGCACTGTTCTGCTTTTTACAAATAAAAGCACAGGTTTCTCTCTTGTTTTCTGCAGATGTTTTCAAACAAATCGGGTCTTCACTGCAGATAACACACATGGATCTTGTCTCACACAGTACAATTTTTGACAACTCCACTGCAGTTCCTGCATTCACCAGCACTCTTTAGATAACATATTTAAACAGTCATCTCTACATTACCAAATAGGCATATTTCCTACATACACAGTAAATTACACTGGGGAGAAAAAAATGGTGCACTGCACTGGTTTAGCATGTATTTATATGATGCCAAATAATTGTGTAAAAAAGTGCTTTATGTGCAGCCCAGAGACACATGATAACAAGATACAATAATATGTTTGATTTAAAGGTGCAGTGTGCAAATTTTAGCGGCATCTAGTGGTGAGGTTGAGAATTGCAACCAACGGCTCAGTCCACTGCTCACTTCTTGCTTTTGAAACACATAGAGAAGCTATGGTAGCCCCCACCGGACAAATATGTCATCGTTGGAGACAACTTAGTAAAAAAATTTGTCCGTTAAGGGCTTCTGTAGAAACATGGCTGCACAAAATGGCGGCTTCCATGTAAGGAGACCCTCTGTGTATGTATATAAAAACATCTCATTCTAAGGCAATAAACAAATAACGGTTCATTATGAAAGGTCTTTATACACCCCATGATCATTTAGTTTTGTATATTATTTTGCATTTCTGTCAAGAGATCCTTCTAAAAATTACACACTGCACCTTTAAAGGCCATTCAAACATCATGTAGGTTGCCCTGTTACAATGTGTGTCAGACCACATCTGGTGATAAAAAATAGTTCCACCATAAGGACAAATGTGCCACTTTTGATCATGGCAGCATGTGATACCTTTCATTTGCAGGTACAGGATTGTTACAGTTCTGTGGTTGAGAAGTACTTTTAACATAATGATAAAAAAAAGAGATGATAGGGAGCTCAGTTGGGAGAAGTCAATTATGAAAGAATTGTCTATTATTGATTGCTTAAACACAGATCTTCTGTCAAACATTTACAGTGAATATCATGGTATATAACCTTTTCTGTTCAAACTGCAATTCTGTTGTTTTTTTGGCTATGAGTGGGTTGCTCACATTCAGTCATTTGATCCAGTAGCACAACTTGTGATTATTAAATTTGGGTGCGTATGTAAGCACGTAAGAACATGTAAAGATCAATGGCTTCCTCTGGAGAGGTTGGTGGATGAAGACTGTTTTCTGCAATGGCAAGGCAACAAATGTCAAACACTGTATTATCACAGGGATATGGTCCTCTCTCACGACATTCCTCCCTACAAGCCTGTATCTTCTGTTGGGATACCTCTTTAAGGTACTCCCTAGCACCAAAAAGTTGGGGTAGAGTGTACATCATCACTGGACGTCCACTTGGAGACACAGCATTTCTGGATGGGCGAATTCTGTGAGTGTTCCAGAGGTGAACAACATCTTGCAGTTCTCTCTAAATATAAAGAAAAAGAGTGGGAAAGAAAGAAAATATGGTCCAGTATGTTACAGTAGAGCCGTTTCTCAAACAGTTTCATGCATGTTAAATTCTATATTTGAAAACAATAAATCTCTGTATGTTAAGATTTGTGTTATATGACCAGGGTCAGATAAGTCCTCCCTCTCTCACATACTGTGTCCCACTAATGCAGAGAAACAAATTTCTTTCATCAAAATGTACATAAAAGTACCAGAATGAAATGAATAATAGGCTACTCATAGTGCTGTAAATTTTCCTTGTCAGTGTTTTACTATTATGATGTTTTTGGTTTAATATTAGATAGCAGTTTGTGCAACATCCATAACAGGATTAAAGGGATAGTTCACTTTAAAATGAAAATTATGTCATCATTTACTCATCTTCATGCTGTTCTAAACCTGTATGAATTTCTTTTTTCTGATGAACACAAAAGAAGATATTTTAAGGAATGATGGTAAACACAGCAGTAAGTGACTTCCATGGTAGGAAAAATATTTTGGAAGTATTGTGATAAATGATGAAGAAAATGTTTTGATAAATGATGATAAGCACTGAGTTGACAGTACTCATTAAACTCCATTTTTTTTATTCCTACTATGGAAGTCAATGGTCACTTACTGCTGTGTGTTTACCATCATTTCTCAAAATATCTTCTTATGTGTTCATCAGAAAAAAGAAATTCATACAGGTGTACAACAAAATGAAGATGAGTAAATGATGACAGAATTTTCATTTTAAAGTGTACTATCCCTTTAATATTACAGCTGCATAATGTTTGTGTTGAATTTGATTGTAGATGTAGGCTGCTGCAAATTCTAACAACTTATACTGAGATCCACATATCTATTAAAAAGTCAACTATATGTAGGAAAAATTGTGATCTACAAATTAATTTAATAATCTAATAAAATAACTAATGGTTATCGCCCATTTGCTTCTGTTATGGAACAGTTGTTAGACCTACGAAATGACATACAGTAATTATGCTGCATGTCACAACATGGCATATTGACAAAATCTATAGCTGGATAATGTTAATAAGCACATTTCTTACCTCTATTATTTCAAGACATGTGAACTGTATTAGACTTTTGTCTAGGAAGTCACCGGAAAAGTCGTCAGAATCTTTTAGATCTTGAAATAGGTTGATCCAGAACTGTGCATGCTGCTTCCTCAAAAATCCCCACCAATGCTCTATCCGTTGGTTATGATTGCTTGAGCCATACAAATAGCAATTTCTCGAAAAGTCGTCCGTATGATCATGTCTCATGAACATCTGCATCTGTTCCATGTAACAGTTCTCTGTACCTAAGTCTGAGCGAATTCGGGTGGCTGTCCCATTCCTGGATAACACCGCATCAATAAAGTATCCAGCGATGACCTTGGGATCACTACTTGTAGAGTATGCATGTAGCCATATCATCATTCGTGAAAACCCATCGATTGCGCCATTGATGCAGATCCCATATGGTTTGAGTTTATCATAAGAATCAACATGCCATAAAAAGTTCGGGCCTGGATTATGATACAAACGTCGCAGAAGACGATTCCGGCGCCTCAGATGCACTCCATGGGGATCCAGTATTTTCAACAATTGCCTGATTGTCTCTTGTGTCACCACGTAGCCAGCCTGAATGCATTTCAGATGCATCATTTTATATCCGTGAAGCATACCATATTGGTTTAACTGATCCTGGAGAAACATAGCAATGTCAAGCAGATCAGAATGTTCTTTTCGTCTGAACAGGCGCAAAGTCTTGAGGTGTCTGCGCAAAGTTGACACACTAATAACAATACCATTAAAGACAGCAGTATCTCCCAATGTCTCAAACCCAAAGTAAAATAAAACCGGATTAAATTTGAAATGCGGGACATGTTTACTTCCTTGCAATCCAGCTAAAATAGAGCTCCTGGCAGGATTTTGAGTGATCTCGTTATTTCAGAAAAACAGAGCAAAATATTTTTTTCCATGAAAAATTATCTGGTAATTTTGAGATAATTAACTCGTTAATTCAGAAAAACAGAGCAAAAACTTTTTTTTTCCATGAAAAATTATCTCGTAATTCTGAGATAATTAACATGTCACAAGGTGACGATCTTTTTTTTTGTTAGGGGCGGAACCAAAGTTAAGGAAGTTTGGTTCCGCCCGGAAGCGTTTCCGCCCGGACCGGAAAAGAAGAACACCGGAACTTCCGGTAGCGCCGCGAGAGGGAAAATCGGCGAATTGGATGCAGCTGGGCCTAGTTAACAGGAGCGGCTGATGATTGGAGGACACGAACATACAGGGCAGTATTTAAGAACAGTCTAAATCATAGTTTGGAGGTTGTTGTTGTGCGTCGAAGTGCTGAGTTGTGCTCGTCCGGTACACCGTTGGTGGCTGTTTACACTCTCTCTCTTTCTTAGACTGAAGTTGGATGTTGATGAAGATATAGTGAACCTTATAGGTTGAAGAACGATCGGAATACGATATACATTGAGAGGAACAAAGGAGAAGGAAACGTATTGTTGTGAGTACACACCTGTGGAGAAGTGGTGATTTACCGGAAGTATAGCATAACCCGGTCGGAGAAAGAGTCGCCCTGTCGGCGTGTTTGGAGTGTTTGCAGCGTGAACTGTAGCAGAGAATCGTGGGACGAAGAAATTGTAACAGTCGTGAGTACCAAAGCATTTTATTGGAAACGAACTGTGTGAAACCTGAACTTACCGAGAGCTGTAAACAGCGAAGAGGTGAGAGCCATCCAAGTCAGATTAACTGGGTCTTTGTGTCCCAGCCGCTGCCTGTGGAGAAAGAGAACGAGAGTGAGCACCAAGAGAACAAACTGTGTGAAACCTGAACTTACCAAGAGCTGTGAACAGCGAAGAGGTGAGAGCCATCCAAGTCAGATTAACTGTGTCTTTGTGTCTCCGCCGCTGCCTGTGGAGAAGGAGAAAAAGAGGGTGAATAAACGACAAAGAATTGTACGAGCCCGAGCGGTGAAGTTCCCGCGAAGTGGAATACAGGTACGCTGACAGGAGATTAACTTCGGCAACTCATATTGTTTTACCTCTGCCTCCAGGAAAGAAAAGGAGGGCGCCACGGATAGTGAGGACAAGCAGGAGCCTGTTTCCCACGCCTCCCCTTGGGTCTAAAATCTGTCACGCCCAGGGGCTGGCTGTGATTTAACTAAAGCCACGCCCCTTTCTCACTTCCACCTCGAGGAGGTCCCCAAAGCCAAACCCAATGACCAGACAACACGAGAACAGGTAAGTAATAAAAACAATCTTTATTTATTTAAATATCTAAAATTTCTGGGGGAATGGGGAAAGGGCAATTAAAACTAAAACCCCTGCTCTGCCTTCCAGACAGGCTATGGCCAAGCGAGTGACAGAAAGGGGGGGGAACGGGGGTCCAGGGCACTGTAGACCCAAGGGGAGGCGTGGAAAACAGGCTCCTGCCTGTCTCCGCTATCCGTGGCGCCCTCCTTTTCTTTCCTGGAGGCAGAGGTAAAACAATATGAGTTGCCGAAGTTAATCTCCTGTCAGCGTACCTGTATTCCACTTCGTGGGAACTTCACCGCTCGGGCTCGTACAATTCTTTGTCGTTAATTCACCCTCCCTTTTCTCCTTCTCCACAGGCAGCGGCTGGGACACAAAGACACAGTTAATCTGACTTGGATGGCTCTCACCTCTTCGCTGTTTACAGCTCTCGGTAAGTTCAGGTTTCACACAGTTCGTTCTCTTGGTGCTCACTCTCGTTCTCTTTCTCCACAGGCAGCGGCTGGGACACAAAGACACAGTTAATCTGACTTGGATGGCTCTCACCTCTTTGCTGTTTACAGCTCTCGGTAAGTTCAGGTTTCACACAGTTCGTTTCCAATAAAATGCTTTGGTACTCACGACTGTTACAATTTTTTCGTCCCACGATTCTCTGCTTCAGTTCACTCTGCAAACACTCCAAACACGCCGACAGGGCGACTCTTTCTCCGACCGGGTTATGCTATACTTCCGGTAAATCACCACTTCTCCACAGGTGTGTACTCACAACAATACGTTTCCTTCTCCTTTGTTCCTCTCGATGTATATCGTATTCCGATCGTTCTTCAACCTATAAGGTTCACTATATCTTCATCAACATCCAACTTCAGTCTAAGAAAGAGAGAGAGTGTAAACAGCCACCAACAGTGTACCGGACGAGCACAACTCAGCACTTCGACGCACAAAAACAACCTCCAAACTATGATTTAGACTGTTCTTAAATACTGCCCTGTATGTTCGTGTCCTCCAATCATCAGCCGCTCCTGTTAACTAGGCCCAGCTGCATCCAATTCGCCGATTTTCCCTCTCGCGGCGCTACCGGAAGTTCCGGTGTTCTTCTTTTCCGGTCCGGGCGGAAACGCTTCCGGGCGGAACCAAACTTCCTTAACTTTGGTTCTGCCCCTAACAAAAAAAAGATTGTCACCTTGTGACATCCTCCCCCGCCAATGCGTTCTAGTCCCTAGAACGTCTTCGGGTCGTCCACTCACCATAACGGGCAGGGGGTCGGCCTCGGTTCTCCCACTGGGAACGCCTTAGAGGCGAGTCGGGCTCGGCCTGCTCAGGGGCCGCTTCTGGTTCTCTCGGGGCAACCGGGGGCGGTGCCACCACGGGTCTGCCTGGTATCACAGCCCATCCTCCCATCCAGGGTGCCGCCGGTACAGGTTCCGTGACCACCTCCCCCACGGCCTCGGGATAGTTTGGGCAGGGGCGGATCATGTTCCGATGTACCACACGTTCGGGGCCGGGCTTCCCTTCGGCCCGGATGGTGTACACCGGCTGTCCCGGCCTCTGCTGTTTGCAGATTTCATACGGGACGGTCTCCCAGCGGTCGCTTAACTTTCCCTTTCCTTGCCGCCGATTATCCCTCACCAAGACCCTCTCACCTGGTAACAGGGGGGCATCTCGGGCAGTCCGATCGTACAGCCGCTTATTTCTTTCCCCTGTCGTCTGTATCTTCTTTGACACTTGTTCGTAGGCAAAGTGTAAGCGCTGATGGTGGCGCCCCACCCACTCTGTCACACTCACTTCCTCCTGGTCTGCTGCTACTCCCAGAACCAGATCGGTGGGCATACGCACGTGCCTGCCAAACATCAGATAAGTCGGGACATACCCCGTCGTACTATGTACACTGTTATTGTATGCTTGGAGAAGATTTGGTAAGGCACTCACCCAGTCGCTCTGTTGTCGTTGGTCCAGGGTCCCTAGTAACCCCAATAGGGTCTGATTAAATCTCTCGCAGCTGCCATTTCCTTGGGGATGGTACGACGTCGTGTGGGTTTTGGTACACCCATACAGCTGATATAACTCTCGGATTACCTTGGATTCAAAGTTGGCCCCTTGGTCAGAGTGCAGGAACTCTGGGCATCCGAATGTCTGGAAGACATTCCGCCATAGGACGGTGGCGGTAGTGGTTGCTGTCTGGTCGAGGGTGGGGACAGCCCAAGCGTACTTGGTGAACAGGTCGGTGATTACCAAGATGTTTTGATAGCGGTCTTGTGGCCGGCCCAGCGTCAGGAAGTCCATCGCCATGATGTGGAGGGGGGCCTTTGCATGGATGGGCACCATGGGTGCTCGGGCCTCCTGCCTGGATTTAAACAACATGCACCTGGGGCAGGCTTGGATCAAGCTGTGCACTGACGTCTCCAGCCCAGGCCAGTAGAAGAATCTACGTAGCAGGGATACGGTCCTCTCTTGTCCCTGGTGTCCCAGCTGATCATGGTAGGCTGAAACCAATGCTGTCACCTGATCTGCGGGTACCACGATCTGGCGCACTTCCTCACCCAGCTTCGGATCGCTAATCCTCCTGCAAAGCACTCCTTCCTTCAGTTCCAGCTTTTCCCACTGTCCCAGTAGTCTTCTCCCAGTCTCTGTCTGGGCTAGTCTCTCTGGTGGCGTCGGCCGTCGGCCCTGCTCCACCCACTTCTTCACCTGACACACATCCTGGTCCTGGGCCTGCCTCTCTATCCACCGGCGGGGGTCCCACCCCCAGTTCTCCGGCACAGCCTCCTGCCGGCCTCCCGGCGCATCCACTGCCCCTATCATGTGGCCTCCTCCTGGCCTGCCCGATACCTGGGGCCTTCCATCTCGGGCAGTCTCGAGAGGACATCAGCGTTCGTATGCTCCCGTCCAGGGTGATACTGCAGTTGGTAATCAAAGTTTGCTAATTGCGCCACCCACCGCTGCTCCACTGCTCCCAGCTTCGCCGTCTGCAAATGTACCAACGGGTTGTTATCTGTGATTACCGTTATCTTGGCACCCCATAGGTAGTCTTTAAACTTCTCACTCAGGGCCCACTTCAGAGCCAGCAGTTCCAGTTTAAAGGAGCTGTAATTTGCGTCGTTTCTCTCGGCCGGATTGAGGCTCCGGCTAGCATAGGCAATCACCCGCTCAGCTCCTTCCTGCCGTTGGGCTAACACTGCCCCCAGTCCGAGGTTGCTGGCATCTGTGTATAAAACAAATGGCTTAGTGAAGTCAGCATACGCTAGAATGGGGGCCTGTAGTAGTTCCTGTTTCAGTTTCTGAAAAGCCGTCTCGCAGTTAGCATCCCAGTCTATGGTGGGCGACCCACGACCCCGGTTTCGACCTGTGCCAACCAGTAACTGGTTAAGGGGTTTAGCAATTTTCGAGAAATCTTTTATAAATCGTCTGTAATATCCCACAAACCCTAGAAAGGATCGCACTTGCCTCACCGTCCTTGGTGCGCTCCAATCTCTCACTGCGGATACCTTCCCAGGGTCTACGGCCACCCCTGCTGCGCTGACCACGTGACCCAGAAAATGGACTTCTCGCCGCAACAAGTGGCATTTGTCAGGCTGCAGCTTCAGCCCATACTTTTCCATGGCCTGGAAGACCTCTTCGAGGTGCCGGAGGTGCGAATCGAAATCTGGGGAGTAAACAATCACATCATCCAAATATACCAACACTGACTCCATCAACTGACCTCCAAGGCAGCGTTGCATCAGATGTTGGAAGGTGGCCGGAGCGTTACAAAGCCCGAAGGGCATCCGGTCCCATTCAAATAGTCCGAAAGGGGTCGTAAAGGCGGTTTTCTCCCGGTCTGCCTCGGCCATCTGCACCTGCCAATAGCCACTGGCCAGATCCAGGGTGGAGTACCATGCTGACCGCGTGAGGCTGGCCAGGGAATCTTCGATCCGCGGGAAGGGAAAAGCATCTTTCTTGGTCACTAAGTTGAGCTTGCGATAATCCACACAGAATCTCCAAGCCCCTGTCTTCTTCTGTACGAGTACTATAGGGGCCGCCCATGGGCTACTGCTCTCCCGGACGATGCCTCGTCCTAGCATGCCCTGCAAGAGTGTGCGTACCTCCGTATACAAGGTAGGTGGGATCGGCCGATATCTTTCCCTGCTGGGTCCCGCATCCCCAGTAGGGATGTGATGTTCCACCACCTCGGTGCACCCGTAGTCCTCATCATGCCTTGCGAACACATGCTGCCATCTCCGAAGGAGTGCCTGCAGTTTTTGTGTCTATACCCGCTCTAGGTCTTCCCCTTTCAGCGACTCACCCGCAAGGTGTCTCGGCACGTCTCCCTCCCTGTCATCCGACGGGGCATCCATCTGTGTCAGGGCCACCTCAATGACAGTGGGGCACACCTGACGAAAGCTGACGTCTCTCTCTTCCCTCACCTGGTGGGGTGCGACCGCCGTTGGTGTCGGTGTAAGTGTACTGCATATGGGTGTTCATTACGTACTCTCACAGGGACCCTCCCCCAGCGGACCGCCGCTAGGCCCCGTGCCACTTCCACTTGTGGGCAGTCTGTATGGGGCTCGACCAACACCCACTCCTCTGGGTTAGCTTCTCGAATGGGTACCCTCGCCCACACGATGGCCTCACTTCTAGGGGGAATAGACAAGGCAAAGCGACACATCACTCTTCCTACCTCCTCCCGGTCCCTACGGACCTGGGTCATCTGGACCCGACGGCAGTCAGCCACTACGCGCTCCCACTTGGGCCTCTCGGCAGGTGAGATCCTTGGGCCAGGCCTAGCCTGGAATAATTCCTCCCAGCACTCGGAGAGGACGTTCATGCCCAATAGGGCTCGGTGGGCACCCAAACATCTGTCTTGTACGATGATCACACCTTTTTGGGGGACCACCACCCCGTGGACTTCTAGGTCTGTCAATCGATAGCCGATGTAAGGGATCTCAAGGCCGTTTGCACCCTTCAACGTCAGCCAGGGGGCCTCCGCTCCTTGTGCTCCTTGCTTTCCGAATATTTCTTGGGAGAGGCTTTCTGCAAACAACGTAACCTGGGAGCCCGTGTCCACCAGGCACTGAATCATCTTGCCGCACACTTTTACTTCTGCCACCGGGCTATGCCCGACCATCTGGTTCCTAGAGCTATCTCCTCTTCCAGGGTCTTCTCGAAGGGTCCCGGCCACACGACCCACTGTGGCCGGCCGACCTAAAAACCCCCTTCGGATGTTCTGCGGGGCCCACACTGACGACTATAATGACCTGGTTCTCCACAGCGATTGCAGATTGGCCGTCCCTGTTCATCCCATTCAAATCGGGGCCGGTTGAAACGGTTCGGGCGTCCAGGTGGCTCTCGGCCCCTCTCAGAGTAGACTCAATCTCGGGGTGCCGGCCTCGGTTCCTCCCGCGCCCATCCTTGGCGCAGCTCTCCCAAGAGGGTCTTGGACAGCTCAGACATCTGATCTCGGACGTCTTTCAGAAGTTCTGTTTTCAGGGCTTGCTTCCAATCAGGACCCTCGGGCTGCACTGGCGCGGTTTCACTTACGGCCGCACATATTGGGGCTTCACTCACTTCGACCTCATCGCCCTCCAAGGCCAGTGCCTCCTTCCTTAGGTCTTCGAACGTGAGCCCGGGGTCCCTCCGAAACTGGACCCTCAGACTCTGCCTCACGGGACCCTCTTTCATCCCCAGAAGGAACTGGTCACGCAGCAAGGTCTCTCCGTCTCCTAGCCCATGATCACGGCGGGTCTGCAGCCGGGTGAACTGCTCTCGCAGCCGTTGTCGGTCATTGGGCGACCTTGGTTACTCAACTCGAGGTGGAACCCTGCCGACTACGCCAAAATCTGTCACGCCCAGGGGCTGGCTGTGATTTAACTAAAGCCACGCCCCTTTCTCACTTCCACCTCGAGGAGGTCCCCAAAGCCAAACCCAATGACCAGACAACACGAGAACAGGTAAGTAATAAAAACAATCTTTATTTATTTAAATATCTAAAATTTCTGGGGGAATGGGGAAAGGGCAATTAAAACTAAAACTCCTGCTCTGCCTTCCAGGCAGGCTATGGCCAAGCGAGTGACAGAAAAGGGGGGGGGGGCAACGGGGGTCCAGGGCACTGTAGACCCAAGGGGAGGCATGGAAAACAGGCTCCTGCCTGTCCCCGCTATCCGTGGCGCCCTCCTTTTCTTTCCTGGAGGCAGAGGTAAAACAATATGAGTTGTTGAAGTTAATCTCCTGTCAGCGTACCTGTATTCCACTTCGCGGGAACTTCACCGCTTGGGCTCGTACAATTCTTTGTCGTTTATTCACCCTCCTTTTCTCCTTCTCCACAGACAGCGGCGGAGACACAAAGACACAGTTAATCTGACTTGGATGGCTCTCACCTCTTCGCTGTTTACAGCTCTCGGCAAGTACCGGTTTCACACAGTTCGTTCTCTTGGTGCTCACTCTCGTTCCCTTTCTCCACAGGCAGCGGCTGGGACACAAAGACACAGTTAATCTGACTTGGATGGCTCTCACCTCTTCGCTGTTTACAGCTCTCGGTAAGTTCAGGTTTCACACAGTTCGTTTCCAATAAAATGCTTTGGTACTCACGACTGTTGCAATTTCTTCGTCCCACGATTCTCTGCTTCAGTTCACGCTGCAAACACTCCAAACACGCCGACAGGGCGACTCTTTCTCCGATCGGGTTATGCTATACTTCCGGTAATCACCACTGCTCCACAGGTGTGTACTCACAACAATACGTTTCCTTCTCCTTTGTTCCTCTCGATGTATATCGTATTCCGATCGTTCTTCAACCTATAAGGTTCACTATATCTTCATCAACATCCAACTTCAGTCTAGGAAAGAGAGAGAGTGTAAACAGCCACCAACAGTGTACCGGACGAGCACAACTCAGCACTTCAACACACACCAAGCACACCAAACTATGATTTAGACTGATCTTAAATACTGCCCTGTATGTTCGTGTCCTCCAATCATCAGCCGCTCCTGTTAACTAGGCCCAGCTGCATCCAATTCGCCGATTTTCCCTCTCGCGGCGCTACCGGAAGTTCCGGTGTTCTTCTTTTCCGGTCCGGGCGGAAACGCTTCCAAACCTTGTGACAAACACGTTAATTCAGAAAAACAAAGCAAAAACTTTTTTTCATGAAAAATTATCTCGTAATTCTGAGATAATTAACACGTTAATTCAGAAAAACAGAGAAGATTTTTTTTACTCAAGTGAATGCAATACGCTTCCGTAGTAAACTGGCTCCAAATCTCATGTGAAAATTGTATTTTTACAGCCCTCTACAAACTGTGGATTACTCAGTAAATATACTGACATTTAATAGGGACCTTTGTTTAAGTTGAAAGGGTATGACCCTGCTGTGTTTAACTTTCAGTGTTTAACTTTCAGTGTTTAATACTTGCATATGACAGTGAGTACGTTTACATGCACAGCATAAGCGGATAACTATCAAAAATCTGCTTATTACAGAAAACTGTTTTCATGGATTTACATGCAAATCAATAAGCCGGCTATGCAGACAGCTGCGTTTACATGGGACTTGCAGAATTATCAGTTTTCTCGCAGGCAGTGACGTCACCACATATAGTAGAAAATGTGAAAACGATCAACCTGAACGTCACGCTGAACAGATCGTGCATCGGAGCTCCATCGAGTTCTTCATCTAAAAGCCTTTTTTTACTATCTTATTCCTATTTATATATCAAGTTTTACCTAGGAATACTTTACCGTGAGGATTATTGAGCAGTACTACCACATGAAACTATTTATCACTAATAAACACCCAGTGTTAGCATATAGCCCGCTAGCTTCAACAAACGCTGCCGACTGAAGCTAGCATTTTCCGATCTAATGGCGGATTCATCTGATATATGCTTTTCTGACCTGTCCTCGCCTGAGCGGGAAGCTGCGAAGGAGTTGATCGGTTTGAGCAGATCCAACGCGAGCTACAGCGCCCACTTCACCATGTCTCCGGACGTCCACAAGCGACCGAGGAATGCGACAAACGAGTGCCCCACGCGATGCAGCTTCACGGACCGTAAACGAGTGAACGGAGACGCCATTGCCCAACATGAAAGCGATCGGGAAGCTGTGGAGGAGCCGCTGCCCGGCCTTCGCAGATTCAGCATGCCCCACATCACCCTGGACCCAGACGTTCGCAGGCGACTGAGGCGTCCCACAACCAAACCCCCCACGCCATGCAGCTCCGCGGAGCGCGTTCGGGTAAACAAAGACGCCATCGCCCAGCATGAAAGCGGTAAGATTCCGCTTGTTATTGTAACATGTACTACTTGCTACATGTATAGTTTAGCTTCTGCCGTTAGCATAGATGGGTTTACATGCACTAAGTGTATTGAAGTATTAAGATTAACTGAGAAGGTTGCTGAACTAGAATCACGCATCCGAACGCTAGTTGAAAAGAAGTGAAGGCCGTAAGTGAAAAGACTAATGGCTCGGTTCCGACATCAGAGGCTAATGTAAACATTACAAATACTGTATCGAGCGCACATAGTGTTCCGACATCAGATGCTAATGTAAACATTACAAATACTGTATCGAGCGCGCATAGTGTTTATCATAATACACATGGCTTGGCTCCGACATCAGAGTCAAGTCGGCGGTCTAACTGGGTGACTGTCAGGCGGCATAGTCATATACGGCGTCCATCTAAGACCCATAACGTTACGGTACTTTCTAACAGATTCGATCCCCTAAGGAATACACTAGCTGAAACACCTGTTAAAAGTGCCCTGGTCATTGGAGATTCTATACTCAGGAACACTAACATTGTGGCACCAAACACCATAGTCGACTGTATACCGGGAGCCAGAACGTCTGACATTAGATCCAAACTTAAAGTGCTGGCTAATGCTAAACGGAAGTTTTCTAAGATTGTTATTCACGCCGGAACAAATGACACCAGACTCCGACAGTCGGAAATCACCAAAGATAATATTAAGGAGATGTGTGAAATTGCAAAAACAATGTCAGACAATGTAATATGCTCTGGTCCCCTCCCCGCCTACCGGGGAGATGAAACACATAGTAGATTAGTGTCTCTCAATGGCTGGATGTCAAAGTGGTGCCCTCAGCATAATGTAGGGTTTATAGACAATTGGAAGCATTTCTGGGGTAGACCATTTCTCCTAACCCGAGATGGCCTTCATCCGACATCAGAAGGAAGTACTATACTCACCAGAAATCTGATTAATATTCTTAATTCTGATATAGTATGACTATCCAGGGCCCAGGTCAGGAAACAGACGGATCAGCTTAACTGTCCGTCTGTTAGCTGGCATGATATGTCTAGATCACATATATCCCAGCACTTCGAGTCGATCTTACCAGAATATCAACACATCTCAACTGTATCTGTTCCCCGAACAAGCAAATACAGAGCACCGCTTGCCACATCACGCACAAATTTAATCAACATAAAATTAGGAAACAATACATTACAAGATGAACCTCGAATGTTAAAATTCGGCCTTCTTAACATTAGATCGCTCACCAATAAAGAACCTATTGTTAATGAAATAATTAATGACCAAAACTTAGATGCACTCTGTTTAACAGAAACCTGGCTTAAAGCAGACGACTACATTCGTTTAAACGAATCCACCCCACAAGACTATTATTATAAACACGAACCTAGGTTAAAGGGGAGAGGGGGTGGTGTAGCTACAATATACAACAAAATTTTTAAAGTAAACCAAAAATCTGAACTAAAATTTAAATCATTTGAACTAATGTTGTTAAATATGGAAATAACTGATCGTAACCGCAAACAGCTCTCTTTTGCCTTTGCTACAATATATTGACCTCCGGGCCACCATGCAGATTTCCTTAAAGAAATAGCAGATTTTCTGTCTGAGCTTGTAGTCACTGTAGATAAAGCTCTTATCGTTGGTGATTTTAATATTCATGTGGATAACCCAAAAGATGCATTAGGACGTGCGTTTATGGATGTTCTAAATTCTCTCAATATTAGACAAAACGTGACAGGGCCAACACATACTCGTAAGCACACATTAGACTTAATTCTGTCACTCGGGCTCAATATTAATGACATCAAAATATCACCTCAGAGTGATGCAGTTTCTGACCATTACCTTGTGTCATACACTGTACTTCTAGATAGGATCACTCAATCCACAACATGCTACAGATTAGCCAGAACAATAATTTCCACCACTAAAGATAGCTTTATTAGCACTCTTCCAGACCTGTCCCAAATTAAACATGCAGATAACTGTGATGATCTAGATATTGTAATAGAAAACCTAAACAATGTCTGTTCTAACACATTGGATGCCGTTGCTCCCATTCGAAAAAAGAGAATCAAAGAAAAACAGCCAGCTCCATGGTATGATCATCACACCGCAGCTCTTAAAAAGGCAACTAGGAAAATGGAAAGAAATTATAGAAGCACAAAGCTAGAAGTATGGCGTGCAGCATGGAAAGATAGTGTTAAACACTACAGACAGGCTATTAAAACCGCCAGAGCTACCTATCTTAGCAAGCTTATAAATGAGAATCATAATAACCCTCGTTTCCTCTTTAGCACCGTTGCAAAACTGACTAGAAACAAAGAACAAACAGAAACCAATAGTAAACTCCAACACAATAGTAACGACTTCATGAACTTCTTTTCTAACAAAATTATGGCTATAAGGGAAAACATCGTAGCTACACAGGCAGCCACCACTCTACCCGTTAGTTCACTTAACACTAGACTACCACACGAACATCTTGATTCATTTAAACCTACTACAATAGAAGAGCTCTCTAAACTAGTAACGTCATCCAAATCATCGTCCTGTATATTAGACCCCGTTCCCACAAAACTACTTAAAGAGGTATTCCCTGTAGTGTCAACCCCAGTTCTAAATATCTTTAACTCATCGCTAGAAATAGGATACGTTCCAACATCTTTCAAACTAGCAGTTATTAAACCGCTGATTAAAAAACCACAGCTTGATCAGGGAGAGCTTAATAACTTTAGACCAATCTCAAATCTCCCTTTTCTTTCGAAAATATTAGAAAAGGTAGTGGCAAGCCAGTTACGCACATTCTTGACAAATAATAGTACATATGAAAAGTTCCAATCAGGATTCAGGCCCCACCATAGCACAGAGACAGCGTTGCTTAGAGTTACAAATGACCTCCTACTAACATCCGATCGTGGTGAAATCTCAATTCTTATACTACTAGACCTTAGTGCAGCCTTTGACACAATAGATCATACAATCTTACTCAATAGACTAGAAAACTATGTTGGTATCAGTGGTCAGGCGCTAGCCTGGTTTAGGTCGTTTCTAACCAATCGCTATCACTTTGTTTATGTAAACGAGGAAGAGTCATATCACTCCCTGGTTAAATACGGTGTACCGCAGGGATCGGTTTTAGGTCCTATCCTGTTCTCGTTATACATGTTACCTCTAGGAGACATTATCAGGAAACATAACATAAGTTTTCACTGCTATGCGGATGATACCCAGCTTTACATCTCCTCACATCCCAGCGAAACACACACGTTTTCTAAGCTAACAGACTGCCTTAGCAATGTTAGTGACTGGATGGCACATAACTTTCTTAAGCTGAACTCCAATAAGACAGAGATACTTATTATTGAACCGAATCGCTACAAACATAATATGTCGGATTACACGTTGCACATAGATGGCTGCACTGTGGTGCCATCTTCCACGGTAAGGAACTTAGGTGTGATGTTCGACAGCAACTTATCCTTCGATAGTCATATCGCCAACGTCTGCCGTACAGCTTTCTTCCACCTTAGAAATATCTCGAAAATACGCCATATACTGTCTACATCTGACGCAGAGAAGCTTATCCATGCTTTCATGACCTCTAGAATAGACTATTGTAACTCGCTACTTGGGGGATGCCATGCAAATCAAGTAAACAAGCTTCAGCTAGTTCAAAACGCTTCCGCAAGGGTACTTACTCGATCTAAAAAGTACGACCACATAAGCCCAATTCTGGCATCTTTACACTGGCTACCAGTTAAATATCGCATACAATTTAAAATATCACTAATCACCTACAAAGCTTTAAATGGCCTAGCACCCTCATATCTTAGAGAATTACTATCAGAATACAATCCATCACGCACACTACGGTCACAAAATTCTGGTCTCTTGATTATCCCTAGACCATCAAAAGTGTCTAAAAGTGGACGGTCATTTTCCTACTTAGCCCCTAAGCTCTGGAATGATTTACCAACCGATGTCCGAGAATCAGACACAGTCGATAATTTTAAATCTAGACTTAAAACTTTTCTCTTCAACAAAGCATTCGCATAATTTGTCTAGTACAAGTACTTAACTCGAAATAGTTATTTGTACCGAACAAAGCAATCGCGGTCATAAAACAGACCAACCAAATAAATAAATAAAACCTTATCTTAACATATAGTCGGATTGCGATTTTGGAACTTTCGTGTTCTTGTGAATAGTATGCCATACAAACCCGTTTGCCACTGATCGTGCATTAACGGCGTCAGTGGGGCATCCAGCCTTAGTCAAACGGGTTGGCACGTATGGTTGGGTTGTGACTTTGGCATTTTCGTGTGTCTTGTCAATAATATGCCATACAGACCCGTTTGCCGCTGAACCTGCGTTAACGACGACAGTGGGGCTTCCGGCCTTAGTCAAACGGGTTGGCACGTATGGTACGGTTGCGATTTTGGCGCTTTTTTGTGTCTTGTCAATAGTATGCCATACAGACCCGTTTGCCACTGAACATGCATTAACGACGACAGTGGGGCCTCCAGCCTTAGTCAAACGGGTTGACACGTATGGTCAGGTTGCGATGTTGGCGTTTTATCGTGATCTTTTAAATAGCATGCAATATAGACCCGTTTGCCACTGAACCTGCATTAACGACGACAGTGGGGTTACAGGCCTTAGTCAAACGGGTCGACAGGTTTCATTTTCTCTTTCTCTTAAAAATCAGAAGGTGACCCTTAGTTACCATATATACCGTCGCAGTGGGCCCCCAATTTGCAAAATATACCGTCGCAGTGGGCCCCCAATTTGCAAAATCCTCAACTATGGATAATATAATTATGCCGCAATAGTTAGTCTGTCTGAAACTAAGCTGATTTAACCACATCCCTGTGTGACACTTGCATTACATGTGAACGGCCTCTACGCTAATATGATTTTGTTTTTCTCTCCCTGTCCTGTCCTCGACCCTGAGGACAATGGGACAAACAGACCCAGTTCCGGTAGATGTGAAAGTCGACGCACCTCTGATCTACTGGTCGTCCATCAATGTGATGCCCAGCTGATGCCTGACCAACGACCACCGGCAGAACCCGCTTAATCTCCGCTTAATCCCCGCTTAATCTCCTTATCCGTTTATATGTCCGTATATACATATATATCTCCCAAGGGTTTTTCCCTCCTAGGACTTTTTATTTTTTATTTCCTCGGCTAAACAACCCGGGGTTTTTGTTTTTTTTCTCCTAGGGGGTTTTTTACCCCGGGGAGGTAGCCTGCTTGGGCTTAATTTAGGTTTTTTCTCCTAGACGTTACATTAGTAATACGCTCGTTCATAGTGTCGAGTCATAGCCGCAGGAAATTTGACTGCTTATGCTATTGTGTATTATGTTGTGCTACCTGTCATTTTTCTATGATTTTACTGCTTCTATTAATGTAAAGCTGCTTTGAAACAATTGAGTATTGTGAAAAGCGCTATATAAATAAAATTGAATTGAATTGAATTGAATATAGTACACAATAGTCGTTCAAAAAGTCAACGGCATATCTGTCTTAAGCTATACTGTTGTATCTGTTCTCGTGTCTGCAGATCCTGTAAATGTAACCTGAGCTGCTATTTTAACAGTTTCTCTGCCAACTGCTTTAGTTGAGCTATTACTTTGTGCTTACTTCCAAGTGTGACGTTTATCATTCACACACGGAGACATGCGCACATGGACAAAACTGTGAGAAAGCCGGTTAAGGTGTTTACATGCCACGCAAAATCAGGGTAATGAGCTAAACACTACCTGTGCCGATCGGTTTTTGCTTACGCCATTTATGGGCTTTCCCCGATTAAAGAAAACCGATTGGCTGTGATGCAGGCTGTAAACAAACCTCTTGATGAGGATGAACATTTTTTTATGAGTTTAATCCCCACCTTAAAACGTTTGCCAGCCAGGAAGAGAGCAGACATTAAACTTAGATTCATGCAGATCCTAAATGAAGCAGAGTTTGGTGACACTGACTAGTTTGCACACACACACAGTACACATTTTAATTACAGATATTAATTCCTGAATCATTTACTTATTAAAGGAACACGCCCACATTTTGGGAATTTAGCTTATTCACAGTATTCCCCAGAGTTAGATAAGTCCATACATACCTTTCTCATCTCTGTGCGTGCTGTAACTCTGTCTGACGCAGCTCCCGCTAGCTTAGCTTAGCACAAAGTCTGGAAGTGAATGGCTCCAGCTAGCAAACTGCTCCCAATAAGTGACAAAATAACATGAAGATTTTCCTATTTATGTGTTGTGGTTTGTATAGTCACACTGTGTACAAATAACAAGGTCATATGAGACACAGCCATCTTTTAACAGTATACATATTGAGAACTATATTCTCAGAAAACGAAGCACTGCTACTTGGGCGGAGTGATTTGCTCACAGCACCCGAGAAGCCCCTGGTGAGGAGCAGAGAGTTCGGTCAGAGTTGTGCAAATTACTCTGTGTCTCATATGACCTTGTTATTTGTACACAGTGTGACTATACAAACCACAACACATAAATAGGAAAAGCTTCGCTTTATTTTGTCACTTATTGGGAGCAGTTTGCTAGCTGGAGCCATTCACTTCCAGTCTTTGTGCTTAGCTAAGTTAGCAGGGGCTGCGTCAGACAGAGTTGCAGCACGCACGGAGATGAGAAAGGTATGTATGGACTTATCTAACTCTGGGGGATACGGTGAATAATCTAAATTCCCAAAATGTGGGCATGTTCCTTTAACTTCCTTGCTTATACTTATACATAAATTATTTAATTTATTGTAAACGATAATTTTGCAATGCATTGCATTTCCTTACTAGACATTAAAGAGATAAAAATTGCCTGATATGTCTTTGTTTTGTTGATATTATAGCCTACCTGTCAGCATGTTTGCTTTTAATGAAACAAAACCTTTCAGATTTATACATCATCTGAAAGCCATAAGTAAGGAATAATTGACTCCGGCCCTTTGAATTATTTGAAAATAATGCACACCCAAGGTGGGTATGTGGCACAGCGCAAAGCGGAGTGCCTTTAAACCGCGGGTGTGCATTATTTTCAAATAATTCAAAGGACCGGAGTCAATTATTCCTCGTATACCATGGTTACCACATACATTGCTCTGGTGCCTATTTTTAAGACATTTAAAAGGTTAGGGGTGTGGTTTACAGAAAAATAATCAACACCCATGGAACATTTCTCAGCCAATGACAAGCAAATAAAGCATTTAACAGGCTCGTGGTATAGACCAGTTCAAATGATGTAAACAACACTGGTCCAGAAACACTTCCTGTTACAGTTTGTGACAGTTATTTTTTATTTCACATATATTATTATCTTTAAGATGTTTGTTTAACTTCATTTAATTCAGGTTTATATGTTCTGTTGGTTTATTTTATCCCAACGTTTATCTAGTGTTAAAAAACGGAAACAGGAAGTGCTTCTGGACCAGTGTTGTTTACATCTTTTGAAATGGTCTATAAGCTTTAATAAATAAGCTTTGCATTGATGTAGGGTTTGTTAGGACAGGACAATATTTAGCCAAGATACAACCTTTTGAATATCTGGAATCTGAGGGTGCAAAAAATCTAAATATTGAGAAAATTGTCCAAATTAATTCCTTAGCACTGCATCCACTCACATAAATAAAAAGTTTTGATAAATATATGGTAGGAAATTTACAAAATATCTTCATGGAACATGATCTTTTACATATTATTCTAAAGATTTTTGGAAGACGAGTAAAAAATGTACACTTTCAATGGATTTTTGCCTATTGCTACAAATGTACCCATGCAAGTAGGTTTTGTGGTCCAGGGTCACACATGTCAATACATCATCTATATGTTAAGTTATGTTTTATAGGTGCACTGTTTGGAATTATTTTATCTTATTGAATATAGAAGTGGCTCTTAAAAGAGCCTTTGTGTTCAAATTAGCGTTGGATCTATTGTGTCTTCAGATGGTAGATGGTGCATTAAGACACAGCTGCATGCTGCCAGGACACTTCACCAGCAGAGGACGAGAAATTGGTGGCAAACTTCTCTCTCACAGCCAGCGCTTCTCTGGAGATGTTGTTGCTGCTAACCTGGGTGATATCCTGCATCCCAGCTGATGGCTCACTGCCCAAGGCTGTGCTGCTTGGGTTGTCTTCAACAGCAGAGTGACAGCGAATGAAGTTGTGCAAAATGCACGTTGCCTTCACTACCACTTCAGCAACTTCAGGTGACACTGCAAGGATTTGCCTGTATAGTCGCCACTGTGAAGCCAGGATACCGAAGGCACACTCCACCATCCTCCGGGCTCGAGACAGACGGTAATTAAAGATCCTTTGCTCGGGTGACAAGTTGTGCCCAGGGAATGGCCTCATCATGTTCTTTTGCAGAGGAAATGCCTCATCAGCCACAAAAACAAAGGGCATGGTTCCTTCAGTTCCTGGAAGAGGTGCATCTGGTCAGTGGCGGTCCTGGCTAGATTTACGCCCTGGGCGAACCATCCCTTGGCCGCCCCCAAAAGAATTACCCCCAAATCCTGCCACCAACATGTATTATTTTATTATATATAATCTTAAATACAAAAAGGTAACAAGAACAGAGAAAAACAAGATAAATAAATGTAATACAGTATATAAACACACACACACACACACACACACACACACACACACTCCTCATCAGACTCCACAACCATGTCTGTGGCTGCTGTGGAAGTATCTGACTCCTCATTTTTGCCAGTGGGTGCTCTAACTCCAAAATATTTCAGAAATGCCCCTGAATTTACAATTAAGACACAATATGTAAGTTAGATACATTTACATCACACATGCATCAGTTACCCAATTAAAATGACCATAACACACATTTTATTAGTTTATAGGATGTTAACAAATGCTAAGCATACACTACAAGTTATTTAAAAAGCTATATCACTGGGTAGCTTACAAAATGGCATGTCAATTTTTATTAGAAGTTATTTAAGTTCACATATAGCGTATAGCAATAAGAAATGACACAGTCAGGAGGTCTGTGTGAGTTTGCACTTGTTGTGTTGCAAACACAAACTAGACTGTGTGTTGCCTATGGGTGAATGCCTCAATTCTAATAGTTGCTAGTTCAGCAAAACAAAAAAAAAAAAAAAAAAAAAAAAAAAACAGTCGTGTTCTGTGGCTAATAGCAGAGATGGGGACTCGAGTTTGAGACTCGGACTCGAGTGCGACTTAAGTCGCACACACAGTGACTTCAGACTCGACTTGAGACTCGACCCTCAAAGACTTCAGACTCGGACTCGAGCCGCGCGACTCGTGAACAATGTTTATTTTTAGGAAACGTCTGATGAGCTCGCTGTCATAGCTTCCTCCGTTACCTACAACCTGCCCACGACGTAACACGTGACGTATCTGCTCCGCGCGCGCGGCCGCGAACATACATGAATGCACCGGCCGCTGCTGTGGCATTCATCCAAAGCTTTTGGTAGTGCTGTGACGGATCCGCGGTTCGGCTGGCATGCGATTTGCGGATTAATATGCAATTTAAATAGGGTAAGTTTATCACTGTTTCTAAGGCTTGCAATTGTTTAAATGGTTAAACAATTTAACCGCAAAAAGGCGCTCAAGTGAGCAGATTTCTGTACGCACATGCGGTTAAGTGTGTCCGGTCCAGCTCCAGTCAGGTCCAGAGTTGCGCTACTTTGTGTCATACTGTAGTGTAGTCCATCAACATACATTTGCTGAATAGAGCAATGAAAAACAACGTAACGTTTTTATGTGAAGCGACTGCTGCATCTTCTTCCTGAAGCGCTCCGCCTGTGTTTGAGCAAGCGTTTAGTGCCCTCAGTAGTGTACATACAGAGAGAAGTGTTTCAAAAGTTAAGCCAACATAAAATCTTTATTTTCTGGACAAGGGACATACATACACGCAAAATGATCTCACAGTATTCTTTTTCTAATAAAACATTTTTGTTTATGTCTTAAGAAACCAGTCAGAAACCACTCTGGGCTTATTTGTTCTTAATAAAGAGACAGTAACCTCAATTAACCTGTGTCATTTATGTTAATCAAACAACCCAAGACAAACAGAAAATCACTTCTATTGCTCAAAAATAATAATAATAATATTTAATTTGTACAATAAAGAGAGTGTTATAATCCATTTAATTTAATTTCTGTACATAATGCTAATTTTAGACCTTACTTAATGTGCAACTATGTTCCTTTTTATAAATGTTTATAATTTCTTTATTTGTTATTAGAGTTTTATTTGTTACAACGAGACTTGAGACTTGACTTGGACTCGAGCCCAGAGACTTCAGACTTGACTTGGACTCAAGCTCAAAGACTTCAGACTTGACTCGGACTCGAGCTCAGAGACTTGTGAACATCTCTGGCTAATAGCAACATATTAGCAAGAGAGCGAGGCTAATATAAATAACATTAGCTCGTAGAAATCGGCATACCTTTATCTTTTGCCCATTTTTCCTCATCTTCTTTTCTTATTTTTCTGATCTGGGCAACTTATGGCTTCTTTGGTCTTTTAATTTGATCCATGGCAGGATGATGATGAAGACTCGATATCATTAACTTTGCATTATATTGTAACGTGAAATCTAAAGAACTAAGTGATGTCAGTCATTGTTGACAGCATGAGTAATTTGTTAATGAAGCACACCTGTAGCTGCGGAGTGATGAGCCGAAGGTTTTAAAAAGGGAGAGGGAAAAAGGCACGGGGGAGAGACAAACGAGAAAACCTGCTGGGTCCGTGAAAGAGAAAGGGGATCGTACTGTGGCGTTCGTGGCTGGCTAGCACCACCGGCGCTGAAGAAAACCGGGGGTCCACTTATTGGCCCGGAGTTAGATAGTGGGGGAAAATATAAGATAGAGAGGAAAGGGACCATATAGGTGGACGCCGGCAGGTGAAGGAATTAAAGACACGCTCTGTGGTGGATGACAAGCGCAGACTCTCTCGGTTGTGAATAGTGAGCCCATTTAACTCTTTGCTTGTTGCGGGGAATAATTCGGACTATCTCTCCGTGGAAAACGAGCAAAGACTTCCGAATTGTGATGTAAACGACTCTTGGTTGCCATAATCATATGAGAGGATCACCTGTTGCCGATGCGAAGAGAAAGAGGGATCCTCAACGTGACGGCGGGGTGTCATTAGACACTGCAGGGAAGTCCGTCTTTTAATTATACATTGATTAAAGTGTTTGAAATTGTTGTGTAGGGCCGCTAATGCACTTAATTTTCCTATAGTGTCATATGTTGGATAACTCTACTTGTAAGGGTTCACATATGGGCAGGGGGTTTGTATTTAGAGAAGACTTTTAAAGGTGTGCTGTGATTTGACACTAATCAAATGTGCTGTGCTGTGTATTTATATTTACTGGGTTGATTTTATAGTGTGTATTTTGATATGGTTTGAGCTGACCAGCGTATGATATTTATTAGGAAAAGAGATATGTCAACAAGTGCTACTGAGCTGCTATTTTTGGAATAAAGTGATATTTTGCTAGTTGTGTTTGGTTGTGTGTTTGGCATTCTCCTCCCCCGGACCTGACCGGGTTATAATTAAAGGTGGCGGCAGTTTATTTAGCCTATATAGATTAAGGCTCCCCAGTACCTCAGGGACGAGGTTTATTACAATATTTTGCCAACAACAACGTCCGTTCGCCCGTCAATCAGCGGTGTCACGTGACGTGAGTCACGTAGATGACTCTACAGATTTTTTTTATAACATGTTCGTAGGTATATGGGTCTATGTTAATTTTAGGAATGTAAAATAAAATGATTTTGGAAACAGACGCAGCAGTTTGTGTTGTATGGCCTCTGGTCTGGGATCAGTCTATCCCTCGCTCGCCCCCCTTAAGGCGAGCGAGCGATTTGCAGTCGCAAGTTGTTTCCCCGCCCCTTTCTCCCGTGCCTCTTCTGACACGCACATAACCTGTGTATGACTCTCAGCACTAACTTGACATGGAAATCAGCGTTTGTCTAAAAAACCGCTTTGATTTTTTTTTTTTCTCACATAGATTGCGCCCTGGGCGTTCGCCCACATTGCCCATAGCAAAAACCGGCCCTGCATCTGGTGGGAGGTCAAGGGCATCTTGACGGAGTGCCTGGCCAAAGGCTGAAGAGGAAAGAGTACCTCCATCACTGCTTTTACCAAATGCTCCAACATCAATCATCCTGAAGCGATATCTGGCATCCACCACAGCTAGGAGGACAATAGAGAAGAAGCCTTTGTAATTATGAAACTGGGAGCCACTATTTGCTGGGGCTTGGATTGTGACATGTTTCCCATCAAGTGCTCCAACACAATTTGGAAAATTCCACAATTTCTGGTAGTCGTCCGCAATTGCCATCCACTCCTCCATTTTAGGAAATTGCATGTATTTTTTAACCAGACATGACCAGATTGCCTCACACACCTGTTTTACAATACCCACCACAGTAGAGCGTCCAACCCTGTAGCTGAACGCAATTGTTTTATATGAATCTCCGGTGGCTAGAAATCTGTAGAATTAAAAGGGAATTATAGTTAGTGCAAGAGTCTACATTTCATTTTCAGAATTTTTAGGTATGAGCAATTCCAGCATTATGGATGTGTCATTTTCAGTCAAAAATTTTTATTAAATTTCTCAGAGAATGTTTTTAATATATTAAACCACCTGTTTATTTTCATAAAACTCTAATGATGAGAGTCCAAAAATCTGAAAAATATCAGTCTATGTATTTTTTCAGTTTTAAATGAGAGAAATACATATGTTATGGATGTGACAAGCAACTCTATGAATATATATGCACAAACCAGAAGCCCTATGTACTTAAAAAATGCAGAATGGCTAGCTCTTTGAAGAACTTTTTAATTTATTTTCATGTGCATTTATGAAAAAAATATTTATTAAATATACTTTAAAATTTGTTAAAAAATAAACACCATATATTTACATCTGAGATACACTATCATTATGGTTTAAAACATTTGGTTATAAATTTGTTTTCATAAGGTTAACATTTGCCTGGAATTGCTCCCAGTTCATACATTGCACCAGCTGTGGGTTGCACATCTAAGTTGCAGCCTGACTTGAGGTCAAGGTTAATGGGGTGTGTATATTCATAATATTTGATGCAAAATACTTTTTTATATTATTATAAAAATATTTGAGTTTTTTTTCTAACAGTTTAATTAATTTTCAGATTTTAAGTACAAAATATATAACCACATATTAACTTAATAAATAATGCTACGAGATCACAGAACAGCCCAACAGGATATATACTACCCTGCTAGAAAAACAATAGAAACCATCACAGGATTTCTATTGCTTTTAATGGTACATATATTGGTTGTAATGAAGTGGTCCCTGTGGATGTCTACTCGTGTGTTGGTTAATCGTTTTAATGTTATTTTAATGGAATCATTAACATTTTGGCGATGTTTCCTGTTGCTTTTTAGCAGAGTAGTTATTAAATTGGCTAACATTACACCTTTATTACCTACCGCAAACAAATGCTCAGCCGCTCGGCAGGACCAATGGACTCCCGGTAGTTGGTGTTCATTTTTGTGATGCTTGGCCCGACGATTGACAGCAGGTTGTCAAATTGTTCCCGACTCATCCTAAAATAAGCCTTGAACCGGCCATCATCTAAGCGAAGCTCCTGGACCAAGTGGTGATACTCCCCGAAGTCTCGTCTCTTTCTGAGGGTTTCATACCCACACGGATTTTCGTTTCCCTGTCTCCAGCCTGTTTGTGCATCTCTCACCCTCAAACAAGACCAGAACAAGTACCCTTTGCTTGTACATTTGTAGCAAATTTGTAGCAAACCAAATTTCTTACACGCTCGCACTATAGTTGATACAGTGGTTGCCTAGCAACATAAAAAGCCGCGCCGCGCTGCTTTTTTTGAAGTGACAGAAAAAGGCAGAGCAGCGCGCCTTGCGTTTGCAAGCGTTTAAAGCGCTTTTGGTGTGACTGCGCCCTAACGCTGCAGTCACACCAAAAGCGTTTATGGCAGTTGCAGGCGCCTTTTTTGAATGATATTCTATGGGCAGGGCGCGTTTGCGCGCTGTTTATGCGCGCCGAGCGCCTTGCGGTTTTTTGCCGCCTGCCGCGCACGCGTTTTTGAAGGAGCGCTGAGAGCGGAGAAGCGCCTGACGTCATTCGCGTCTTCCATTGTCCAATCGAATCAGGGGAGAGGCGGGCCTTACGTTGTAGTGAGGGAAGTTTACAGTTGCTTTGAAGAACCGGACTCCACTCGCTCACTCTCTCCTTCGTGTTTGTGCACCTCTCATCCTCAAACAAGGTCAGAGCAAGCGCCCTCTTTCTAAAGTTTCTGCTAATATGACAGTTAACAGCAAAAGAGCGTTCACGCTTCAATATTTGATTGACAAGACAGCTGACTCGGTGGTTGCTTAGCAATATGAAAAGCCGCGCCGCACTGCTCTTTTTTAAAAAAGGCAGTGCGTCGCGCCTTGCGTTTGGAAGCGTTTAAAGCGCTTTTGGTGTGACTGGCCCCTAAGACTATTAAAACTCACCGTTAATGTTTTTGAAAACAAAACATCTTAAATAAACATAAGCGTTAGGTGAAGCTGAAGACTAAACGGACACTGGTAAAATGAAGCGCTTTCTGTATGACACATTCCGTATGAAATTAATCACATACCTACAAAATGCAATTTTAATTAAACATTATTAAAATAAATATAATTGTATTTTGTGTAGATAAATAAAAAAATTACATGTAAACTTAAAAAGTGCTAACTGTTAACCAGAAAGTATAACTTACTGTTGGATGCGCTCCAGTAACAACGCAGTTTAAAACATGACGCATTATAAAAATCACAAATTTGTATTACAGCAGTTTATATTTTTTGTATTATTTGTATACATTTGTTCGATTAATATTTTGTAGTTTCTTATGAACGAAAATGATTTTTATAGCCTATTGAATTGTTATTTTAGTCTAAGAACAGCACGTAGTAAATGACAAAAGAATAAAGAAATGTATATTTCCTTAAAAGATAAAATGTGACATCTATATCCAGTGTTTTTTTTTTTTTGCGTTTTAAATGTATTTTTTGAACCCAATGCTTTGATTCTGCATTTGCTATTGTGGGTAGAAGTAAAGACATTGCACATTCTATTATATATTATTTTTATTCAACAAATAACAAATTAAAGAACAGGAAAAGAGTATCTTGAGAATTTTGTTATTACATTCAACTGTTATTTTTAACAAAATGTTTATTCAGTATTACTTTAGCAGCATCAAATTTGCTGTGGATAAACAGTGCTTTTCAACCAAATGACTGTTAAAATAAAATTAAGCCGTCATAATTTAACAGGGCTGCTTAAACTTAAAACAAAAACATCCTTTAGCTATATTTTTAACCATAGCTAATAAAAAATAACATTAATACTACATATTCTTATTCAAGAAGATCAGTCGATCTACGTGCTCAGGTGAAAGCCGAGTGCGGAGTCTATTCACATAGACCGGCGGTGGAAAAAACACGCTCTGCTGGCACGGATGTTGCAGGAATAGCCAGGTACCACTGAGAAAGGATACTTAGCTTTGCATAACGAGACTCGTTGACTTTCCACCACAGCAAAGGATCCTGGTTTACAGAGATGCATGGTTCCCTGAAGTAGTTTTTGATTTCGGTGTCATGTGGACAAACATCATTCGTGCTGTAATCCTCTCCGAAAAGAGTGTCGAATGCCTTTGCTGATTCTGGACTTTGTATGGGTCTGACAGGATTTGGGATTGTTTCACAAAGCTGTTTTAGATTTCCTTTTACTCTCTCCCGAAGCTCTGTTTCCAGAAACTTGAGACGTTTGTGTCTTGGATCCAAAGCTGCTGCAATGAGAGGCAAACACACTTTCTCAGCATCCTCATCAGCAGCTGCGACTGCGCCGTTTCAGAGATTCGGCTATTGCTGTCTTAAATTCAGACACTTTCGGAGACACACCACTCTGCGTGTTAAGGTGTCTGGTGATGAGGCTGTGATCGGATGGACCATTGAAATGCAAACATGTGTCTCACTGCACATTGTAGTTGTGGCAGACTTCAGAGACTTGAGAACAGGTGTTAGCTCTTCTAGAATTTGCCAGTGCTCTTCTATGGAGTGAATACAGTCTCAAAACCTCCCACAAATGCACACAATAAATCCAGACGCGCACACAGTAATTCACAAATACACACAAAAAATCTAGACGCACGCACGGTAACTCAAATGCGCACAGGAGATCCACATGCGCGAATGAGACTTTACAAATGCTCATGAGAGACCCACATATTGCAATCCACAAATTCACGCGAGAAATCCACACGCTGTGATCCACAAATGCAATCCACACGCTGTGATCCACAAATGCACGCGAGAAATCCACACGCTTTGATCCACAAATGCACGCGAGAAATCCACACGCTGTGATCCACAAATGCACGAGAAATCCACATGCTGTGATCCACAAATGCACACGAAAGATTCACACGCTGTGATCCACAAATACACGCATCATAATGCACATATATAAACATTGCTGCCGTTGGTCACAACACAATACACAAATACTTTATCTGTACCTGTAACTGTTTCTGCCAAATCTTCTTCTTCTTCGGTTTTATTGGCGGTTGGCAAACCAGCTTAAAGGTGTATTACCGCCACCTAGTGGACTGGAGTGTGAGCAGCAGATGATAACACGTTAACTCTATTATAATCTATTCATTAACCCAGTAGTTTTTTAAGATAAAAAATATATAATCAAGACTTTTACATGTTGCCCCCCCAATAAATGCTCCGTGGTCAAACCCTGCAGCCAAACGAAGCAGTTCTGTGCCCTAGTGATGACCCAATGTGCAATACAGTGTCTTCCTCAAGAGGGGGGTTAATCAGTCGTGTATATATGTAAAATTACAAAAGTCACATGAAGAGAGAAAAAATGCAATGTTCGCAAATAGGTTTGCAACTTTATTAGACCATTTTGTTACATTAACGTTTTGTTCAGTCTGAACTTTTTTATTAATATGATTTAACATGGACTAGCCTTAGCCTGAAATAAATGTAAAAGGTGTCCAAACTGAAAACAACTTGCACTGACATCTCTTAAAATGCATCAGTGTCTCAAAATGCACACAAGTAATGTTTTAAGTAACGCATGTTTGTTAAATATTTCATAATTAAGCCTAAAGCTTAAGCTAATCCCTGTCTGGGAAAACATCCCTTAGTCTCTTAGTGAGCAAGCAATAGGTGACTGTGGCTAGGATGGAGCCACTCCAAGAGGTGTATTAGCAGTGGTGTATAAAACAGTTAAAGCATAATGAACAGCTACAAATGTAGAATTGTTGATGAGAAACGAAGTATTAATACAGTACATAAGTTAAACAATTATTGACAAACCAATTTACAATTTTTTTTGTTTAAGTGCCATTTTTTTATATGAAAACATCCAGCATTGGTAATTCATGGTTTTATTTTATTTCAAGTTGTTTAATATATTTGTATGTGATTGTTTAACTTAAAACAGATACCACATACAGTTGTGTATTCAAGTAAACATTCACCCCAAAAGATTCAAATTGTTCCAGTGGGTCAAAGTTATTCTTGAGTTACTCCAGTTGCTGCGGAGTGAGAATGCTGTTTGGTGTGGGAATAATGATGCCACCTTCTCCTTTTACAGCAAAACCACTGTCATCCCAATCAAAATTAACACTTTCCTGAAAAAGTAATAAAGTACCACTTAACAAATATGAACAAATACCACTGTTCTATATCTATATAAAAAAATGTGTTTGGCTGCGAAATATGAATATAGAACATTTATTAGGAAAACAACATATAAAAGTCTTGATTATATAATTATTTATCTAAAATCTACTGGGTAAATTAATAGATTATAATAGGCTAAGTTAACGTGTTATTATCTTAGGTTATCATCGGCTGCTCACACTCCAGTCCACTAGGTGGCGGTAATACACCTTTAACCTGGTTTGCCAACCGCCAATAAAACCGAAGAAGAAGAAGATTTGGCAGAAACAGTTACAGGTACAGATAAAGTATTTGTGTATTGTGTTGTGACCAAAGGCAGCAATGTTTGTATATGTGCATTCTGATGCGTGTATTTGTGGAGCAGAGCGTGTGGATCTCTTGCATGCATTTGTGGATCACAACTTGTGGATTTCTCGCGTGCGTTTGTGGATCACGGCGTGTGGATTTCTCGCGTGCATTTGTGAATTGCGGTGTGTGCGTCTCTCGCGGGCATTTGTGGAGTTTCGTTTGCGCATGTGGATCTCCTGTGCGCATTTGAGTTGCTGTGCACGCGTCTGGATTTGTTGTGTGTATTTGTGAGTTATCGTGCGCGCATCTGGATTTATTGTGTGTATTTGTGAATTACCGTGCGCGCGTCTGGATTTATTGTGTGTATTTGTGAATTACCGTGCGCGCGTCTGGATTTGTTGTGTGTATTTGTGAGTTGTCGTGCGTGTGTTTGGATTTGTTGTGTGCATTTGTGGGAGGTTTTGAGACTGTATTCACTCCATACTAAATACATCGTAAGTGAAAGTGCATCTGTCAATCATTGAATGTTCAAAATATTATAAATCTTTATTTAAATAAATACACATTGGTTGGCCTATGATGCTTTTTCTAGCAAAACGACCCAAGAAAATAGGTCTAGTTTTTAGACCAAAAATATTAAATGTAAGTGATTATGTGCATAAAATGAGGAAAAAAATCTTGAATTTAGTGTTTTAGAAGAATGTTCAAGATTTTTTTGCTTACCTCATTGGCAGATTTTTTTGTTTTGTGCACAAAATCACTTAAATTTTATATTTTTTGTCTAAAAACTAGACTTGGGTCGTTTTGCTCATCAAGAAAAAGCATCTTCATTTAAGAATTTTTAGATATTTGTACTGAAAACAAGACAAAACAAGATTTTTTTCTAGAAAATAAATTTTTTGCAAGTGTAAGGTGGTATGTGCTAGAAATGGGTAAACCACTATCAATAAGTCGGCCCGTGGGTCGGGTGCACCGCCGGGCCAGGGAGTGTCCCATATTGTCCCTCAGAAACACACCCCTTGTCCCCCCTTGGGCTTATTAGCAGGTGGTCACCCTATTTGCGCCCCCTTTTGTGCTCATGGGCGTTCTGGTCTGAAAACGAGGTGTGTTCAGGCACATTGTTGTCGCGCTGCTATTTTGAGGCAACTAAAATAGACTACACCATTGACCAACAAAAACCTGGTCTAAAGTAGAGCCCGACCGATTTATAGTTTTGCCGATTTTATCGGCCGATATGAGCATGTCGCAGATATATCTGTATCGGCGTATAAGCCGCAGATATGCGCCGATATGAACGTTTGTTACAGAACACATTAAATGCATTTGAAAGATGTAAGTACTTGTTTGTCCAGCAGAGTGCGCCCTACTGGTTGCTAATGGTGACCTAGGTCACTCACTGTAGTGACACCATCCAATCCCCCACCCACTTCACTTCAGTCAGTCTCTCAGTTCAGGTGGCATGGAAGCAGTCACACAGTGTCTTCTTCACAACATTGTTACACCTGGTATTAAGACGCGCTTTGGTCGATTAGATTATAAATGGACAAGAGAGACGCATTCCCGTTTACATTTGGTGTTTTTAATCCGTCTCTTTGTCGACTTGCGAGTTAAAACGCAAGCGGGAGAAATGACGCGAGACGGAGAAATGACACGTTTAAACTATGCGCAGCCGTGCACTTATATAACACTATATGAGATTACTGCTGCTTGTGTTGTTAGTTAACATGCTAATTGATTCAATAAGCTCGCGCAACTCTACACCCTTGCTAAATAAAAGAGGCGGAGCGAAGACGCTTTAGTTTTATAAAAGTCTAAAGTTTGCACGGAACCCTGGGTTTGTGTTATAAAAACGTTGTGCACAACATTAAACATAGCGTACATTAGTATGTGCTCCGTCAAGCATTGTCTTCGTAACGGTGAGTGGCTAACAAATTTGTGAAGTACACAACTTACTGTAAAGCTAATAATCAATGACTTCATAAGTTTCTCTTTATAACGTTATTCTCGTCAAAACTGCAAATGATGCAAGTTTTATGTATTTTGTTCTCTTTGTGTTTTAAAGTTATTTATAATAAGTCAAGTTTACTGTTTAGTGCACTGATATCCGACTCATTTTGGATAATAAAGTTTATTGTTAACTTCTTGCCTATAGTACATATCTTTGTCACATCAATATAAGTGTTGGATCACCACATTTGTGAGTGATCACCACATTTGTGAGTGATCATTGCATTTAATTGTATTTATTCATAAACAATATATTATGTTGAAGTATATAGTGTATTCTATGTACAGTACTGTAGTATAATATACTGCAGTATATGTGTACTGAACTATAATATACACATAAAGATATCGGCCGATATATCGTTATCGGTCTTTTTTTACTCCCTAATATCTGTATCGGCATCGGCCCAAAAAAACCGCATATCGGTCGGGCTCTAGTCTAAAGTCTAAAGTCAATGGCGCAATGTGTTTTATGTTATTTAAAGAGTACATACAAAGTACATGAATGCGCAGCAGCACAAAATGCTTTTAAATATGAAAGATTAAAGGATTGAATGTAAAAGATTATTATTGAGTCTCTTGGACATAAATGAGGACTAATTATGAGACGTTAGAAGGCGCAAAGAGCTGCTTCACCTGCAGCCTGGTAAATAAATGCTTTGTTTTAAACAAATGCATCTGTTTTTAAATGTTTTTTTTTTTTTAATGCTACCTCACGGATTTATTGTATATGATGACTCTGTACCTGTGGATATGGTGGGATGAGCAACATTTTTAAGTAATGCTTAAAAAAAACTCTTTGCTAAAAAACCCGCTGTCCAAAGTGCTGAAACGTGAGGAGAGCCGTTTGTAAATTATTTATCTCCTGTTTGTTACAAATAAAGTATTTTTAGAGTACAAACCTTATCTTACATACTTGTAAATTATTTATTTATTTAAAGCAATTACAAGCCTGCTTTTTTACTTCCATGACTAAAAGAAAACGGTTTTAAAGGTTTTAATAAAAAAATAACAATTTCAATACAAGTGAAAAACAACACAATTATTTAACATTAATCTTAAACTGGGGATCTTCTTCCTCCGCTTAGTTTTTCAGTTTACAAAGTTCGTCATCTAAATAGGGATTAGACATAGCGCCAGCGCAACTTGCTTTTAAAGGGGATGAAAGCTGAGACTCTCATTGGTTTACTGCACGTTACGCCCAAAATACTCCCATTACAATAGGACCAACCCTTTTCGACCATGCGCTCGGCGCACAAACCATTTTTCCCGTCGTTAAATTAACAAAAGTGGATTGGGACACGCCCATTTAGACGTTGCGCTTTGCGCTTTAGACAATGCGCTTAGATCGTTAAAATAGGGCCCGTAATGTGACTGCTAGCTTTAAATCACAGCAAGTAATCCCAATTTAAAGTGCTGTTGGACGTTGGCAACGTATGTTTCGCCCGAGATGGTGGTGCCACCAGCTATAAACACAGAATACAAACACAATCCCTTCTTGTTTTAACATGGAACCCAATGGAAATAATATCTGTTTTATATTTCTTCGAGTGGTGTTATGTTCGTATCTAGTGTTGTTCGATTATCGTATGTGTTTCAAAAATTTAATCTAATCGTCATATGCTGTTTTAATGAATTCCAACATGACTGGAGAAATGGAATGCATCTGAAATAACTTGTTTCTAATTTTATTCTATGTTCTGTTTAAAGCCTGGAACACACCACATGATTTTGCACTTCGACAAGATCGTAGCAGCAAACGCATTGTGCGGTGATCATGCTGAATTTCTGACACCATCAGAAAACTATTGTAGGCTATCTTGGACGCAAGACCGGGTAAACATCTGTTTTTGAACTTCTCCCACCGTACGACACTGTACGACCGACGAAGAGCCACGATCATAGAAATCGTGACGATTGTTTCACCATGGAATTCTTTCGTCTGGGAAAGCCAAAAAATCGTGCAGTTATGATTATAAATGAACACGTTACAAGGAACTTTGTCTGGAAATAGATGCGTACAATCCACTTACTCAAGAATATAGCATCCTCAAGAAAATAGCAAAACATGCATCAACTTTCCATATAACCATAACACACTGCCTGCAAGGATTTAAACCATTATAACATATTTTAAAACTATATACATGTTTTTAACACACACTACGGACATGCAGTTCTATAAGTGCTTCATTTTCAGTTGCCTGCATTACCATCAGGGCTCTTTATCAACTTTCAGGAACTCTAATTGCAAAAGGCTGCAAGGATTTGAACATGCATAATTGCTACATATAAGCTTTCGTTAGTATTGGGCCGTGCGCACTTGCCGTCTGCATGCGGGTTGCCACATTTAATGTCTGCGGTTGTGTATGGTGTGGAGTCGGACTTCGATCGTTTCTGGAATGCCAGTGTGGAGGAGGATCCCAGCAAACAATGACCTGGCGGTCCGCCGGCGGTTTTTGGGCGGCACAAAGTCAGCGGCTTGATGCGGTCGGACCACTGTCGGGGCACCTTCGGCAAACCGACCAACGTAAAAAAGCTGTCGGTCTGCCGGCGTTTCTTGGGTGGCAAGCCACCAGCGGCTTGCCGCTGCTGGACCACCATTGATACACCAGTGGCAAACCGCTAGGTTTCTACTGAAACTAAGAATTATAAAAATCTTAAGAAAATACATGAAAAACAATATGAGACTGCATATAGGGCTTATTTAACGAAATGCATACATATTTTTTAATATTTCAGTTTAAAAGAATTTTAAGGATATAATAAAAGATGAGAGATAGTGTTTAAGTAAGCAATAAGGTACGAGAGGCTGTGCTGTATCGTGAATAAGTAACGGCGCGTTTACACTTGACTTTTCAATGTGTATGTGGACAACATCCGGATACAGGTCGCATGTTAATGCCAAGTGTAAACGCAGCCTTTGTTCAAAATTCTTTCTGTTATGGAGTATTTGTTTAGATCCTTATCGATTTCAACTTTGAATGTCAGAGGTTTGTGAGACAATTTAAAAAGAAAAGCAATTTTTTTGTTTTGTAAGCAAAGTGCAGCTGATTTTATTTTTCTTCAAGAAACTCATTCAACAAATGCTGATGTTAAACTATGGAAATCCAATGGGGAAAGAGTATTTTTTTTAGCCATGGAAGCAATCACTCAGCCGGTTCAGCTATTTTGGTACACCAATTTAAGGGGAGTATATTAGAAACTTTCTGTTCAAATGAAGGCAGGTGGATCATAGCCGTAATCAAACAAGATAATGCCACCTTTATAATTTGTTGTGTATATGGATATAATTCTCGTGCTTCTAATAAGACTATGTTCCTTCACTTAACAGAGAAAATTAGAAGATTACAAAAAAAAAAATATGAGGCCTATATTATCATAGGAGGAGACTTCAACGACTGCATTGATGATAATTTAGATAGGTATCCCCCTAGACCTAACATCCGATTAAATAATGATTTAATTTTCTCTATTTGTACTGATCTCTCCCTGACTGATGCATGGCGATTCTTTAATCCCACCACCATAGACTTTACCTGGTCCAACAGAAACTTATCCTTTAGATCAAGAATTGACCTCTTTTTAATTTCATCATCTATTCTAAATTACCTAAAAGACATTTCTCATAATAATGCCCCCCTGTCAGATCATAAGTTAGTTTATATGAAATTGAGTGACATTAATGATAACCCAAAGATGAGAGGATATTGGAAATTTAACAATGCTCTAATAAAAGATGAAAAATTCAACTACAGTATCACTAATCTTGTTAAAGAGTTATTTTCTGACCCATGTACAAACTACAGAAACACTTGGGAGTTCTTCAAATATAAAACAAGATATATTGCAATAAAAAGAAGTAAAGAAATAAAAAAAAAAACACAAAACTGAATCAGAATTGATTAACAGACTAAATAAATTACTAGCCAAGGATAAAACTACGGAGGAGGAGGATTTAGAAATAAAATGATTAAATTTAGAATTTGATAAAGTTTACCTAGAATTAGCAAAAGGAGCATATATAAGGTCTCGGGCAAAGTGGCTTGAAGAGGGAGAAAAAAAACTCTAGCTACTTTTTTGCGCTAGAAAAAAAGAAATGGTCAAAGGAAGGCTCTCTCAGCTCTTAATATTGATGGTGTAATTTCTAAAGACACCCCAAAAATTTCAGAATTTGTCACAGCATTTTATAGTAATCTTTATACCTCTAAATTTAACTACGAGAATTGTGAAAACTTCATTGATAGTATTAAACACAATATTAAAGTAATTAACAATGAATTCAGTGAAATGTGTGATGCTGACTTATCAATAAACGAAATTAAAATAGCCCTACAATCTTTTAAAAAAGGCAAATCCCCTGGTATTGACGGGCTTTCTACAGAATTTTATATCCACTTTTGGGATATCATCAAGTTACCCTTATTTCATACGTACAAGGAATGTATTAGTCAGAAAGACATGAGTACTACAATGAAACAAGGAATTATTACACTTATCCCCAAACCAGACAAGGACCAATTATTAATCGACAACTGGCGCCCCATTACGTTATTAACTTTAGACTACAAAATTTTAGCCTCTGTATATGCTAAAAGACTAAGCACTGGTCTAAATAGCATTATTTCAGAACCTCAATCTGGATTCATGAAAGGCCGTCATATATCTAACAATATACGATTAGTTCTAGATTTGCTAGATTAATTCAATTTTCAATTCAATTTTATTTATATAGCGCTTTTCACAATACTCAATTGTTTCAAAGCAGCTTTACATTAATAGAAGCAGTAAAAGCACAGAAAAACGACAGATAGCACAACATAATACACAATAGCATAAGCAGTCAAATTTGCTGCGGCTATGACGCGACATTATGAGCGAGCGTATTACTAATGTAACGTCTAGGAGAAGAAGCTAAGTTAAGCCCAAGCAGGCTACCTCCCCGGGGTAAAAAACCCCCTAGGAGAAAAAAAACAAAAACCCCGGGTTGTTTAGCCGAGGAAATAAAAATAAAAAGTCCTAGGAGGGAAAAACCCTTGGGAGATATACATGTATATACACACATATAAACGGATAAGGAGCTTAAGCGGTGATTAAGCAGAGATTAAGCGGATATTAAGCGGGTCCTGCCGGTGGTCGTTGGTCAGGCATCAGCTGGGCATCACATTGAAGGGAGACCAGTAGATCAGAGGTGTGCCGACTTTCACATCTACCGGAACTGGGTCTGTTTGCCCCATTGTCCTCAGGGTCAATGGGACCCAGGGACGAGACAGGGAGAGAAAAACAAAATCATATTAGCGTAGGGGCCGTTCACACGTAATGCAAGTGTCACACAGTGATGTGGTTTAATCAGCTTAGTTTCAGACAGACTAACTATTGCGGCATAATTATATTATCCACAGTTGAGGATTTTGCAAATTGGGGGCCCACTGCGACGGTATATATGGTAACTAAGGGTCACCTTCCGATTTTTAAGAGAAAATTAAACCTGTCGACCCGTTTGACTAAGGCCTGTAACCCCACTGTCGTCGTTAATGCAGGTTCAGTGGCAAACGGGTCTATATTGCATACTATTTACAAGATCACGAGAAAACGCCAACATCGCAACCTGACCATACGTGTCAACCCGTTTGACTAAGGCTGGAGGCCCCACTGTCGTCGTTAATGCAGGTTCAGTGGCAAACGGGTCTATATTGCATACTATTCACAAGACACAGAAAGCGCCAAAATCACAACCCAACCATACGTGCCAACCTGTTTGACTAAGGCTGGAGGCCCCACTGTCGTCGTTAATGCAGGTTCAGTGGCAAACGGGTTTGTATGGCATACTATTCACAAGAACACGAAAGTTCCAAAATCGCAATCCGACTATAGGTTAAGATAAGGTTTTTATTTATTTATTTGGTTGGTCTGTGTTATGACCGCGAGTGCTTTGTTCCGTACAGATAACTATTTCGAGTTAAGTACTTTTACTAGACAAATTATGCGAATGCTTTGTTGAAGAGAAAAGTTTTAAGTCTAGATTTAAAATTATCGACTGTGTCTGATTCTCGGACATCGGTTGGTAAATCATTCCAGAGCTTAGGGGCTAAGTAGGAAAATGACCTTCCACTTTTAGACACTTTTGATAGTCTAGGGATAATCAAGAGACCAGAATTTTGCGACCGTAGTGTGCGTGATGGATTGTATTCTGATAGTAATTCTCTAAGATATGAGGGTGCTAGGCCATTTAAAGCTTTGTAGGTGATTAGTGATATTTTAAATTGTATGCGATATTTAACTGGTAGCCAGTGTAAAGATGCCAGAATTGGGCTTATGTGGTCATACTTTTTAGATCTAGTAAGTACCCTTGCGGAAGCGTTTTGAACTAGCTGAAGCTTGTTTACTTGATTTGCATGGCATCCCCCGAGTAGCGAGTTACAATAGTCTATTCTAGAGGTCATAAAAGCATGGATAAGCTTCTCTGCGTCAGATGTAGACAGTATATGGCGTATTTTCGAGATATTTCTAAGATGGAACAATGCTGTGCGGCAGACGTTGGCGATATGACTATCGAAGGATAAGTTGCTGTCGAACATCACACCTAAGTTCCTAACCGTGGAAGATGGCACCACCGTGCAGCCATCTATGGGCAACTTGTAATCTGACATATTATGTTTGTAGCGATTCGGTTCAATAATAAGTATCTCTTTCTTATTGGAGTTCAGCTTAAGAAAGTTATGTGCCATCCAGTCACTAACATCGCTAAGGCAGTCTGTTAGCTTAGAAAACGTGTGTGTTTCGCTGGGATGTGAGGAGATGTAAAGCTGGGTATCATCCGCATAGCAGTGAAAACTTATGTTATGTTTCCTGATAATGTCTCCTAGAGGTAACATGTATAACGAGAACAGGATAGGACCTAAAACCGAACCCTGCGGTACACCGTATTTAACCAGGGAGTGATATGACTCTTCCTCGTTTACATAAACAAAGTGATAGCGATTGGTTAGATACGACCTAAACCAGGCTAGCGCCTGACCACTGATACCAACATAGTTTTCTAGTCTATTGAGTAAGATTGTATGATCTATTGTGTCAAAGGCTGCACTAAGGTCTAATAATATAAGAATTGAGATTTCACCACGATCGGATGTTAATAGGAGGTCATTTGTAACTCTAAGCAAAGCTGTCTCTGTGCTATGGTGGGGCCTGAATCCTGATTGGAACTTTTCATATGTACTATTATTTGTCAAGAATGTGCGTAACTGGCTTGCCACTACCTTTTCTAATATTTTCGAAAGAAAAGGGAGATTTGAGATTGGTCTAAAGTTATTAAGCTCTCCCTGATCAAGCTGTGGTTTTTTTAATCAGCGGTTTAATAACTGCTAGTTTGAAAGCTGTTGGAACGTATCCTATTTCTAGCGATGAGTTAAAGATATTTAGAACCGGGGTTGACACTACATGAAATACCTCTTTAAGCAGTTTTGTGGGAACGGGGTCTAATATACAGGATGATGATTTGGATGATGTAACTAGTCTAGAGAGCTCATCTATTGTAGTAGGTTTAAATGAATCAAGATGTTCGTATGGTAGTCTAGTGTTAAGTGAACTAACGGGTAGAGTGGTGGCTGCCTGGGTAGCTACGATGTTTTCCCTTATAGCCGTAATTTTGTTAGAAAAGAAGTTCATGAAGTCGTTACTATTGTGTTGAAGTTTACTATTGGTTTCTGTTTGTTCTTTATTTCTAGTCAGTTTTGCAACGGTGCTGAAGAGGAAACGAGGGTTATTATGATTCTCATTTATAAGCTTGCTAAGATAGGTAGATCTGGCGGTTTTAATAGACTGTCTGTATTGTTTAACACTCTCTTTCCATGCTGCACGCCATACCTCTAACTTTGTGCTTCTATAATTTCTTTCCATTTTCCTAGTTGCCTTTTTGAGTGCTGCGGTGTGATGATTATACCATGGAGCTGGCGGTTTTTCTTTGATTCTCTTTTTTCGAATGGGAGCAACGGCATCCAATGTGTTAGAACAGACATTGTTTAGGTTTTCTATTACAATATCTAGATCGTCACAGTTATCTGCTACATGTTTAATTAGGGACAGGTCTGGAAGAGTGCTAATAAAGCTATCTTTAGTGGTGGAAATTATTGTTCTGGCTAATCTGTAGCATGTTGTGGATTGAGTGATCCTATCTAGAAGTACAGTGTATGACACAAGGTAATGGTCAGAAACTGCATCACTCTGAGGTGATATTTTGATGTCATTAATATTGAGTCCGAGTGACAGAATTAAGTCTAATGTGTGATTACGAGTATGCGTTGGCCCTGTCACGTTTTGTCTAATATTGAGAGAATTTAGAACATCCATAAACGCACGTCCTAGTGCATCTTTTGGGTTATCCACATGAATATTAAAATCACCAACGATAAGAGCTTTATCTACAGTGACTACAAGCTCAGACAAGAAATCTGCTATTTCTTTAAGGAAATCTGCATGGTGGCCCGGAGGTCTATAGATTGTAGCTAAGGCAAAAGAGAGCTGTTTGTGGTTACGATCGGTTATTTCCATATTTAACAACATTAGTTCAAATGATTTAAATTTTACTTCAGATTTTTGGTTTACTTTAAAAATTTTGTTGTATATTGTAGCTACACCACCCCCTCTCCCCTTTAATCGAGGTTCGTGTTTATAATAATAGTCTTGTGGGGTGGATTCGTTTAAACTAATGTAGTCGTCTGCTTTAAGCCAGGTTTCTGTTAAACAGAGTGCATCTAAGTTTTGGTCTGTAACTATTTCATTGACAATAGGTTCTTTATTGGTAAGCGATCTAATGTTAAGAAGGCCGAATTTTAACATTCGAGGTTCATCTGTTAATGTGTTGTTTTCTAATTTTATTTTAATCAGATTTGTACCAGATGTGGCAAGCGGTGCTCTGTATTTATTTGTTCGGGGAACAGATACAGTTGAAATGTGTTGATATTCTGGTAAGATTGACTCGAAGTGCTGGGATATAAGTGATCTTGACATATCACGGCAGCTAACAGACGGACGGTTAAGCCGATCCGTCTGTTTCCTGACTTGTACCCTGGATAGTCAGACTGTATTAGAAGTAAGACTATTGGTCAGATTTATAGAGAGAATCGCCCTTCCTTCCTGAGACGGATGGAGGCCATCTCTCTTAAGCAGGTCAGGTCTCCCCCGAAAATGCTTCCAATTGTCTGTAAACCCTACGTTATGCTGAGGGCACCATTTTGACATCCAGTCGTGAAGAGACAATAGTCTACTGTAAGTTTCATACCCCCGGTAGGCGGGGAGGGGACCAGAGCATATTACATTGTCTGACATTGTTTTAGCAATTTCACATATCTCTTTAATATTATCTTTGGTGATCTCCGAATGGCGGAGTCTGGTGTCATTCGTGCCGGCGTGAATAACAATTTTAGAAAACTTACGCTTAGCATTAGCCAGCACTTTAAGTTTTGATCTAATGTCTGAAGATCTGGCTCCCGGTATACAATCGACTATGGTGGCTGGTGCCTCAATGTTCGTGTTCCTAAGTATCGAATCTCCAATGACCAAGGCACTTTTAACAGACGTCTCAGTCGGTGTATTGCTTAGAATATCAAACCTGTTTGAAATTACCAGGGGGGTCTTGGGTGGGCACCGGAAACGACTTTGCCCCCTGACAGTCACCCAGTTAGTCGGCCCCCTTGACTCAGATGATGGAACCGAGCTGTGTGTATTACGTTTAACACTAGGCGCACCCGAAACAGTGTTTGTAGCATTAGCGGTATTAGCGTTTGTAGCATTAACGGTATTAGCGTTTGTAGCATTAGCGGTATTAGCGTTTGTAGCATTAGCGGTATTGCTGTCATCAACTAGCATTTGGATGCGCGCTTCTAGTTCTGCAATCTTCTCCGTCAGCCTTACTACTTCAATACACTTAGCACAAGTAAACCCCTCTGTGCTGATGGAAGAAGCTAAACTGTACATGTGGCAAGTAATGCAGGTTACAATAACAAGCGGAGTCTTACCGCTTTCATGTTGGGTGATGGCGTCTTTGGTCACCTGGACGCGGTCCGTGAAGCTACATCGCGAGGGAAGCTCGCTCGCAGCACGCCCCGATCGCCTGCGGACGTCTGTAGCCAGTGTGATGTTGGGCACGCTGAATCTGCGACGGCCGGGCAGCAGCTCCTCCACGGCTTCCCGAACGCTTTCATTCTGGGCGATGGCGTCTCCGTTCCCTCGAGCGCGGTCCGTGAAGCTGCACCCCATAGGGTGTTTGCTTTTTGCACTTCTCGGTCGCTTGTGGATGTCTGGAGCCTGGGTGAACTGGGCGCTGTACGTCGCGTAGGATCTGCGATAACCGGGTATCAACTGCTCCACAGCTTCCCGCTCAGGTGAGGACAGGTCTGAATAGCATACATTGGATGAGTCCGCCATTAGATCGGCAAAATGGTAACTAAAGCCGGCACCTATTTGTTGATGATAGCGGCCTATATGCTAACACTGGGTGTTTAGCAGTGATAAATCGTTTCACGTGGTAGTACTGCTCAATAGTCGTCACGGTAAAGTATTTTTGAGATAAACGAATATGTTATATTATATAAATAGGAACAAGGTAGTCAGAAAATAGGATTTGGATGATAAACTCGACGGAGCTCTGATGCACGATGCTCACTCTGACCAATCACGTGTGTGCTTTTTCTAACCTTATTCACTCTGATGGTCTCATATTGTTTCTTGACTTTCATAAAGCATTTGATTCCATAGAACACAAATTTATTTTCCGTACCCTAGAGTTATTTGGTTTTGGTAAACCATTCATTGACACTATAAATATGTTTTACAGAGGCATCAACAGCTCAGTAATTGTTAACTTTAACACTTCCAAAAGATTTGACATTTTTTGTGGAGTCAGGCAGGGCTGTCCAATCTCCCCCTTTTTTGTTTCTTTTAGCTACAGAATTACTTTTTCTAAGGATTAATCATACCAAAGATCTGAAGGGAATTACGATATTTGATAGGGAGATAAAGATTGCACAGCTAGCTGACGATACAACGCTATTTTTGGAAGATAAAAAACAATTGCCTTGTGCGCTTGAATTAGTTAAACAATTCTCCTGTGCCTCAGGCCTAAAGCTTAATATTTCTAAATGTGAAATTGTTACAGTTCATGAAACAAATTTCTCATCTTTAGAAAACATTCCAGTTAAAAACAGTGTCAAATACCTAGGTATATATCTTTCTAGAAACCCAGATAACAGACACCAACTAAATTTTTTGGATAGAATGAAAAAAACCAAAAATATCTTTAACATTTGGCTACAAAGAGACCTTTCATTATATGGTAGAGTTCTTTTGTCTAAAGTGGAAGGACTTTCTCGTTTTGTATACCCTACTCTTTCTATATTAATTAATGATAAAACAATAAATGAAATCAATCAAATATTTCTGGATTTTATCTGGAGATAGGCCTCACAAATAAAATAAAAACATTTACTTTCTAATCCCAAGGTGGGCTTTACTTTTTTTAGATTTTGCAGATACAATAAATACATGTAAAGTAAACTGGTTAAAAAGATGTCTTAGTAATCCTTCATCTCAATGGTTCTTTATCCCAAATTGTATTTTCAACGAACTTGGTGGCTTGTCCTTCTTATTAAAATGTAATTATTTGCCTAGTAAATTACCTATCCCCCTATCTAACTTTCATCAACATTGTCTTCTTTCATGGAAACTGTGCTATGTACATAACTTTTCACCACACAAAGTTCTCCAGCCTGGTCTCACAAACAAAACGTACATATTTACACGTAAATTAAAACAGTCCAATACGTATGTGCTTTTACGTATTTATAGTGCCTTTACGTATTATCTGGACGTAATTGCAGGATCGATACGTATCTAAATGTACGTAAAATGTCCTAAAATATGTACAGATTAAACGTGTTCTGACCAGTAGTTATCCAGTAACATTTATGAAGCCGCTTTTTTATGAAGCGCTTTTAATGCGCATTAGATTTAATTCTCCGTTTAAAACACTTTGGCACTTTAATACTTACTTGCTACAGAGCATTATACACTTTACGATGTAATACATTTTTATTTAAAATAATGATCGGACAAAACCAGAACAGATCGCGTTCCCGACCGGACTCATTTCAGCGTTACAACAGATTTACATTTTCAGCGACGGTGTTGACATCTCTTCTCCAGGTGAGGAAATTTATTTACATTTTTAATTTATATGTCTGCTCTATTTTATTAAATATATTCTTAGTCAGTTGTTGGTTTTTGTTAGATAATAACTTGAGTGGTAAGTTAATCGAAAAAGTGCATCGACTGAATTGATACTAGGTTTTAACAGGTGATAGTCATGAAATGATTAGTGTTTAATATGATCAATCTAATATAAATTCATAATTATTTGACTTATTTGTTTTGTCTCTGTATTCTCAGATCAAACTAACATAATATGCTGCATACCGATTGATATTATTCATCTGAACCGTTCTCTAACTGAATCCATAGAGCTGTTTGGACGGCCAGACCAACATCCAAAGGTCAGTATTTTTCTTGAACATCCAAACTTTTAAGCAGTTACGGTATTATTTTACTGAAACATTTAAGAAAAATATGTGAGATTGGTGGAACAAATATAATTTATTTATACATTTTCTATTTTATTATTTTTAAGATTACGACAGTTGTAATGATATTAATTCTGATGTGCAAAACAAAGTGTCACGTTTTTGCAACAGAATGTTGAGTTTTAATGATACAAGCATATAGACAGTTTCACAAGCAACAATATGAACAAATGGCTTTTTGGACTGAACGGTAAACTCCCACATAGAAGCAATAACAAAAGTCCATGGTTTTATTGTGGTAAAAGTGTATTAACCATGTTTTTTTGGTGTATTGATTACTATCAGCAAAACCATGGTTTTACTACACTAACCATGGTTTAACTATGGTTTTTGAAAACCATTGTTGTCATAACCATGGTTATTTTGTGGTTACCATGGTTTTACTACAGTAACCATGGTTTTTGGTTTTAACTGTAGTAAAACCATGGTTAATTTTCGTAAGGGATTGTTACTGTGTAAAATGAATGTATACAATGTTAGCTACAGGTCCTTGAATTCTTGCTTGGCTGCCAAACCTCTTGGCACACCTGCGATCCATGCTCACCAAGTAATTGTTTTACTTTTTTAAGCTTCTTCACGTGTACAACGGTAGCCATTTTGTCTATTTGTGTTGTCCAACATTTTATTTCCTTCACAAGCACATTTTTGAGGCTATAGTATCTATAATATCGGCACTTGTATTGTTTAGAATATCTTTGTCTATAGGAGGCAAAACAGGATATGTTGTTGGCAAAATGAGAGTATGTGCTTTACATATGTCTTTATGTATTTATGTATTTAAATGTGTCTGTAAACTCTCTGGTTTAAATTCTGTGTAAAGTTCCAATGCTGCAAGCTGCATATAAAAAACTAACCCCTGCCTGTTTAACCTTGCTCATTGTGATTACTCTGGACAAGTTATAATAATATGACACAAACACATCTGCATTCTGCACAGGACAGTTGAAGGTTTGACTGTTGTGTAGTTAATGTCCTCCTTTTAAAAGTGTGTGTACATTCTGGGAAATTATTTGTAGTCTGTCATTATACATTGGTATTGCATTTCATTTACTAACAATTATTTTGTAGGTCGCTACGAACTACCATTGCCCCATCTTCACTCTGAGCAGTGTAGAGAAACATGGATACCAGGTGTGCTAGAAATGCAGAAGAGTGGCTACTGGCCTGCAACTGTAAACTTCTGTACCATTTATGATGAGGAAGTCTTTGTGTCCTTCGAAGACTTGAAAATGGCTGCTCCAGGATTGTCCCGTTTAGCATTCATAAGAATGCTTGACATGAAGACAGTGCACTATGGCAGAGTGAGTACTTTTCTCTCATACAGGTCAGCCATATAAAAGAACCTGCCTATTATTTTGTATCTCTAGCTCACACTAATGTTTTTTTTTTTTTGTCGTTGGGTATGTTTGTAAAAAGTCTAAATCTCCCAATATAACTTAAGGCCTAGTTGTGTCTTCATCTAAACCCTGTCTGGGAAACTGCCCCTATATCAATGAGTACGTTTACATGCACAAAATAAACGGATAACTATCAAAAATCTGCTTATTATAAAAAACTGTTTTTTATGCGTTTACATGTAAATCAATAAACCGGCTATGCAGACATCTGTGTTTACATGGGACTTGGAGATTTGTCAGGTTTCTCGCAGGTATTGACATCATCGCCTATAGCGCATAATATTCGATCAAAAAGTTGACGGCATATCTGTCTTAAGCTATATTGTTTTATCTCTTTTCGTGTCTCTAGAACCTGTAAATATAACATCAGTTTTTATTTTTGCAGATTCTCTGCTACTGCTTTACTAGAGCAGAGACATTTATGTGTTACTTTGCACTTTCTTTCGCATCTGATGTTTATCTTTCACACGCGGAGACATGCGCACATGCACACAAAACCGTGAGAAAGCCTGTTAGGTGTTTATATGCTACGCAAAATTGGGTTAATGAGCAAAAAAGACTCAAAATATGTGCCAAACTATTTGCACACGATACTAGGGATGTCCCGATCAGGTTTTTTTGCCCTCGAGTCCGAGTCCGAGTCATTTGATTTTGAGTATCTGCCGATACCGAGTCCCGATCCGATACTTCTATAATACATAAAAAAGAATAAAGAAGAGCGAAAAACAGAACCAGGATGTTCCTTATGTCATGCCGCACGCGTTGCTGTTTCTGTGTGGAGTCAAAAGAGTCTAACTCTGTGCCAGCGCATAATTATAGATGTGTTAAAAAATAATTAGAATATTTATGGTATATATACAGGGGTTAAATTGGGATTTGTTTTGTGGGGATGCTCTGTTGGGAGGGAGGGTTCGAGGGGTAGCATGTTTAATCCTGATGACAGCAAAGCCACTGGTGTGTTTCAATGACATTTTGTACCTCTGATAGGATTTTATAAGTTATAGTTTTAAAGCTGTGCCACATGTTGACTCAAACTTTAAAACCTGAACTTTAAATTATGCAAATCTATGAGTCTGACACCCTATATGCATTTGTTGCACATGTCATCATTATGCACAATTGATCAAACTTAGAAGGAAGTTATAAGACTTAACCTCCTTGACTAATTCTAGGCATAAGATAGGCTACCCAAAAAGACTCAATTAACAAGAAAAACAACATACTGATTCAGCAATATGTCTTATAAAATAGCCATAGAGATTCCCTAAGCTGGTCAGCAGTTAGTTAAAAAATACCTATAGTTAGGTCGTAATTAATTTGTATAATCAAAATACATTATTTTATTAAACTATACAATCAGTTGTATCCAGTAGTTAACATATTGTAATGAGATGAGTGACATGGCTATACATACTTTAATACTTTGTTTCTAGACTTCTATTAAGTTTTTTCGACGTGGGCACCATTCTTACCTCTCTCTCTATCTCTCATCTCTCCAGTATCCTGAGCGAATGCGCGTTCTTGAGGTTCTGAGTGAGACGCGGAGCTGCGTCTGAGCACATGATGACAAAACGATCAACGCGTCGGTTAAATGAGCGGTAAAAACGCGGTTTTGTCGTGGGTTCCTTGCACGCACGAGTGTGAAGCTTATGAATGAAAACACGTCAATCGGCTTGCTCGAATTCATGCGGGGGCGCAACAATCGACAGCCGGGTGACGTCAAACTACCGCGCGAGTGATCCGCGAAATCATACGGAGGAGTTTGCTTTTAAATCGCTCTCGCGGAACTTTGACGTCATCCGGCTGCCGGTTCTTGTGGCGCCGCATGAAGTCGAACAAGCCTATTTTCTTCTTGTCAGTTCACACGAACCAGCGCAGCGCGTACACTGGCGCGGAGCAGAGCGAGACCTTGATGGATTTTAAACCCTGCATATGTATCCGAGTCTTGATCGGGAGGTGACGTCCGATTCCGATCGAGTCCGAAATCACGTGATCGGGGCCGATTTCCGATCATGTGATCGGATCGGGACATCCCTACACGATACCAAAAGGCAATCCTTATTTAGATTAATCTTTATTATTTCTGTTAAAGGGATACTTCACCGATTTAGCATTCAGCTTTGTATCTGTAGAAACCCGGCAGTATTACTGAATGACCATGTTTCCCTCCCTCATTTCCCCCTGAGAGGAGAGATATCTGCATTTTGGTTCTGCAAAAAAGTCCTCCGATGATGTAATATGACGATTTTTGCATCATCGGAGGACTTTTTTGCAGAACCAAAATGCAGATATCTCTCCTCTCAGGGGGAAATGATGGAGGGAAACATGGTCATTCAGTAATACTGCCGGGTTTCTACAGATACAAAGCTGAATGCTAAATCGGTGAAGTATCCCTTTAAATGTTAAAGCATCAGGCTTTTGAAAGTGTTTGAATTACTAAAGTGTTTTAATTAGTTTATTTTCAGGCATTTTTTACAAAATGTCATCTCTTCACCTTCGTCTCTCTATCTCTTTATCTCTCTCTCTCTTACAAACTCACTCACTCGCACAAACTCGCTCGCTCGCTCGCACAAACTCACTCGCTCGCACAAACTCGCTCGCTCGCACAAACTCGCTCGCTCGCACAAACTCGCTCGCTCGCACAAACTCACTCGCACAAACTCGCTTGCAAAAACTCGCTCTCACAAACTCGCTCGCTCGCACAAACTCACTCGCTCGCACATACTTTTGCCATTGTAACTAACCATATCACTGGTTTATCGCACAAACTCACTCGCTCGCTCGCACAAACTCACTCACTCGCTCGCTCGCACAAACTCGCTCGCTCGCACAAACTCACTCGCACAAACTCGCTCGCACTCACTCGCTCGCTCGCACAAACTCACTCGCTCACACATACTTTTGCCATTGTAACTAACCATATCACTGGTTTATCGCACAAACTCACTCGCTCGCTCGCACAAACTCGCTCGCTCGCACAAACTCACTCGCTCGCTCGCACTCACTCACTCGCACAAACTCGCTCGCTCGCACAAACTCACTCGCTCGCACATACTTTTGCCATTGTAACTAACCATATCACTGGTTTATCGCACAAACTCACTCGCTCGCACAAACTCACTCGCTCGCTCGCACAAACTCACTCGCTCGCTCGCACAAACTCACTCGTTTGCTCGCACAAACTCGCTCGCTCGCACAAACTCACTCGCACAAACTCGCTCGCTCGCACAAACTCGCTCGCACAAACTCGCTCGCACAAACTCACTCGCTTGCTCGCACAAACTCACTCGCTCGCACAAACTCGCTCTCACAAACTCGTTCGCACTCACTCGCTCGCTCACACAAACTCGCTCGCTCGCACAAACTCGCTCGCTCGCACATACTTTTGACATTGTAACTAACCATATCACTGGTTTATCGCACTCGCTCGCTCGCACAAACTCGCTCGCTCGCTCGCACAAACTAACTCGCTCGCTCGCTCGCACAAACTCACTCGCTCGCTCGCTCGCACAAACTCACTCGCTCGCACAAACTCACTCGCTCGCACAAACTCACTCGCTCGCACAAACTCACTCGCTCGCACAAACTAACTCGCTCGCTCGCTCGCACAAACTCGCTCGCTCGCACAAACTCGCTCGCTCGCACAAACTCGCTCGCTCGCACAAACTCGCTCGCACAAACTCGCTCGCACTCGCTCGCACAAACTCACTCGCTCGCACATACTTTTGCCATTGTAACTAACCATGTCACTGGTTTATTGGTTTGTATGTTTTAGACTCAGCTGAATCTAAAGAAAGACACCGAAAGCCTACAAGAACCTACAATGAAAATTAACTGGTTGTAGATGATGGTCACAGATGTTCAGGAGTGGGCACACACTAGTATGTAAAAGCTATAACATGTCTTTTCATATACATTTGCAAAAACAAGTGTGCTACAACTTGAAAATGCTATTTTTTTAATGATTGCAATTTTTGACACTTTTTACAGCAACTGTAGGAGACAGTGATGTTGCAATTCAGACAACAAGGAACACAATAGAAGAATTATCTTTGTGCATTAAACAACGGCAGCATCGTCTTTATAGACACACTGGTATGTTAAATATCTAGTAAAGAACTACTTGTTTGTTGTCTTCTGCATTATTACTCCTGCTGGTGTTACTGCAAAAAATTCCCAATTTTAATTCATTATGTTTCAGCCACAATCAAAGGACGGAATAAAATAAGAAGAAAAATCAATGAGGAGAAAAAGAAGCTTGCTTTTGCCATTGAACACCACAATGCCCTTGTTGACCCCACCCAGAAAAAGTATGTGAACCCTTTGGGCTTACTTGGATTTCCTCATAAATTGGTCATAAAATGTGTTCTGATCTTCATCTAAGTCACAACAATAGAGAAACACAGTCTGCTTAAACTAATACCGCACAAGCATTATACGTTTTCATGTTTTTATTGAACACAAAATGTAAACATTCATAGTGCAGGGTGGAAAAAGTATGTGAACCTTTGGGTTTAATAACTGGTTGACCCTCCTTTGGCAGCAATAACCTCGTTTCCTATAGTTGCAGATCAGACCTGCACAACGGTCAGGAGAAATTTTGAACCATTCCTCTTTACAAAAGTGTTTCAGTTCAGCAATATTCTTGGGTTGTCTGGTGTGAATCGCTCTCTTGAGGTCATGCCACAGCATCTCAATCGGGTTGAGGTCAGGACTCTGACTGGGCCACTCCAGAAGGCGTATTTTCTTCTGTTGAAGCCATTCTGTTGTTGATTTACTTCTATGCTTTGGGTCGTTGTCCTGTTGCATCGTCCATCCTCTGTTAAGCTTCAGTTGGCGGACAGATGGTCTTAAGTTTTCCTGCAAAATGTCTGATAAACTTTGAAATTCATTTTTCCATCGATGACAGTACACCGTCCAGGGCCTGAGGCAGCAAAGCAGCACCAAACCATGATGGCCCCTCCACCATATTTCACAGTTGGGATGAGGTTTTGATGTTGGTGTGCTGTGCCTTTTGTTCTCCACACATAGCGTTGTGTGTTCTATTCAAACAACTCAATTTTGGTTTCATCTGTCCACAGAATGTTTTGCCAGTAGTGCTGTGGAACATCCAGGTGCTCTTTTGCAAACTTCAAACGTGCTGCAATGTTTTTTTTTTTTGGACAGCAGCAGTGATGGTACTAACGGCGTTATAAATAAACGGCGTTACTAACGGCGTTATTTTTTTCAGTAACGAGTAATCAAATAAATTACTGTTTCTCCCGTTATAACGCCGTTACCGTTATTGACAATAAATGCTGCGCGTTACTATAATTCATCTCACTAAAGCGATTTTCATCAGAGTAGGTTCTCTCATCCAGACAGGCAATGTTTGTCTCTAGTGTGTGTGTGTGTGTGTTGGGGGCTGAGAAACACATAACTGAAGGTGATTGGTGTGTGTGTGTTAGCGGGGGTGGGACAACCACATAACCGAGGATGATTGGCTTATTTTCCATCGCTAGCCAACCAGAGGCAGGCAGAGTTAATGCTCAAACACAAGCACAGTCCGAGAAGTTCAGTGCAGTGTTGCCAACTTGGTGACTTTGTCACTAGGTTTAGCAAATTTCTAAACCCCTTTAGCGACTTTATTTACAATAAGCGGCTAAGACAAATCTAGCGATCTTTTCTGGCGTGGTTGGAGACTGACGCGAGAGCATATATCGCTCTCTCTCCTCAACGAGCAGCGGCTGATGCTGCTAGACAGACAGGCAGCCCGGTCCTCGCGCTGCAGTCCGTCCGAGTCGCACACACACCCGTAAGGACAGCGCGATGACAAGTACAACAAACTCAAAGGTAGCAGTCGCAAACACAAAGTATAATATGCACTACTTTTCCATCGTTGAGGTGAAACGCAAGAATGTTTATGTAACGTGCAACTTATGCAGAGTAAGAAAGTACATCTTCACGTCTGTAATTCTGATCTAATAAAGCACCCCACACCATCACATGCTGCCACCTCTTGGGAAAATTAACCAGGGTTTTTTGTGGTAAAAGTGCAGTAACCATGTTTTTTTGGCGTATTGATTGCTATCAGGAAAACCATGGTTTTACTACAGTAACCACAGTGAATTATGGTGTGTTGTCAAAACCATGTTTATTTTGTGGTAACCATGGTTTTACTGCAGTAACCATGTTTTTTATTTGTTTGTTTTAACTGTAGTAAAACCATGGTTAATTTTCTTAAGGGACAAAATTTGTGGTTTCTCTTTAGTGTCTAATTCATTCAAAAAATTTTATATTGAGGGCATCCAAGTTATTTGAAATATTTGAACTTTTTTTAAGTAACGCAATAGTTACTTTGCCTGGTAATTAGTTACTTTTATAATGATGTAACGCAGTTACTAACTTAGTTACTATTTTTGAGAAGTAACTAGTAACTATAACTAATTACTTTTTTAAAGTAACGTTGCCAACACTGGACAGCAGTGGCTTCCTCCATGGTGTCCTCCCATGAAGTCCATTCTTCTTTAATGTTTTCCTTATTGTAGATTGGTCAACAAAAATGTTAGCATGTGCCAGAGATTTCTGTAAGTCTTTAGCTGACATTCTAGGATTCTTCTTCACCTCATTGAGCATTCTGTGCTGTGCTCTTGCAGTCATCTTTACAGGACGACCACGTCTAGGGAGTGTAGCAACAGTGCTGAACTTTCTCCATTTGTAGACAATCTGTCTTACCGTGGACACATGGACATCAAGGCTTTTAGATATACTTTTGTAGCCCTTTCCAGCTTTAAGTAAGTCAACAATTCTTGATCGTAGGTCTTCTGAGAGCTCTTTTGTGCGAGGCATGGTTCACATCAGACAATGCTTCTTCAGAACAGCAAACTCAAAACTGGTTTGTGTTTTTTATTGGACAGGGCAGCTTTAATCAACACATCCAATCTCATCACATTGATTGGACCCCAGGTTGGCTGACTCCTGGCTCCAATTAGCTCTTGGAGAAGTCATTGGCCTAGGGTTTCACATACTTTTTCCACCCTGCACTGTGAATGTTTGCATGTTGTGTTCAATAAAAACATGAAAACTTATAATATTTGTGTGGTATTAGTTTAAGCAGACTGTGTTTCTCTGTTGTTGTGACTTGGATGAAGATCAGAGCACATTTTGTGACCAATTTGTGAAGAGGACCAGGTGGGCCCAAAGGGTTCACATACTTTTTCTTTCAACTGTATATGTAACCATGTATTCATATTTGCCAGATGCCACATGAAATTAACCCTTATTTTCATTTGTGTTTGTTTTACAGTTAACCCCTGGAATCTTCCAGATGATGGGATTCAAGGACATCAGTTAAGAGCTCACCAGGGCACTGTAAAAACAAGTTATCAGACAATAGACATCATAAACGAACATATTACTGTTGAAGAATGTAAATATCCCAGCTGGCCATAAGACTCAGAAGCCCTTTATTCAAGCAGTGCTGATCTGACCTCTCATGAAGATGATACATGTCTGCTGTAGTTATTTACTAAATACGTTGCAGTTTTTTTTCTTTCACTTTATCTATTACTCTTCTTTCTCCATCAGTCTTCTCTTTTTTTTTAGTTTTTTCGCTCTGATTGCATGTGTGCTTGCCTTATACCATGGGAGATGAAATATTAACTTTTTAATAAAGGATGGATTAAAATGTTAATTTGGGTTTTTCTGATGGGATTTACAGACATATATCCTGTGCATTTTTACAGACATGTCCTACAGTGGATTGCTGGGATTGGGGGCTGTAAGAGTAGTTTTGAGAAATGTTTCTATTTTGTGTGCAACAGAAGATTATTTCCAAATCTAAACAATGATAAATAAAAAGTAATTATATTTACTCGTTGTTACTTGCTGTATTCTTTAAGAAAATTGCTTTAAATTGTAAATTCATATAAATAATGTACATGCATGCGTGTACACTATTACTAAAGTGTAAATTGGGAGACAAACATTACAATGTTCAATTCTTTGTGACATTAATAAATAAATTACAAACAAGGATTTAATTTTTGATGGGCAAATACTTGAATAGGTCACCATTACAGTGCTTATAGTTTTAATAACAAAGTTTGGTATAAATACGTTTAAATACCCTTACGAAAATTAACCATGGTTTTACTACAGTTAAAACCAAAAAACCATGGTTACTGTAGTAAAACCATAGTAACTACAAAATTACCATGGTTTTGACAACCATGGTTTTCAAAAACCATAGTTAAACCATGGATAGTGTAGTAAAACCATACACTAAAATACACCAAAAAAACCATGGTTACTACACTTTTACGACAATAAAACCATGGTTAATTTTCGTAAGGGTAAATCTAAATCATCATGGAGGCTATTGCGTGTTTCCAGTGACCAGCATGGATACGAAGCCTCCGGAGTTCGCATATGCAGGCTGCATACGTCATCAAGCCTTGTTTAAGTTTACTATTACATTCGCAATGTATTTTTTTTTAAGAAATACGAGACATTTCATGTAGGCTACCGTTTTGATTTTTGCCTACTTGTTTTGTTTTTTTTCCTTATTTTTTCTCTTCTCTTCCATCTGTTCAGATGACTAGATGTAACGTTATTGTTAATACACGTTGTGTTACTTGTATTTCATATATGACATTTCTGAGTAAAAGCATATTACAACATTTTACGACGTAAATGCCTGCAAATGCGACCTCCGGAGGGTTCAGCCTTCGGATTAGGAAACGGCCGCCGTCGACCCTACGTGCCTTGATAGTTTTCAGCATCCCTCCACAACTGTTACACTCGTCACTTGCCTAACCAGAATATGAGGGGAGTGCTTTGGGTTCGGACCGAATACCGAGCTCGGAGCCCTTTCCTTGGGGCGTGTGTGCTCCGGGTTCGGGTCAAATATCAAGCTCAGAGCCCTCTCTTCGGATAGCAAGCCGAAAACGCATACCATGTATACTATGTTGCGTATAACTTAAACAAGCATGCTTAGGGAGAATCATTTTCACACCCCTGCTGAAAAAAACAGCATCAAACCAGCATGGGAATTATGCTGGTCTATGCTGGTTTAGCTGGTGGTCACCAGCATACCAGCACCAAAACACAACATATGCTGGTATGACCAGCATGGGATGCTGGGGCTAATGCTGGTTTAGCTGGTACTAATGCTGGTTTGATGCTGGTTTAGCTGGTGCTGATGCTGGTTTAGCTGGTGCTAATGCTGGTGGTGATGCTGGTTTAGCTGGTGTTCACTAGCAAACCAGCACCAAAACACAATGCTGGTCTTGCTGGTATGCTGGTTTTTTCAGCAGGGACATGAAATAATACAGCTGATTTCTGACCCGGCCACTGTCTTTGTAAAGCATCTCCATTAGACATCACAGTGCTCACCTCTTGCAATGTCTAAAATCTTTGTCAAAAATTGACATGAAGGTGACATGTTAAGGACAAGTATGGTAATACTTGTATCATCTGTGTACAGCAACTGGATGGATTAAATGCAAAGTAGTTAACCTTGCTGAAAAAAAAGGTTACCAGCACCAAAACACAACATATGTTGGCCTTGCTGGTATGCTGGTGACCACCAGCTAAACCAGCATAATTCCCATGCTGGTCCATGCTGATTTGTTGCTGTTTTTTCAGCAGGGAACACACACACACGCACATTTTGGTTTCCATGTTTTGTGGGGAAATTCCATAGACGTAGCCTAATGGTTTTTATACTGTACAAACTGTATATTCTACTCCCAAACAATAACCCCAACCATCACAGAAAACTTTCTGCTACCTTAGATTTTCAAGAAACATGACTCTTTTTGATTGATATGCTTGTTTTCTCATGGGGACCTCAAAATGTCTCCACAAGGTCAAAAAAATACTGGCATTCCTATCTTTGTACGGACAATTGGTCCCCACAACGTGATAAATACAAGGTACACACACACACTTCAAGCCACCCCTGGAGCTGTGGCCAGCCATAAAGGTTATATGTTTCTCCATAGAAGTGCATGTATGGACCCAGAGAATGTAAGTAACACTGACTTTATAAAGAAGTAGTTTACCACATCTTTGTGCACTGTACAGGCTTTTTAAAAGACATTTGGAGAAGTGTGTACGGGCAGTCATAGCCTAGTGATTAGAGAGTTGGGCTTGTAACCCCATGAGAGTTGCTGGTTTGATTCTCAGGTCTGGCAGGTTGCGACTGTGGTGCCCTTGAGCAAGGCACCTGTGATTGCTCCTGGTGTGCCCACTGCTTTGGGTGTGTGTGTTCAGTACTTGCAGTGCATCTGTTCACTACTCACTGTGATGGGTTAAATGCAGGGGTCACATTTCAGGTTTGTGTTGCATACTTGACAAGCATGTCACACATTCCTTCACTTTATGTAGGTATCAATGTTTATCCAGATTTAAGGACCAAATTTACTGTTGGAACAGTGTTACTTTCTGTTTCTGTAAGAACAGAGATGTTTCTTGACATAAATACTTGGACTAAGGATTAGGAATAGTTACAGACTTTTACAGGTAAACCATTGCATGCTGTTACTTGTACAAACTCTTAAAGAGTTTTTGACATTGATTTGAGTGAAATGTACCATCTTGAATGCCCTTATGGTCTATATGATACACATCCTCTGTTGTGGACCTTCCAGTGGTAAAATTGTGCATATACTAAAATGCTCACGTAAGAACTGACATTAAATTACAATTAAATTCAATTTCATTACGATTTGAATTCTGACGATGACACAGAAATACAGAAGGTAAATGTTATAGAATGTCTGCAAAAGACTACAGTTTTTGTCTAATTACCACAAACAAACATTTTTCTTAACTATGTACAAAAGTTACTGATAGTAGCACTACAAAATGGTCATGCTGTTAATGTTATTCACAATTTATGAGATACCTTTATAAAAACAATAGTAAAGTAGTATATTTAATAATAACTATTGAATGCAATATTGTAAATATAAAAATATTATGTAAAAGGAAACAAATAATAATAAATTTTATATCAATTTTTCTATAGTTATAATCACAATATACAATATGTTCTATATACCCGTCTGTGTATAACATATATAAACTGCTATACTTATTTTTAACTAGCACAGTTCTTTGATAAATATGCATTAGAGTTGGGTACATATGAGGCAAGGACTCATGCAGTGTGCAGATTCATGTTTATTGAACAACAAAAGATCATCAAAACTCTCCACAATGTCAATTTCTTCGTCAGTGTTTGAGAGGACTCAGGCAATACAGGGCTGGCAAAACGTCAAGGGTCAGGATTCCTGCAGGGAACCACAGAGGAGGAAAACAGACAGAGGACAAAACATAGGAAAACAAAAGGGTAACAGAGAACAGAGCGGGGGGACAAATTAACAAATACTATAAGAGGGAGCAGTCAAGATAAAAATAACTGTACATGGCCAATAGATACACAGATCAATCAACATAGTTAAATGTTTTCAAATGTCTGTATAGAAAAACATAAAACAATATAAAATATTAATGGTTAACATACATTTAAGGGTTTAGTGCAGTAAGCTTTTGGAAAAAAAAAAACATTACTTTATTCATCCGAATGAAGCTCCCATGTGTCCTTCCACTTTACTCCACTGAAAAACAATATAAGTTTAAAATATAAATATAAAAAAGTACATTGTTTTTTCACCCTAACTGACATTTATTAAAAAAAGATGCAAGTAACACTGTAGAATTTAAGTAGCAAAATACTAGAAGACAGAGAGAATAAAAATTAAACAAACTTATGTAAAACTGTGACAATGTATATGTTTATTATTTATAATAATATTTTATATTTACAAACTAATATAAAAAATACATACCAGCCAGAGCAAGGCTGCCAGCGAAACCTTTGTTTGTTTATTCCCTTGAAAATAAGCAAATAATACGTTTTATTTTCGACATTTTAACCATTTCTTTTAACAAAGAAATTTATCACAAAGCTCTCTGATCCTGCACAGAAATTTAAATTCAAGCCAAATAAAAACTCAATGTTACTTACATTTTTTGCTTTTCTCGTTCCCATGGTTTTTACAAATGGAAAGTGTTCTTTGAGTAAATGCACAGGACAGTCTAATAGGAAGAGAGCATAAACAATCATATTACTATTTGAGAAGGACTGAGGCTTTAAACAACACAATGCCGGATGTAGGATAGGAAATAAAAGGCATATACAGTGTGGATGCAGAAAGATGACAATGGATCTCTTTTCCTACTAAAAAAATCTAACACTCCTGTTCAGCAGCATAAGGCCTGGTGTGCATGTTGGTACTAACATAGGATGATAGTTACTAAAACTAGTATGTGTTAGCTTTTGAATGCTGTAATAATGCCAGCATGTCCAAAATAAAATTCACATGTCACATCTCTTATTTTTTTAAATAGTTGAAAAGACCAAAACAATCTTATAACAGTTCAGTGTACATATGGCCAAACTACTTTAATTGGTTACCACTAAATGTTTTTCATTTTGCAAACCACATTCTTTTTGCCCGCTGTGTTCATAGATTTTTTGATGTGTCTATAGATTCAGTAAACATGAATGTGTTAAATATTGTAATAAGCAAGCAAAAATTCATTCAGGGAATTACCTTTAATCTTGTACCGAAATTTGTTTGTTTGTGAGACAGACAGATGAGGGACATTGGCTGCTGCAGAAGAGGTTTGTACAGCAGCACTGGAGTCTTTTGGACCTAAAGAAAGTGTAAAATGACAGATTAGAAAGACAGAAACTTGCAGACTGGATGATGAATGGACAGACAGACAGACAGATTAGATAGACAGGTCTAGGGAGGATGTATGGAAGAATGGGAGGGAGAATATATGGATGAGAGGATGTATGAATTTATGGATGGACAGATAGAGAGTTGGTAGTATAAGTGTTACCTTTAAGTGATTGTGAGACAGGCAGATGAGGGTCATTTTCTGCTGCAGAAGAGGTTTGTACAGCAGCACTGGAGTCTTTTGGACCTAAAGAAAGTGTAAAGTGATTAGATAGACAGAATATGCTGACTGAATGATGAATGGACAGACAGATGGACAGGTCTAGGTAGGACGTATGGATGGATGGTAGGGAGGATGTATGGATGGAAGAATGGACAGACAGAGAGTTAGTAGTATAAGTGTTACCTTTAAGTGATTGTGAGACAGACAGATGAGGGTGCTTGGCTGCTGCAGAAGAGGTTTGTACAGCAGCACTGGAGTCTTTTGGACCTAAAGAAAGTGTAAAATGACAGATTAGAAAGACAGAAACTTGCAGACTGGATGATGAATGGACAGACAGACAGACAGACAGATTAGATAGACAGGTCTAGGGAGGATGTATGGATGAGAGGATGTATGAATTTATGAATGGACAGATAGAGAGTTGGTAGTATAAGTGTTACCTTTAAGTGATTGTGAGACAGGCAGATGAGGGTCATTGGCTGCTGCAGAAGAGGTTTGTACAGCAGCACTGGAGTCTTTTGGACCTAAAGAAAGTGTAAAATGACAGATTAGATAGACAGAAACTTGCAGACAAGATGATGAATGGATAGACAGACAGACAAGATATACAGAAACTTGCAGACTGGATGATGAATGGACAGACAGACAGACAGACAGACTAGATAGACAGGTCTAGGGAGGATGTATGGAAGAATGGGAGGGAGAATATATGGATGAGAGGATATATGAATTTATGGATGGACAGATAGAGAGTTGGTAGTATAAGTGTTACCTTTAAGTGATTGTGAGACAGACAGATGAGGGTCATTGGCTGCTGCAGAAGAGGTTGTACAGCAGCACTGGAGTCTTTTGGACCTAAAGAAAGTGTAAAATGACAAATTAGAAAGACAGAAACTTGCAGATTGGATGATGAATGGACAGACAGACAGACAGACAGACTAGATAGACAGGTCTAGGGAGGATGTATGGAAGAATGGGAGGGAGAATATATGGATGAGAGGATATATGAATTTATGGATGGACAGATAGAGAGTTGGTAGTATAAGTGTTACCTTTAAGTGATTGTGAGACAGACAGATGAGGGTCATTGGCTGCTGCAGAAGAGGTTTGTACAGCAGCAATGGAGGCCTTTGGACCTAAAGAAAGTGTAAAATGACAGATTAGATAGACAGAAACATGCTGACTGAATGATGAATGGACAGACAGATGGACAGGTAGGTAGGACGTATGGATGGATGGTAGGGAGGATGTATGGATGGGAGGATGGACAGATAGAGAGTTGGTAGTATAACGCTGGTTTCACACCGCAAGCGTGAGCAGCGCATGCTCGCGTGGCAGGACCGTCGCTGAAGCAGCAGTGCTGCGATCATTTCAGCATCGGCTCTATTTTTGCTGTGCTGCTCACGCTCAATTAAAGTGACAGTGCATTGTTTATGTTTTAAATGGTCATGGATCGACGTAAAAAAGTGTAATTTTACTATAAAATCATAAATGTGACGCCAAGTGTGTTTCAAACAGTCATGACTTTGAGCAACTTAAAAGAAAGCAATGAAATATTTAAAGAGGCCCTTCCACATAAAACCGTTTTTACTTGTATTTTTTGATATGTGTTAGGTCCATGTGTGTTTGTGTTGTGTCGTGAATGTGAAAATTAACTTCCACCTCCTCTGTCAGCTCTAGCCACTGAAAAGAAATAAGCGGAGAAATCAGGTCAGTTTGAAAAGCTTATCAGTGTGACGTGGAACTGATCGAGGTCATTAATATTCATGAGCTCTTCAACTTGAGACCGTGCCCACATATTACGTGTAGTTGAGTTTGTTTTCATAACAAGTTACAGCAAGCAAGGATGGCTAAACGTCAACCGTACCGTATTCGGGCCATTGTTTTTCGTCGAGAGACATCATTCCTATTAAACGAGGGAATCATAACAGTTGCTACATGTTTGGATGTTCAGAAGAACGCAGGATGTGAAGAGAGACTGCGATTAAAAAGCAATGCTCCTCCATCAATATTGGATCCGGACAGAATGGCGCAGCTTATGTGAGTAAAACACTTTAGTACTATGTGTCACTGTGGCGGCCGGTGTTTTCTCTTCCGAGGGACGCAAATTCATGTTGCACACACGTTGAAAGGGTGTATAATAAAAGACACGCGTGTTTGTGTGAGTAAAACACTTTAGTACTATGTGTCACTATCAGTTGCGGCCATGATTTCTCTTCAGAGGGACGCGATTCACGCGAATTCATGATGCACACGCATTGAATGTGATAAAAAACACATGTGTGTGTTTGTGCATTCGTTACACGCGTGTCGAAGGGTTTATGTAAAAGACGTGTGTGTGTGTGTGTGTGTGTGTGTGGGGGGGGGGGCGCTGCTACACGCGCATCGAAAGGGTTTACGATAAAAGACACATGTGTTTTTTTGTGCGTGGGTTTACGATAAAAGACACGCGTGTGTGTGTCAAAAGGGTTTATGATAAAATATGCGTGTGTAAGAAAGACACTGTGTCTTAAGACACTCACTTAACATTAAACTGATTACACATGAGATTAAATTGAAAGTTAGTTTGAACGATAAACTGTTATCCAATCATAGCAGTGGGCGTTTACATCCAAGTCGTCAAAGCAGCCCGCCCATTAAAACGGATCACTTCTCTAACCAGCCTCAAAATCAGGGTACAAAATGGCCTATTACTTATTGCTTTGATGTTTTTGGATGTAAAAACCATGCAAACGTCATGAGTAGACCTCAGACAACAGTCTAAAACAATAAAAACGCCAGAGGAAGGGCACCTTTAAAAACACCAGAAGATCGCTGTCATTCACTGTCTGCCCAGCACTAAATGAGTCCTCATCTATAATCTTCAGAGAAATAGATACATCTATAAATCTATGCTTAAACTGTTGAAGGGAAACACGATCGACTACTTCATGCTGTCAATCACTGAGTGATTTTTTTATTTTATCGTAAAACTTCAGAGATACAGATTTAATAATGTGCCATGGGCTTTTTATGTTTATAATTGTGTATCTATATCTGTCATTACACGGACCAGAACAGCACGAAAACAATGTGGGTTAAACAAATCACAGTTACATAAATTACACTGACCATCAAAATTCAAAAAGCATCTTGAAGAGGTTTTGCTGATTAATGCATGTAAAATAAAGTAATGAGAAGTTGAGATTTTTATACTGTTATTAAACTGCACAGTATGTGCTGCAAACGCAGCCGTTGTGATAGCACAATGGACACGCGCAGCAAACGCTCTCCTCACGAACTGCTCACGCTACGGATACGCGCTGCTCATGCTTGCGGTGTGAAACCGGCGTAAGTGTTACCTTTAAGTGATTGTGAGACAGACAGATGAGGGACATTGGCTGCAGCAGAGGTTTGTACAGCAGCACTGGAGTCTAAAGAAAGTGTAAAGTGATTAGATAGACAGAAACTTGCAGACTGAATAATGAATGGACAGGTCTAGGTAGGACGTATGGATGGATGGTAGGGAGGATGTACGGATGAAAGAATGGACAGATAGAGAGTTAGTAGTATAAGTGTTACCTTTAAGTGATTGTGAGACAGGCAGATGAGGGACATTGGCTGCTGCAAAAGAGGTTTGTACAGCAGCACTGCAGTCCTCTGCTGTGAAATAGGTAATGTATGTGACAAGAAAGATTTCTGGAATAATTTAAAAAATAAACAGTGGTTACAAACACACATGCTAACGTATAGAGACACATATAAACATTCAGACACAATAAAGGGCAACTTCAACATTGGAATGTATTAGGCAAGGCAAGGCATTGGGATGTATTAAATAATGACCTACCAGAACATGTACACCCAGAATTTACAAGTTTACAGAAATTATTTGCAACTTTCCATTGCTCATTTATTTTTTGTTTGGCAACTTGTATTGCTTTTTTCGTTTCTTGCTTTTGTCTGCAGTGTTTGCAGGTTTTGCAAGACACAGAAATTTGGACATTGTATGATTTACATTTTTTGAAAGTTGATCCAGGCATCCTGTGACACAAGCATGAGAACACCTGTAAAAATCATTCAATGCAATGTTATATTGTTATGCTTCTACAAAATAGCATAGATCAATACAATTTTCATGCTGATTAACGTTGCTGGTGTGGGGCTGTTTTAAGATTACTTCAATAACTTAAATTAAACATGTCAAAGCTGGTCCAAGCCGTTTCAAGATGGTAAGGAGCTATACGAGTTAAGTGAGCTTTTTCAAGTGTATTATGAACTGGTGGATTAAATATCTTACATTTACACAGTACAGTACTAAGTGTAAGGAATAACATTAGCACATGCTGCAGACACTTTAATACATTATAAAATTTGAAAGATTTTCGCGTTAAACGGGAAACTACATGTGACCATGCAACTATACACATACTAAAATTATTATAGTTTACTTTGTATGCAATATCACCTAACAAACTGTTGGATGGATGGATGAATTGCTTACCGCTATATTTCTTTGCACAGCACACAGTGCGCGGGAGATGCAAAAGGAGAAATGCCGTGACCGGAAGTTGTCCAAGCAAAGCGAAAGGGAAAAATGCGTACCTGATAATATAAGTTAAATATTATACAACCCCCAAACATACATGCAGATTTCTCTACTAAAGTTCCATAACGAACCTTAACTAACCATTTTTATATATGTTATTCCTTATTGCATATGACAATATTGTATGTCTAACTTACTAATGTTCTGTAAAAAAACATGATTTTACTACAAGTGATTATTAAAAATTATGCTACAACGCGAGAGTGTGAAACTAACGTCATGCATATTGCATGAAAGAATCTACTTAGTTTATTGTTTGCTTAAAGCGTTAAAATCGTGATAAGGAGAATTATATCAACACATCTCAAATAAAAACGCGAAATGTCCGAGTATCCCAGTAACGTTGGAGGCGGTAACTTACGTCAAGTCTGTTATCCATTGGGCTGCCAACTCGCGTACGTGTCGCTATATAGTCTTTCATTTTTTCAAAAACTGTTGTTTTGCGATAACAGCTTTTCCCAGTAGATAACACTTTCTATTTAATTCAGTGTACATAAAGATTTCAACGTTCAGACAAAAAATTGAACAGGGGGGCATAAAAACCAGTAACTCCAGCAGAGAACTATCCTTCCGGCGCAGTTTTACGTTTTTGAAGCCGTAATACGTGTATATTGTACGTATAGGCATCTATTTAAACGTTTCATGCATACGTTTGCAATAGACACAGTTTACGTACAAATAGATACGTATTTTCATGAGATCACGTTGGAGGTCCACACAAAGGCACCACTAACACTAAAATACAAAAATGACAAAGAAATCTAACAAACAAAGAACAATATAGATGTCTTACCTTTACTTACATTTTTTAAAATTTAGACTTTAAAAAGCACAAAAATTTAAAAACTAAATTCAATAAAAACAAAGTGAAGAAACTCACATGTTCAGAACCACATGAGGGTGAGTATGAAATAATTATTTGGGGTGAACTATTCCCTTAAACAAATGAGACCTTTGTGTGAAGTGTTACCAAAATTGCCTCCTTAAGTTACATTCCACTGGGTTGAATACTGCTGTCCGTATAGGTTGCCAGCACTCACAGCAGCCCCACTCGCATATTTGCGGAGATGTCCCCGCCACTTTATGCCCAAGTTGATTGTATCCCGAGTCCCAACCACTTATTGGAATAATTCTTGCATCAGGGTCCATTATGATCTAAAACGCATGGAAAGCGACGGATGTGCCACTTTCTTCTGCTTTTAAAGCGCTCACCTGTGAACACGAGTTTTGTTTCAAACGCGTCTATATTTGAGTGCGCTTGTTGCGCATCTATTTAAAAGAAACTTGAGCGTGTCTTGATACGAATGGCCTCTAAAAGGGAAAAGATATACAAATCGTATAAAAAAATATCTAGATATAACTCATAGATGTAACAATTAATCGTTTAAGAGTAGTCATTATTCATCATTTATTGCAAGAGAAACAAAAAATTATTTGATGCAAAACTCATCAGTTTATTGGAAAAAAGCAAGTTTATATGAATATGACGTTTTCTCAAGTAAAACAAGTTAAAAGTAAAAAGGCTATATATTTGTTTTTTTGACACAATCTAGGCCTTTCTTGGGAAATTTGGCAATATACATTATAGTAAAAAATTAAAATAATGATGTTTTTTTCATCTGTTTCTCCTGCATACTTGATAAATCTTGCTTGTATTGTATATCGGGGGTTTCCAAACTTTTTCAACCCAACAGGTTATCCCAAGACACATCATTTTTTAGAAATGGAAATATAGTGGAAAACACAAACACATTTGTTCATTTTCAGTAGTTTTGAAAAATATTAAAATGCATTATGGTAAAGCTGCACAATTATGGTAAAAATCATAATTGTTTAGGCTATTTGCACTGAATTGGAAATGATATATTTGAAAAATAAAACGAATTTGCAGGCTGTAGAGAACAGTGCACTATTTCAGACTTATAAACATATAAAATACTAATTTATATAACATAATAGCAAAATAAACAACACGCAGATTTCCTAGCAAACCAGAACATTTGTTATTTGAGACGAGGTATTTGTTCAAGAGTTCAGTTTAGCAACTAGTCAAACCATTAAAAAAACCCTGAAACCGGAAGTAAAGTTCCGACCAGACGCATAATTGCGTCACCGCACGTGCATCCAATGAAACCGTCTATAGTAATGAAGGGCCACTGTAGCAGGGCCTGTTCAAAGGGGGCGTGCTCCCACAGTTTTATTGACATACATAAATGATATTGGAGAGCTAAATTCGTCATATACTACATACGACTTCGTTAATAACGTGTTTAACTGAATTTATCCAATGGATGCAACTACCTAATCTCAAGCAAATGGATTCAGCTGGCAAATAAAAAACGAACCCAACATGAAAGCGCAGCTGCAATTGGTGTTTCCTTTATGTTTCAGCCTGCAAGGTTTTAAACTTTTGTTTCTTAAATACAACTCACACAATCTCAGGTACGTACACAGATATGGCACAACACATGCCCATTTTGTCCTTACACTCTGAAGTACCATTTTTTTGGAGGCCTTTATTTTTTTATTTCATTTTCTTTAACTCTTTCCCCGCCATTGACGAGATATCTTGTCAATTAAGAGAAAACGCTTCCCCGCCAATGACGAGATTTTCCGTCTTTCCACAATACCGCTATTATCCACTAGGTGGCGCCCTTCCGCAACTTTTTAAAACCGTAAGTATTGCCCTATGGCAAGCTGCTGCATGTCCGTGTCTGTTTTAAAGATCGCTCTGAATGGGATCTCCGTCACAAAAATGGAATTATCTCTGCTTTTTGCTCAAAATGTGGTGTTTTTGCAGAAACCTACCCATATTCAAAAGCTGATTACAAAAGAACCACAGAAGGTAGGATGAAAAGTTTTTTTTTTGTTTGAAAGCAGAGGGTCTGTTCTTTCATTTGGTATATTGTATGTTTATATTTGTGTGAAGAAGAACATTTTCTGCAAGGCATTAAACTTTGGTGAAAATCATGAAAAACGCTGGCGCTGGCTAGCAACTTTTTAAAAAAAACGCTGGCGGTGAAAGAGTTAATAAATCAATGCTATCGGCAACCCTTTGCATCTGTCTGTCTTTTTTACAAACATATTGGTTGCACTTTATTTTACAGTATGTGTACTTACCTTGTACATATATGGTAAATAAGTTGTATTTACCAACAAATGTGTGGTACTTACTTTTAGGTATCTACATGGTAATTATCTGGTATCATTACTGTACTTACCAGTAGTACATTCTTGGTAGTTATTATGTAACTCTAGGTAAGTACTGGGTAATAACAGATACATACTTATAGTGTAGGTATACTGTAACTAACGAGAAACATTACTATACTTACAAATAAATGTACAATATAAGTATTTACAGGCAAGTTAGGGTAAATGACAGGTATTTATAGTGTACATATATGATAACTAATATCAAACACTACTCTACTTACAAATTGTATATACATGATAAGTGTGTGATACCTGTAGGCCAGTGTAAGTTAATGAAAGGCACATATGGTGTACTATGTATACTGTAACTAACAAGAAACACTAGTGTACCTACAAATTCTATATACACGATAAGTGTTTGGTACCTGCAGGCAAGTGTAAGTTATACTTATACCATACGTATATGATAACTAAGAACAAACATTACTGATGTACCATTTTGGTACTCAGACTCAGTATCTTTGTCCTTTAAACCAAGCATTAAATAACCATATGCATTAACTACTGGGTACATTCACTAGTACGTCTATGGTAACTGCATGGAAACAGGACTGTAAAATAAAGTGTTGCTTTTTACACAGTTATTACATAGGACCTACCATCTAAGATATAGCATCATATACATGTCACTGTGAGCCAAACCCAACCATTGACTATCATACGCATTAACTACTGGGTATATTCACTAGTACGTCTATGGTAACTGCATGGAAACAGGACTGTAAAATAAAGTGTTGCTTTTTACACAGTTATTACATAGGACCTACCACCTAAGATATAGCATCATATACATGTTACTGTAAGGCAAACCCAACCATTGACTATCATACGCATTTACTACTGGGTACCTTCACTAGTAAGTCTATGGTAACTGCATGGAAACAGGACTGTAAAATAAAGTGTTGCTTTTTACACAGTTATTACATAGGACCTATCACCTAAGATATAGCACCATATACATGTCACTGTCCGCCAAACCCAACCATTGACTATCATACGCATAAACTACTGGGTACCTTCACTAGTAAGTCTATGGTAACTGCATGGAAACAGGACTGTAAAATAAAGTGTTGCTTTTTACACAGTTATTACATAGGACCTATCACCTAAGATATAGCACCATATACATGTCACTGTCCGGCAAACCCAACCATTGACTATCATACGCATAAACTACTGGGTACCTTCACTAGTACGTCTATGGTAACTGCATGGAAACAGGACTGTAAAATAAAGTGTTGCTTTTTACACAGTTATTACATAGGACCTATCACCTAAGATATAGCACCATATACATGTCACTGTCCGGCAAACCCAACCATTGACTATCATACGCATAAACTACTGGGTACCTTCACTAGTACGTCTATGGTAACTGCATGGAAACAGGACTGTAAAATAAAGTGTTGCTTTTTACACAGTTATTACATAGGACCTATCACCTAAGATATAGCATCATATACATGTCACTGTCCGCCAAACCCAACCATTGACTATCATATGCATTAACTACTGGGTACATTCACTAGTACACACTTATTGTGTATATCGTCGCTGCCCGATGAAACTCACGTATGTCCAAAACAGTTACTTTTCAGGAAGTGAAAAAAACACCGTATATCAAAAGCAGTTAAATGTAGCAGTGTCATACTTGGTACGGCATCTTTACATGTAACCATATTCTTGCCAGTGTAATGATATAATCCACATTTGACCAAAATTAAGTTTAAATAGACATACGTCACGTGCATACCAGGGGCGGAGCCAGACATTGTAGACATTGGGGGCTTAGCCCAAATCTAGGGGTTTCAAAGCTTGGTCCCCTGTTGATATTTTTTCTCCATTTACGGCAGCTTTATAAACTATTTTTTAATCAAAGTGTTCTCTGTATTGTCCAGTGTTGGGTGTAACTAGTTACTAAGTAATTTGTTACTGTAATTTAATTACTTGAAAAAGTAATGTAAGGGATTACTCTTATTTTTCTTGTAATCGAATTACAGTTACTTCTGATGTAACTAAATACTGTCTATGGACTGTAGAACAATTATGTATACTATAATAAATAGTGGATTTAACATGATTTTAGTTTACAATTCTCACTATTAACTGGTTGATTATTAGCATTAATATTACTGAGATGTTGACTGTTTTTTAGTAGGCCTACTTAAATAGCACATATTAATGCCTGATTCTGCAAAACCTTATTCTACATCCTTAACCCTCCCCATTTCTACAAATACTTAAAATAAACAACTACTTTAGTATTAATAAGCAGTAGTTGGAGTATATTGAGGCAAAAATAGTTAATAGTTAATTAATAGAGAGAAATTAACCCTAAAGTGGGACCAGAATAATTGATGTACTTTTATATATTGTTTCTTCGAGCCATTTCAAGCCTATCCTTGTATCATGTACTAAATAGGATTTAGAAAGTAATTAGTAATAATTAAATACTTTTTGGAGTAATTTGTAAAGTAATTTAATTACATGATTGAAGATGTAATTAGTAACTAGTAATAAATTACTTTTTTGAGTAAACTACCCAACACTGGTATTGTCATTTTGAAACTGCAACATAACAAATTTTGACAATGATACTTTAACTTCTCTTATCCAAAAATAGGCAAACATGTTTGCTGAAGGCTAATCCAGTAACTATAAAGCTACATAAGAATAACAATTTTTGACTTCATTGACAGAACAATTTCTCACCTGCTTATGGAAGCGTTTCTCTCTCTTTCTCTCTTTCTTTCTGTCTATCTGTCTGTCTGTGATCTCTCTCCACCCTCCTCTCTTCCTATTTGCACTGACAGTTATCACACATAAGGACATTTTAATGTAAGAGATTGGGGATTCACATTTTATAACTGTCTATCAATGTATTTCTGAGGTGAAATCATTGCGAATTTCAGTGAAATGCATATGGACAAAACATAAGCTACCTAACTAACTATATACTTTCTCACCTTCTTACTTCTGACGTCTTTAAAAATATAAATCGTATATCCATCTATAAAAAAGTATTTATGCAACAATGAGCAAGTTTTTTCAAAGTTTTAATTCACTGTTATTAAATGTACTTTAAATACAACGTTACCAATGACAGTGTGCAGCAGAGGAGGCAGACTAGACCAGAGCACCACAGTAAGTTAGACGTTAGCCATGCAGATAATATATCAGTTGACGCTATTTAACAGTATTTACATCACATAACTATAAATATACACTTACAGTAATAACGAAGGCACTGTAATAATAAAGACACTTTGAAAATGCGTTTACTGTGGGGAGATTCAGCATATTATTTTGCCTTGAACACGCATCTCTTATTCATTTTCAGTTGAGTGGGGGACCGGAGAGTTAAAGCTAAGTGCCGCCACCTAGCGTCCTGGATGAATTCATTTTACAGATCTGAAAAGATTCGGGGCTTTTGACAAAACATTCGGGGCTCGAGCCCCAAAAGCCACCCCCCCGCTCCGCCCCTGGTGCATACTTTACAGTAACTGTGGTCAATCCGCGTTCTTCCGATCATTAATTAGAATGCCCAAGTCGCGTTTCATATTGACAGATGAATACGCTTAGTTTATTAAATAGCCTACGTCTTAGATATATACGCTTAGTTTATTTAATATTAATTATACATTTATTAAATGTCTCTTGCAAACTACGAAGGGACAATGTATCAATACACTGACATGGTAATGCTAGACAGATACTTTGTTTGCACAGTCCTACCGTAATTTGGTCACTCCTAGACATACGTCTGGCGTCAGGAGGGAGAAGTTTACCTCGATGAAGGAAAGTCATTGTCTCACCATGTTTATTTTGCAATATATTGCAGAAAAGAAAAGTGAAAATGAAGATGCAGTTCCAGTAAACTCCAGTTACCAGTTCATGTTTATTCTTCAGGTGATTCAAGCAATACCAACCAGTCAGACTCAATACTGACATTACAGGTGGAATTGTAAAATAGCAACAGGCCTTAAAGGGATAGTTCACCCATAAATGAAAATTATGTCGTCATTTACTCACCCTCAAGTTGTTTTAAACCTGTATGAATTTATTTTTTCTGCTGAACACAAAAGAAGATATTTTGAAAAATGTCTTTAACCAAACAGTTGATGGACCCCACTAACTTCCATAGTAGGAAAAAAATTACTATGGAAGTCTATGGTGTCCGTCAACTGTTTGGTTATACTTATACTTATTACTTTATTTGTCCCTGTTAAGGGAAATTTGTCTTGGGCAGTACAGGTAAAGGTAAAGGTAGGGCTGCACAACAGAAAAACACCTTCATCAACATCGCTTTCACAATTATACAGTAATGTCCTTTGAATTTGAATTTAACAGCCTTATAGCCAGAGGAACAAAAGAATTCCTATAGCGGTTGTATCTGAACCTTGCAGTGCGGAACCGTCGACCAGATGGTAATAATTCAAATTCAGGATGAAGAACATGAGATGGGTCCAGAGTCATTTTCCTTGCCTGTTTAAAAGCAGTTCTATCGAATATGGTTTGAAGATTGGGGTAAACCCCCAAACCAACCACCTTCATTGCCATACGCACCAGCCGAGTCAACTGTGCTCTCAAGGTAACTGTCAGATTACCAAACCAGGCGGTTATGCCATACAGTAAGATGGATTCAATGCAGGCATGATAAAACAACACCAGAACCCTTTGAGTGACACCAAAGAGTCTGAGTCTCCGTAGAAAGTAAATTTTTTGTTGCACCCTTCGACACAGATTATCCACATGCACATCCCATGAAAGTTTATCATCGATAAGCAAGCCTAAGTATTTGTATGAAGCAACATGTCTAATAGGCTCATTGTTAATCATAATAGGTGAGTGATTGCCAACTGATCTGAAATCAATAATCATTTCTTGTGTTTTTCCCACATTAATTACAAGACTGTGTTCTGTACCCCATACAACAAACTTCGCTATCTCAGTAGTATAATGGTAAATGTCCTCATTTTCATACAGAAGACCAAGAATGACAGTATCATCTGAAAATTTTACAACAATATTCCTAGGATGGTGACTCCTGTAATCATTAGTATACAATGTAAATAAGAGTGGTGAACATACACATCCCTGGGGTAAACCAATACTGATGGACCTACACTCAGAGAGGGTCTGCTTGATTTTAACTTGCTGAGTCCTACCAGTAAGAAATGCATGAAAATTAATACTATATGGGTTTACAGCCATACTACTTAGTTTGGAAAGCATGAGGTGTGGCTGCACAGTATTAAAAGCAGAACTTAGATCAAGAAAGAACAACCTGGCATACGCCTTAGGATCCTCCAGATGTTTTAAAACATGATGCACCACAGTAAGGATAGCATCGTCAGTGCCTCTATTTGTTTGATAGGCGAACTGATAAGGATCAAGAAGGTCCTTAACCTCTTCCTTAAGCTTCCACACCATCATCCTCTCCAAACATTTCATCACAACACAGGTTAAAGCAACCGGGCGATAGTCATTGTGCTCTTGAGGACTGGGTTTTTTTGGGACTGGAATAATAATTGATTTCTTCCAAATATCTGGGATGATATGTAAATCAATAGACCTCTGAAAAATGTCCAGCCATGCAGGTGCTAGTTCCTCTGCAAAGGTTTTCAAGATAAATGCAGAAAGACCATCCGGCCCCGTTGCCTTCTTATTGTCAAGACCTTTAAAAACCTTGACCACATCCATCAATCTCATTTGAGGTTTAGATACAGAATCCTCAATCCCAATATCCACCAGTACATCACTACAATCATAAGACTCAACATTGAACCTACAGAAAAAATCATTTAATTCATTTGCCAGTATCTCATCATTTTCACCCTGCCTGCTTATCCTATTAGGTATTATATTAGTCATACACCTTAACTTAGACCACATCTTCCTTGGATTATTACTCAGATCACTTTCAATTGAATCTCTATAAGTCCTACGAGTTTCTCTTATTTTATGATTAAGCTTTTTCTGTGCCAATCTTAAAAGCTGAGGGTCACATTGTTTAAAAGCCAAATGTTTCAGATTTATACACTCTTTGACCTCCTTGGTGATGTAAGGCTTGTTGTTTGAAAAATGTCTAACTTGTTTGACTGGAATCACAGAGTCTATACAGAATTTAACATATGCAGACCTGATTTCATTATGCCTGTCGATATCTGGATCATACAGCACCTCCCAGTTGGTTCCTAAAAAGCAGCCTTTCAATATCTCCACTCTTTCCGGAGACCAAAGTCTCACCACCCTGTTGCTAGGCTTATTTGACTTCAACAATGTACGGTAAACAGGAATAAGATACACAGCATTATGGTCCGAGTTTGCTAACGGTGGATTAATTTTCACAGTAAATGCATTTGATATATTCCCATAACACTTGTCCAAAATATTAACACCCCTTGTATTTGATGTAACATATTGTTGAAAACCAGGAAGAAATCTGTCAAGATGACAATGATTCATATCACCCAAAACAAACAGAGGGGCATTTGGTGTACGTTGGAGCTGCTGTTGCACGCACTCAGAAACCTGCGTCGCAGCTTTTGCTGCGTTTCCATCCGGTGGCACATAAATAACGCAGATGACAACATTACCAAACTCACGTGGCAAATAAAAAGGTCGTAAACTAATGCACAGCAGTTCCAAGTCTCTGTCACTGATTATCTCCCTTGTAGTAATGCAGCTACACCACCGATCATTTATATAAACACAAACCCCACCTCCGCAGGATTTACCTGAGCTGCCCAGGTCTCTGTCCGCACGCACCAGTGTGAAGCCATCCACCTGAACATAGGCATCAGGGACGTCAGGTTGAAGCCACGTCTCAGTCACAGCCCAGATGCATGCGTCTCGGTACTCATGACGAAAAATAGAATTAATCCGAAGTTCATCCATTTTATTTCGTAAAGATCGGGCATTAAGCAAGATTATTGAAGGCAGGGCTGGACGGTTTCCTCTCCTCCTCAAACGCTGTCGTACACCTCCCCGTTTACCTCTGCGCCTAACAATGCCTCTAGCTCGCGGCGAAGCAAGTAGCCGCTGTTGCGGTCGTCTCCGCAGCTCTTCTGGTAAGTTTGGCAGATTTGCGGGAGATTCAAAATTCGTACCAGTGAAGCGCAATGCCATAAGCGCCTCTCTGGTATAGGAGATGGCGTCCTCTTCATGTCCATGTGGCGCCAACATTGTACCCGTAAAAAGGGAAACCAAAACAATTCCCATCAAAAGGACACGCATGGTTGCAGTCATCTTCCAATCCTCAAATTAAACAGTTCCAATAATTCGAAAAGTCGCAAAAAAAAGAACTCCTTTCAACTCAATTGAGCAGCTACCTGTACCTGTTACCTGTTGCCCAGGTCGCCTGCTGAGCAGCGCCCTCCTGGTTTGGATAATTGTGTGATGTCTGTTTGGTTACAGACATTTGTCAAATTATCTTCTCTTTTCAGAAAAAAAAAATCATACAGGTTTGAAACAACTTGAGGGTGAGTAAATGACGACAGAATTTTAATTTTTGTGTGAACTATCCCTTTGATGCAAGATTTTAATCATGTCTTTCCGGTTAGAATTGGCTGATAGGAATTCCAAAAATTTGAACAGATAAGACCAAGTCATTTTAAAACATGCACATAAACATTTACATGACAATACACAATAAATAGAAAAATACATTAATAAATTAATCAGTAAGTCAGGACAGCCCATTCATCCAGGTAGTGAAATTGCATCACTCATGGTCAAGTGCATTGTAAAATGGATGAAAGTCCTTTGGTAAAACATGTTTCAGTTCTTGAAGGTGCTGGAACTTCAGGGCTTTAATTTTTGGGGCGGATGTATAGAGTGGGGCCACGATGACACACGTCTTCCTCAGGAATGGGGATGTGAAGGGTTGCCAGTTGTCAGAGTGTTGTAATTTAAACTCCATACTGCCATCCACATTGTATCTAATAGATAGATTAAAGAAAAGAAGGGGGAGGGGTGTCGGGGGATATAGGTCACAGAGATGAGAGGGAACCAAAAGCATGTTTAGATTTATGAAACCAAATATTTTAATATGATATGGCTAATGTTTCATGTATTTGTGAAAAAAAGTGTGTTAAAAAACACCTGACTGCTCGAAGGTCATGCACCTTAGGATCTCCAACTTTGCTGAAGTCTTGGAAAAAGCTGTAATCAACATACTTCACCTCGTATGGGTTTGGACTGGAACGAGCTTCTCGAATAACTGCAGCATACTCAGCTGGAACATGTATGTCACGGTTTCTCAACTTCCTCTCAATCACACTGTGCACAGAGTCACATTCCATTTGTGTGTGACCTCTTTCAAGGTACTTCTGTGTCACACGTTTCTTTTTCTCAGTAGCAAACTTTAAGAGGGCATTGCTCAGGACCAGATTTCTGTTTTGGTAGCCACACCCATCACTCCAAAGGATGAATTAATTGTAAGTGGGGTGTGCTTCAAGGTAATCCACAATGCAGGAGGCGAACTCATTGGCAGAGACCCCAGCTTCACCCTCATGCCAAAGGTAATTTTTTGCTTCATGTGATGTCATATTGTAGATGGTAAAATTATGGACACCAAGCTTCATTTTGTAGTACAGGGCAGATGCTTGAAGCTTTGGGCACAGGAGAAGGCCCTGCAGATCCATGCATGCAACCAAGGTGGTGTTGTTTGCAAGTTGTTTGTCCTTTACCTTTTCTGCTCGTGCATTGTCCTTTTTAACACAGTGTTCCTCCCACACGGCAGCCTTGATGTTCCCGGCTTTGAATGCACAGCAAGTGTCACACTGATCTTTCTTCGGATGGAACAGAGACAGATTTAAATCGTTGAAGGTGTTAGTGAATACTTGCCGTGACAGAGGCTGGATGCTGTGGTCTGCACATGATTGCTTATACTGTGCGTGGAGGTGACTGATGGACTTGAATAAAGGCTCCAGGTACATCTTTGATGAGGAGGACCTGCAGTAGAGTGATGGAACTTTTGGCAGATCTAGAAGGAAGGTCTTTAGGAAGTCCTGCTCCTCTGTCCTTACAGTCAATCTCGCCATCTTCTCAGGACTTTTCCCTCTTCGCCCAACCCACTTTAAAAAAGTCCACTGCTTTATGCCAAGTGTAGACAGGAACATCCTTTGACAAACTCTGAGCCTTTTACCATCTACCCATAAACAACAAAAGAGAGATGTTGACCTCCGATATTAAACCGCTTCTGTCCGGCGCCACTTGACATCACTCACCTCCACCAATGTTTTCACATACATTCTCCTCTCTTTCCATTCCAATTTCCCCCCAAAATACTTGAAAATTTCCTCCCTCTTCCCTTCATCAATTTCGGAGCAGTGTAGTTTGCTTGATTTCTTGCAGGACACAGATTGGCACCGGCTGCCCATTTTTCTTTCTTCTTTGATGACAAATTCATTTTTTTCCATCCAAGATAAGATTGGCCCTTCATTCTTTTCCTTTTCTGGATGTTAGCCTTCCAAGTGTCTGGGTTGGCACCTTAAATGGCACCTTAAATGATTAAAAGAAAAATAAAATAAATTATGTTCTACAATGCACATTTCTCTTACATGGTTTCTTAGCATGTGGATACATGTGTGTGTGTATGTCAGTATGTAGGCATGCATTTAAGTTTAGCATTGCTGTTTGTGTGTGTGTGTGTGTGTGTGTGTGCGCTTTTGGCTGAGCCTACTAGTAGCTTTAGACAGAAATGTAAAAATAATGACAATAAGTTACTCACCTTCATTGACAGGTGTGTAATCCGGCTCATTTTTTGGATCCTGTTCAAGTGAGTCTTAGAATAATAAAGAGGAACACATTTAGTACAACGAATGCACTGTTCACATCATTCAGATATAAGATTGCATTCATTTTGACTGGTAATCGATTAAATATGCTAGATTTGTAATTAGTAATGGACTTTAGTCTGTAATTCTTACTCAAAACTAATGTGAGGTGGAGGCTGTAGTTTAGTCTAATATGAGAAGAAGAAAAAGAAGAAGAATAATACTTACCCTCACTGGCAGCCATTTTGGAATGATTTTCTTTATCACTTTCCAGAGAATCTAACAATAAAGATAAAATGCATTTAGCAGACTGAATAGCCTACAATGTTTGAATAATTCAGAACTGAGCTTGCATCAGTAGCTTTGACCAGCACAGTAACTATATATTTTGAATTCTCTGTGATTAAAGGGATAGTTCGCCCACAAATTATATTTATGTCATGATACTCACCCTCATGCCGTTCGAGATGCATCTTTTTTCAGACGAACACATTTTCAGGTATTTTAGAAAATGTCTTAGATCTTTCAGTGATTATAATGTGAAGCAATGGGGCCCGGCTGCTTCAAGTCTGAAAATATGCCTGTATCCTTTACAAAAATAATCCATCCGGCTCCAGGGGGATAAACGAAGGCCTTCTGAAGGTAATCCGTGCGGTTTTGTCATAAAAATATACATATTTAAAACTTTATAAATACTTGGAATACTTGGAAATACAACAGCAGTTTCTTGGATCAATGGAACCAAAATAACATGTGACAGGCTTTCATCTTAATGTGCAACACATCAATAGGCTTTAGGTTGCTGTATAGGCTGCTACTGGGAGAAAATAATTTAAGCCTAAAGTACCTACCCTCATTGGCAGCTGTAAGAATGACAGAGAGGAAAACTAGTTAACATTTCAGTAATGAATACAATGTAGACTTAATTGTTTGGCTGACTCAATTCTATTTTCATACAAACCTTCCTCCTCATTGTTGACCCTCACGATCGCCTCAGTAACAGCCCTATCATAGTTAACATTCATCAATTCACACAGCTCCTTTACAGAGACAGACATCCTGAAGGAAGGGAGGAAAACAGATCAGAAAAAATATAGCGCTATGCCCAGTCAACATTGTTTCATTTCACTTCGGAAATCTGTGCGTTAACATCTTCACAATAAAAACGTAGCACGATAACTCTAGTGCTGGACATTCTCAGCCTCTGGCAAGCGGTGATAGCAGGATGAGTGAGGCATGTTCTGGTGACAATCATGACAGTAGCATTACAGGCTATAATTTGATCAGTTTGACTAAGAAAAAAAGTTTGAATATTATCAATAGAGACAGAGCGCAGCGCGTCATAACCTGAAAACCACGGCCACCGGGGGGGAAAGCAATCCAACCATCTCCATTGACTTTCTATTGCGAGAAGCCGCCTCCTTGTCATTTCTGGCTTATAACAAAAAACTGAATAATGGCTAAAAGCTGCTGTGTGACAATATGTACAGCTAGCAAGCCAAAGAACCCAGAAATAAGTTTTTATAAGCTGTCGAGCCGTAAAACCCAGTCTTTAAGGAGAATAAAGTGGATCGCCGACTACGTTTCCCTCTAGTGGACGCAGTTTTACTAATAGGAGTACTATGAAAAGTTGCCTGTTTCCATTTCTGTGTGTTTAAACGCTCGTTTTAAATGTGCTATATAAATAAACTTTACTTACTTACTTACTTACTTACTAATCATACACAGAGACAACACAGCTAGTTTCCCATGCAGCAGCCAATACTTCCCTCCATTTATTTATTAAGTGCTGAACAAAGCAGAGTATAAAAAGCAGAAATAAAACAGAGAGCACAGACAAAAACAACATTAAAACAACATATTAAGAGACAGTAAGTTAAGATGACAGTGAATTAAAATGCCTGGGAATACAAGTATGTTTTCAGCAGTGTTTTAAAAGTTACAACAGAAGATGCAAGGCGGATGTCCAGTGGCAATTGATTCCAGAGACGGGGAGCAGCAATTGAAAAAGCTCTATCACCCCTTGTTTTCAGTCGAGACCGAGGAAGTGCTAAAAGAGCCTTATCCGTGGACCTTAGTGATCTGGAGGATGAACAGGGAGTTATTAAATCCTTAATATAGGATGGGGCTTGACCATTAAGAGCCGTTAAAACAAATAACAGAATTTTTAATTTAATTCTAAAATGAACAGGAAGCCAATGAAGAGAAGCTAAAATTGGTGTGACGTGATCTGACTTCTTTGCCCCGGTCAGCAGCCTTGCAGCAGCATTCTGTACCATCTGTAAACGTTTGATGGATGACTGAGGTAAACCAAAATATAAAGAATTGCAATAATCAAGACAAGAAGTAATGAATGCATGAATAACCCTTTCGAGGTCTTGAAACTCCAGAAATTGTTTTAGTCTTGAAATAATCCATAGCTGATAAAAACTGCTTTTAACTACATTATTATTTTGCTTCGTAAAACAAAGTTCAGAATCCAAAATAAAACCAAGGTTCCTAACCTGGGGGGAAACTGAGGGAAAATGTGTATGAAGCTCATTTAAAAAGGCAGTTCTTAACCTAAGGGGACCAAAAGCAATTACTTCAGTTTTACACTCATTAAGTCTAAGAAAACTACCAGACAGCCATTTCTTAATGTCTGCTAGGCAGGCCAACAGAGGTTCAATGGTATCACCAGCTTTCAGGGTTATGTATAACTGGGTGTCATCACCTGTTTGTGGTGTGATTTGTGGAGTGATTTCAGAGGCCCGCCTCTGTCTAGATCTCTTGTCCTGCCAGTTGGAAGAGAGGAGAGGGAAGCGTTCGCCCTATTCCCGTGGTACATACTTGGCGTGACAACCTACCTGAACTTACCCATTGTGGTACCACCAGCTGAGGCCGCGTTAGGCCCAACGAGCAGCAGCTTCGACCCGTACCTCCATCCGCCCTTGTTCGAAGCCAAGAGGTGGTGTATCTTTCCCCATATATTCACTGAAGCCAAGTATATCTGTAAAGGAATTCTGTGTGTCTGTCTGCTACCAGTTCTGCAGGTCGGAGCCTAAGGCTCTGTGTCATCGTGGGAGTGTTTTCTATGGTTGGAAGTTACCGTGTTGAGTGTTGTGTCCGAGAAGTCTGTCTCGGTGAGGAAGGCTACAAGTGTCGTGGCAGATACATCCTCTCCAGTCCTCCTCAAGCTGCAAAGGGCTAAAGCCTGTCGTCCACCTCTTCGAGGGTCTGTGAGTTGTACTCATTTCCAGCCATACGTCTGTATACTCACCTGTACGCCCAGAGCTAAGAGCCAGTGTATTACCCCTGTATACTCACCTGTATGCCCAAAGTAAAGATCCAGTGTGCCATTCTGTATACTCACCTGTACGCCCAGAGCTAAGAGCCACTGTATTACCCCTGTATACTCACCTGTATGCCCAAAGTAAAGATCCAGTGTGCCATTCTGTATACTCACCTGTACGCCCAGAGCTTAGAGCCAGTGCATGCCATCATACATAGCCCAGAAGGTTTTTCTATACTTGCCTGTGTACCTTCTAGGCGCCTCCAGTATTGAGCCCAGAAATACCACCGCATACCAGCCAGACGCTCACGCCTCCAGTCAAGGGTTCTCCCCTATACGGCGTGGCCGCCAGCCCAAGGTACTCGCTCCATCTATCTATCAGTGTAACTTACGATCTTCATTTCTTCACGTCCAGGAAAAGGGAGTGTGGAAGGCCCCGCTGGTAGTTCTCCTGAAAAACACCAACAAAGACAAAGCTGTGAATATTCTGTTGAGGTCACGTGCGGGAATCAAAAACGAGATTGGAAGGCCTACCTGTGAGCCCCTGTGACGGAGTCAGAAGCGACTCAGAACTGACGCTCTCAGGCCCCGAGAGCTTGATTTTAGATCCCCTTTCCCCTTCCCTACTTACCCTTTTAATTAATTTAAATAAAGATTGTTTTAATTAACTTACTCTCCTTGTGTGTCTGGTCATTGGGGTGTTTTTGGGACCTCCTTGAGGTGGAAACTAGGGAGGGGCGGGACTCACAACATTGGTGGTCCGCTCCGACCTGTGACAATGTTGTCACAATGTGTGGGTCACAGTGATCTAAAAGTGTAACCACACTGCACACTCATGGTATGCTCATATATCAAGGTCACAGTATGAGGTCACTGCACACTCAATGCATTTAACCCCTCCACTGAGTAGTGACGCGCACACACACACACACACACACACACACACACACACACACACACACACACACACACACACACACACACGGCAACTATCACGGCAACACCTCAACAATCAATCACTTACTGCCAGCTGTGGGAATCGAACCACGAACCTCCAGCCTGACTCTCTAACCACTAGGCCACAATGGTTGGACAAAACAAATCTGTGAATCCTGGTCATTTTTACAGAGTTTTCTAAAACCTTTATTTAGGCTTCTTGATGCCATAACGTTGTTGTTGACATTTTAGAATTGTATATACATTACACAACATGTATATGGCTGTATACAATGCTGTGTAAAAAGTGTCCTAAATTTGATCCTATGATCATTCCTATAATATTTCTTAGAAAGTATAAGTAAGACGGGTGACCAGTCAGAAATATTATAGGAATGATCATAGGATCAAAGTTAGTACACTTTCTACACAGAAAGTTTTGTTAAGCATTGTGGCCTAGTGGTTAGAGAGTCAGACTTGTGAGTAACCCTGAGGTTGGTGATTTGATTCCCACAGCTACCAGGAAGTGATTGATTGTTGGGGTGTTGCAGTGATAGTTTCCATGTGCATATGTGTGTGTATGTGCGTTTGTGACTTGTAGTGGATGGCTTCACTACTCAGTGGAGGGGTTAAATGAAGAGACAATCATGTCTCTCTCACTTTTTCTTTTATTGGCTGAATATCATTTGCAACTAAATGCTGACGTCTCAACATGTTTGCATTTTACAAACCTATTTTAGTTTTTTGAGCAACATCTGGTACTTTTCATACCATGTGCTTCGTGTGTAGTATGAGCTCACAGTGAGTATGAGGAGAGATTTGCATTATGGATGTGCAGCCAACAAATCTGCAGCAACTGCGTAATGCTATCAATATGGACCAAAATCTCTGAGGAATGTTTTTAGTACCTTGTTGAATCTATGCCACGAAGGATTAAGGCAGTTTTGAAGGCAAAAGGGGTTACTAGTAAGGTGTACCTAATAAAGTATTGCACAAAACCAACTAAGCCAAGAATAACATTCAACAATGACTGACAAACAAACTGACTGATAAATGAACAAACTAACCACAAGCAGAGCATATATACATGACAAGAACCAATCACAATGCAGAAACAATCAATAACCATGACAACAAACAGACAGTGGGTGGAGTATCATCAATGAATGTCCATGGTAGGGTGACCACCCGTCCCGCGTAGCGCGTGAACGCACAGCGTTTGAAGCCCAATTCATGCGTCCCGCAAATTGAGACCGTGTCACGCATAATCAATGCTTGCTTAAAAAAGTTGGTCGCTCTATATCAGTGTTCTTCACTCCCAATCCTGGAGAGCCGGTGTCCTGCAGAGTTTAGCTCCAACCTTAATCAAACACACCTACCTGTGATCTTCTAGTGATCATGAAGACATTGATTAGCTTGCTCAGGTGTGTTTGATTAAGGTTGGAGCTAAACTCTGCAGGACACCGGCTCTCCAGGGCTGGGAGTGAAGAACACTGCTCTATATCCTCGAGCCCCAGGCAGCCAAACGAACATTACTAGACAGTTCAGGCTCGTTTGCCACTCGCTACTCGCACGCTTCTGTTGCCCCTCAGCTGAACTGCTGACTAGGTTGTTGTCAACTTTTCGTTGTTGGCATGACAGCGCAGTCCGCACGCAGCCACGCACGTGCATCCCTTTTAGATGCGCGCTTTCCAATTCGAAAAATGGAGAAAAAGACTGAGTCTGACTCTGCACCGCCATCATCAATTAAAAAGAGAAGGCGTGGGTACAAGAAAGACTGGGAAAATAAATATTTGTGGCTGAAAGTCCTAAAGATGTCTCCAGAACACTGAACAGTTTTTTTCCCTGCGCCTGCCTTTACTAACATGCAAGATCACCATCCTTCCTCCCTCTTCTCGTTCCGTAAACCCCTGGAGTTGTGAGTTAAGACTTTTTTAACTGTTTCTGTGTTGTTAAGCAACTTCAATTCCTGTTAATTCTATAATTTTATATTATAATTTATTTAAAGTGAATAAATTATAATGAAAAATAAATTAAATAGCCAAAGTAAATCGTAAATGGAAGTGCATCTGTCAATTGATTTATTGAATGTTCAAAATATTATGAATCTTTATTTAAAAAAAAATACACATTGGTTGGTCTATTCATGAGCATACATAAGCAATTACACATGTTTGGGGAATAGGGCATTATTAATATGTCATATACACTGCAAAAAATGATTTTCAAGAAAAAAATGTCTTGGTATTTTTGTCTTGTTTTCAGTAAAAATATCTAAAAATTCTTAAATTAAGATGCTTTTTCTTAAGGAGCAAAACGACCCAAGAAAATAAGTCTAGTTTTCAGACCAAAAATATCAAATTTAAGTGATTTTGTGCATAAAACAAGGAAAAAATCTTGAATTTAGTGTTTTAGAAAAATGTTCAAGATTTTTTTGCTCACCCCATTGGCAGATTTTTTTGTTTTGTGCACAAAATCACTTAAATTTGATATTTTTGGTCTAAAAACTAGACTTATTTTCTTGGGACGTTTTGCTCATCAAGAAAAAGCATCTTCATTTAAGAATTTTTAGATATTTTTACTAAAAACAAGACAAAAATACAAGATTTTTTCCCTAGAAAATACGTTTTTTTTTTTAAACATTCTCTTTATTGGTTTTTTTGCATTGGCACAACGAAAAATTTCAACAATATTCACTTTGCAGATACAGTATACAATACTGTTCTTTCATATGTAAGTAAATTATATTTGAGTACAGGTAATAATATAAAGGAAAAAGAAAGAGAGAAGGGAAAAAAAAAAAAGAAAAAAAAGAAGGGGGGGGATCAGGGGAACATGGTTCAATTATAGCTGTCTTATTAAATTAAATAATAAACGGTTCCCATACTGCATAAAAGTTATCAGTCTTGTTTTTTAAAGAAAATCTAATATTTTCGAGCTGAAGGTGGTACATAATATCTTTAACCAGGACAGAGCAAAGAGGTGGATTTTTCTGTTTCCAATTAAGCAAAATCAGTCTGCGTTCTAGGAGTGTAATAACACCAAGCACAATACACTGACTTTTAGAGAGCTCCATACTGTCACTACTAGTACCAAAAATAGCCAGAATCGGGTCTGGGTCTATCGGTCTTTCCAACACCTTTGATAGCAATTGAAAAACCGAAATCCAATAAATCTGAATACTAGGACAATTCCAGAACATATGTCCTAGTGTGGCTGGTGTTTGACAGCATCTGTCGCATAATGGGTCCACCGAAGCGAACATCTTTGAGAGCTTTAGTTTAGATAGATGAAGTCTGTGTAAGATCTTGAACTGTATTAAACCATGCCTGATGCACAAAGAAGAAGAGTGAACCCGTTCTTGGGCTGCTTCCCATTGCCAGTCGGTTATATCTATACCAAGATCTACTTGCCAAGCTGCTCTTACATTTTCTAATGAGACATCGCATTCCAACTGTGATAATTTATTATATATGGTGGATATTCCTCCTTTAATAAATGGATCAGACAAAAACATTGAATTCATCTGAGAATTTAACGGTTCATTAGGGAATGATGGGAAATTCTTTTGAGCAAAACTGCGAGCTTGCAAATATTTAAAAAAGTGTGAATTAGATAGTTGAAATATTTGTTGTAGCTGCTGAAATGTCGGAAATTTTTTGTTAATAAATAAATTTTGAAAGGAATGAATTCCTTTTTTGAACCAGGTCTGAAATATTGAATCCATTTGGGATGGGGGAAATGTGTGATTGGCAGTTAAAGGACTTAAAATAGAGCCTGTATGCCATTTAAAATGTCTTCTTATCTGGTTCCAAATTTTGAGTGAGTTGGAAACCACCGGATTGCTTATTCGAGTTAAAGTGGGGGCAGACAAAGCTGAATAAATTAAAGCTGGCCAAGAGAAAGGTGAGCATGCCTCATTTTCCATCTCACACCACTCTATTTGTCTTTCCTGTAGGCGAAACGAAAGTGCTCTTATATTACACGCCCAGTAGTACAACTGGAAATGAGGCAGACCCATCCCGCCCTTTGATTTAATCCTCTGTAAATATATCTTCTTGAGTCTGGGGGTCTTGTTATTCCATATAAATTGGGTGATCATTTTATCCAGATTTTTAAAAAATGATTTAGTAATGTAAACTGGGATACACTGAAAGACAAATAAATATTTGGGCAAGACACTCATTTTTACTATATTAATACGACCTGCTAAAGAAATAAAAAGTTTTGACCATTTCTTAAAAGTCTGTTCTGTGTATTCATGTAACTTCAGAATATTTTCTTTATAGAGTTTAGAAAAGCATTTAGTTATGGTAATTCCTAGGTATTTAAACGAGTTTACTATTTTAAAAGGAAGGTGGGATAGCGTTTCAAGTTGGTCCTTAGGGTTGATTGGAAATACAACACTTTTTGAAAAATTAATCTTGTACCCTGAGATTTTGCCGAATTTATCTAAGATTGACATAATGATTGGCACTGATTGTGAGGGGTTGGAGATATAGACTAACAGGTCATCAGCATATAATGAAACTTTGTGTTCTTTTCCCCCTCTCATTATTCCACTATAGGCTGTTGATGCACGTAAAGAAATTGCTAAGGGTTCTATTGCTAAAGCAAATAGCAGGGGTGAAAGAGGACAACCCTGTCTTGTGGAGCGATTTAATTGAAAGTAGCTAGAATTATTATTGTTTGTTTGTATAGAAGCTTGAGGGCGAACATATAACAATTTAATAAGTGAGATAAAAGTAGGACCAAATCCAAATTTTTCCAGGGTGGCAAAGAGGTAATCCCACTCAACCCTATCAAACGCTTTTTCAGCATCCATAGATATGAGTACTTCAGGTTGGGTTGGATTGGGTTTAGATGTGTATATAATATTTAGTAATCTTCTAATGTTAAAAAATAGGAGGCGATTTCTGATGAATCCTGTTTGATCTGTGGAGATCACAGTTGGAAGAGCTTTATCGAGACGAGTGGCTAAAACCTTGGCCAGTATTTTGTTGTCCACATCAAGAAGACTAATAGGTCTATATGAACCAGGGTCTAAAGGGTCTTTATCTACCTTGTGTATTAAAGAAATATTTGCCTGATAAAATGTTGGTGGTAAACAGCCTTTCTCAAGTGATTCATTAAAGACCTCTAAAAGTAATGGAGAGATTTGATCACTGAAAGATTTATAAAATTCGACTGTAAAACCGTCCGGACCTGGGGCTTTTGAACTTTGCATATTGGATATCGCTTGTTTTATTTCCATAATAGTTAGTGATTGTTCCAAGATATCCCTGTCTTCCATACTTAAAGATGGAATGTCAAGTGGTTCAAAAAACTGTTCTATACATTTTGGGTCTTTAATAGATTCTGAGGAGTATAGTTTAACATAAAATTTCTTAAAAATATTATTTATTTCCTGTGGGTCAAATGTACTTTGTCCTGTATCTTTCCTAATTTCCGTTATCAGTCTTGATGCAGCAGTTTCTTTAATTTGCCGAGCCAGAAGTTTACCTGCTCTTTCTCCATGCTCATAATATGTGGCTTTCGCCCGTATCAGTCGATCAGTGGTCTCTGAGGTGGAAAGTAACTGAAATTCTGACTGGAGAGAGAGCCTCTTCTTATACAATTCTGGGGAGGGGGAAGTTGCATACTCGTGATCTATTTCTAGTATACTGTCCATTAATTTCTTTTTTTTTTCTTTACGCTGCTTCTTGATTAGGATGTTATAAGAAATAATTTGTCCGCGCATATATGCTTTAAATGCCTCCCAGATTGTGGATTTGGAAACATCAGTCGTATTATTTGTCTCTAAATACAGTCCAATTTGGGCTTTGATTTGTTCTACAAATACCTTGTCTGCCAATAAACTATTATCAAACCTCCATTTAAATGTGTCATATTTGGTTTCAAATAATATCTGAAGACTTAGGGGGCTATGGTCTGATAATACCATTGCTTCGTAGTCACAGTTTGAGACCGCTGACAAAAGCTTATAATCAATTAAAAAAAATCTATCCTAGAATAGGAGTGGTGGACGGGTGAGAAAAAAGAATATTTTCGTCGGTTTGGGAAGGTAAATCTCCATGGATCAATAATTTTAAAGTTTTTCATAAATGTTTGTAGTAATTTGGCTGATTTAGATAGGGGTATTGTTCTTTTTGAAGATCTGTCCAAGAATGGGTTTAAAACTAAATTAAAGTCACCTCCCATTATCAGTTTATGTGTATCTAGGTTGGGCAAAATGTTTAAAATAGATGATATAAAATGTTCATCGTCTATATTAGGGGCATAGATATTAACTAACAATACTAGTGTGTTGTAGAGTTTTCCTGCTATTATAACATAACGCCCACTGGAGTCAGAAATAACTTTTGTTGCAGTGAATTGAGTGTTTTTCTTTATGAGTATTGCTGTACCTCTAGACTTGAAATTAAAGTTTGAATGAAAGATTTGTCCCACCCACCTTCCTTTTAATCGGCCATGGTCTTGGTTCCTTAAATGCGTTTCTTGTAAAAACGCGATATCTGCCCCCAGTCTTCCAAGGTGAGATAATACATTACCTCGTTTAATAGCCCCGTTAAGCCCCTTACAATTCCAAGAGACAAATTGAACTGAATTTTTCTTGGCAGCATTTACTTTCATTTCAGGCTAAGAGACTCGAAAAATATTATAAAGAGTTGCTTTTGTAAAGAGGGGATGTGGAAAAAAGAAGAAAAAAAAGGGGGAAAAAAAAAAGTAAAAAAAAAAAAAAAAAAAGTGCCAATTCGTTTTCTTTAACAACTTCGAACAACATGAACATTTTGAACAGTAGCTCCTTTCACTTTTCTCTGATTGAGAGTTATACAAAAACGAATAGAGCAGGTTTAGAAATCCCTTTTTAACCATCATTCCAACAAAAAGGTTAGCAATCACACTGACCAGTGTTGTGCCTGAACGAGTTCATTGAACGAAAGTTCATGAACTAGTTAATATTTTGGGTGAACGTGAACTGGACGTACTGTATTACTGCCTGATGAACGCAAGGTGAACTCGTTCATTCTGGGGCTTGTGAACGGCACGTTTTCTCACTTTAACGTCATTCAGTAGGGTGCCAGATTTCTATAGAGTCTTCGAGGCGAAAACCCGTCTAAAACACACTGTAAACAGGCCTTAATGTGTAGCGGAAAAAACACCCAATCTGGCAACACTGCCACCAGGCTGCATACGTCATCAAAACAACACTGACTGGACGCTGCTATCCAAATCCCTGCCGCGCCACTCGCATAGTTTAACATTAAATAACATCATATTTGTCCTAAATCGTTAACGATTAACAAAGGCTGCTTACGCATATTCTGGATCTTGAAATAGACTTTGTCTAAGCTCACGCTATTTAACGTGCACGTGCGGTGTGCAATACCTGCGAGTTGTCATACACGCAACGCCTCGCAGCCCTCGCAGCGCTTCTCGCCCGGAAAATCCCCTTGAAGCACCCGGCTAGCCTTTCAAGGTATGTGCAAGCAAATACAAAAATTAAAAGACAGCCAATGTAGTGATGGGGAAATGAAGCTTCGAATGAAGCACCGATACTTCTCTTACTGTTTCGAACCATGATTCGAAGCCTCAACGAGGGTGTCGAAAACAGCGCCATCTTCTGGTTAATAAAACATATAGCAGTTGCTTCTGGAAAAAGCTCCATCAATGAAGCAACAAGCTGATGAAATTAAGCTGAATATTAATATTATGTGTACAAATAAAGCTTAGACAACATGTGTGTGAATGGTCAATATAATAAATGTATTTACTCATTAAAGTGTGGCGATAAATTCCAGTATGAGTTAATATTCATATGATTCAATACTGTATTGTACAGAATAATGTTCACACGCACATAATAACACACGCGCACACAAGTATAAGTAAATACAATACTATATATGCAGTATTATGTGGGACCAAGATGTGAATAAGGCAAATAACTCATCAAAAACCTCTAGGGTTCAAAGCTTCTGACACGCAAAGCGAAGCGCGCACGTGACTGAGAAGAAAGTGAAGCTTCGTTTGTCATTGGTCACGTGATTATAACGTTAACAACACAAGTTTCGAATCAAAGCTTCATCTGGCACGCCCACTTTTGCTCGACACAAGCTCCGAAGCCTCGCTTCAAATGTAACATCACTAAGCCAATGCTTGTAAACCCTGGTTGGATAAGGGTTTAAAGTTGGATATGAAGATGAAATCTGATGCATTAAGCTTCAGTGTTAAAACTGATGAAATAATTCCTGTCTGTGGTTCTATATGGGCTATAATGGCAATATTTTTTTTTTTAAATATGGGGAAAAAGAACTATAAATTAGTTCATTTTTGGAATTGTGAACTAGTTCATAATTTGAAAAATATGAACTATGAACTGAACTAGTTCATTTTAAAATTTGTGAACTGTGAACTGAACTAGTTCACGTAGAAAGTGAACTTTCCCAACACTGACACTGACTTACCACTTTCTGAAAATAATAAAGAAAAAAAATGCTCTATAGACCTATTAACACTTGTAATTCTTACACTTTAACATTTGTCAGGTTAAATTACAGTTCTTTTCCTGGTAGATTTGACTAGATTTAGTCACCATAAGAGTCCAAAGATATGTTTAAATAATATGAGTCTTTGCTTGCGTGCTGTAGTGTAAATGTTAACAAATGCGGTACCTCAGCCTATCATATAGGCTACAGTTCGGCTATCAGGTTTGAAATTTCTTCTCGACAAATTTCTCAGCTTCTCGAGGGTGTTCAAAGGTGTACCTGATTCCTTCCACGATGATTGCCAATTTGGCTGGGTAGAACAAACTATAGTTTATCCCGGCGTTGCGTAGCTTGGCTTTCACTGGATTGAATGCAGCGCGTAGTTTGCCAACCTCTGGACACACATCTGGGAAGATGTGTACCGGGGATCCCTTGTAGTAAAGACGGCCTTTATTCCTCGACAGCTTCAGAATTTTTTCCTTGTCAGAATAGTAATGAAAACGGGCGATTATTGCTCGGGGCCTCTCTCCCGGTTTCGGCTTCGGCGCGAGCGTCCTGTGCGCACGGTCCACAGTCATACTGGAATCCCCCAAGTCATCGGCTCCGAATAGCTCCATCAGCAAGTCTTTAGTGAAACGAATTGGATTTCCCGCCTCCGCTCCTTCTGGAACCCCAACGAATCTTAAATTCTGTCGCCGACTTCGATTCTCCAAATCCATGCATTTTTCACGTATTCTCTTATGTTCTTTGGTCATGACTTCATGGGACTGTTCTAGTGCGGTCACCCTGTCCATCGTTTCACTCAGTGCTTTCCCTATCTCCGTGCACTCACTCACCGATTCGGCCTGCGCTTTGTGTAAGGCAGCCAGCTCCGGAAAGATTTCCTCTCGCAGCGCGCGCATGTCTGCTTTCATCTCTTCTCGATTCTTTTGCATTTCCAGATGTAGGTTTTCAATTTGTGATTTAATGTCCTTAATCACAGCTTCTCTGTGTGTGTGCAGTTCTGCTCTAAGTGCACTTAGTGAAATAGGAGAATCATCGTGTTGCACATGTTCGTCCATTTTTCTTTCGCCACTTTCCACCTTCGTATTACGCTGATTCGTCGATGTAACTTTTTTGCACGAACTCGGTTTCATGTCAAAATATACGTAGCAAAGACTCCTTAACAAGACTGATAAAGGTTTGCACGACTGATTAGTCTATTGAGCAATTATTACTTATTTATTCGAGGAGCTCCCTTTCTCTGCTGCTCACTCCATGCGGGCGGAAGCGGAAGTCAGAAAATACGTTTTTTGCAGTGTAAGGTGGTATGTGCTAGAAATGGGTAAACCACTATAAGTCGGCCCGTGGGTCCAACCCTATATCACGACATTGCGTGACTGTTTCGCGCGTGGGCCGGCGTGGCAGTGTCGCGCTTTGCCGCGTTTGGGCGTGTGCGTGTCGCGCTTTCTGTTTGTGTCGCTGTCACGTATTGGTTGCTCAACTTTTTTGTCCTATTTTCAAACCATTGTCGCTTTGGTTTAGGGTTAGATTTGGTGCTTGTGTTATATGTCACTTTAAGTATTTGTCACTTTAAGTATTGGTTTATAAAATAAAAAGATACAATACTTATTCTTTTATATTTTCTAAACTTTAACCAATTGTCACCTGACGTTGGGGTTAGAGTTTGTTTAGGTAAGGGTGTCATTTTATGTAAATCTAACCCTAAACCGAAGCGACAATGGTAAGAAATTAGGACAAAAAAGTTGAGTAACCAATACGTGACAGCGACACAAACAGAAAGCGTGACATGCACACGCTCAAACGCGGCAAAGCGTGACATTGTCACGCTGGTCCATGCGTGAAATAGTCACGCAATTTCGTGATACTGGGTTGGTGGGTCGGGTGCACCGCCGGGTCAGGGAGTGTCCCACATTGTCCCTCAGAAACACACCCCTTGTCCCCCCTTGGGCTTATTAGCAGGTGGTCACCCTAGTCCATGGTAACAAATGAGACAGCATGGCAGGGAAAACATGAGGGAACACAGAAACAATGACCTTCAAAATAAGAGCATGGGACAAGGGAAACAAAATGACATGCCCTGCATTCCAGTTCGTTTTTTTATGACCTTCCCTCGCTAACTTCCCTTAGTCTCGTTCACTCGGATGTACGTCATTGCTTACGTTGTACAGGTGCCCACTACTGGTGAAACACTTGAAGAGGTTCAAATGGATCGCCCTAAGCCCTTGATCAAATGGAAATTGGAGACCGCCTCCTCCATGTGCAAAGCGCGAGTTGTCGAAGTGACGTCACAATCGTGATGCATTGTGGGATATGAAGCTGCCTGAAGTGTACATATGAAGTAGACTCGCTCCCTCTGTCAAAATCGAGGGAGCGGGGTCTGTCTATGCAAACTTCCCTCGTCCACTTGACAAAGTGGAACGCACTTCAAAATGGCGACAGGGATTCCCCCGAGGGGAAGTTTGCGAGTGTGTGTCTAAAACTGGAGTGGAACGCACCCATGATTGTGACTTTTTCTTTAGTTATTCTAGCATTTCTTAAACAAAATGTTATCATGCATTAAAATTATAATTGCACTTACCCAATTTTATGATGATCTGTGAGTCTCATTTCGTTAGTCAGTGATGTTGAGTGATGATATGACAACTCCCACTCACAAGGGTGCATTGCAACACCAAAAATGTAAATACAAAAAAAGTAAATACAGTATAACTTGTTAATAACGTTTTTTTTTTCTTTTATTAATCTTACAACATGAATAGTTTATACAAAATGATACTTTTCATCTTTTACTCACCTTTTATGTTAATTCATACTTGTATCACAAAGATTATATTGTAGAGAAGTAATACTTTATACAGTGCTCAGATGGTCTCATACCGTCCCATCCATAGTCATTGTTGACATGTGTAGACGATATGAAGTTGTTGCCACGGCAGGGCCACTTTAACCTATGGGGACATATTTAACTACCTCGTCCTGTCAGGAGTTGACAGAGCAGCAATAAAAATTATTAAAGCACTGATGCCTACTAATATTTCAACCCTATATCACGACATTGCGTGACTATTTCACGCATGGACCAGCATGACAATGTCACGCTTTGCCGCGTTTGAGCGTGTGCATGTCACGCTTTCTGTTTGTGTCGCTGTCACGTATTGGTTACTCAACTTTTTTGTCCTATTTTCAAACCATTGTCGCTTCGGTTTAGGGTTAGATTTGGTGCTTGTGTTATATGTCACTATAAGTATTTGTCACTTTAAGTATTGGTTTATAAAATAAAAAGATACAATACTTATTCTTTTATATTTTCTAAACTTTAACCAATTGTCACCTGACGTTGGGGTTAGAGTTTGTTTAGGTAAGGGTGTCATTTTATGTAAATCTAACCCTAAACCGAAGCGACAATGGTAAGAAATTAGGACAAAAAAGTTGAGTAACCAATACGTGACAGCGACACAAACAGAAAGCGTGACATGCACACGCTCAAACGCGGCAAAGCGTGACATTGTCGCGCTGGTCCATGCGTGAAATGGTCACGCAGTTTCGTGATACTGGGTTGTAATATTTACATAGTGGGTCGTGCACTGTTACACAGTAAGGTTGATTTTGTCTTTTTATTAGGAAATGTGCTCCCTAGCCTGTCCAACAACTTGCTATTTCATTTTCATATGTAATAAAACTTAAAAGCAATTAAGTCTCCTGATTTAAAGAAAGGAGTCTTGGCAATTTTGCAAATGAATTCCATCTTGGTTTAAGGAAAATCTACACAGCTCACATATTGTTTAATAAGAAATTCCTTACAGATAACATCTGTTCACATTGTAAAGGTTTCTAATAACTATTAATAACAGGAAACTGGTCACATTATAAGGGTTTATAAACAACTTCATAACAATGCTGTATTTACCCCTGTAGCCCAAAGATTGGACCAATTCCTAACTATATCCCTTTGCCAAAACATACATTTATTCAAATTACAAATAATGACGCAATTACCATGGAATTAGCCTAGTTGTCTTTGGTTGGGCTGCCAGTTTTGTTGATCTTGATTAGGCCATGGGTTGGTTTGTGTTTCTCCACAGCCCCACCGCCCTTCCTGCCCGATCTTTTTGGTCTCTTCCTCCTCATTGTTTTGGCCCAGTCCTACTGTTTTGCTGTTCTGGGCTGAATTTCCCGATAATGTTATCTCGAGTCTTAGCAAACTATGAAGACTCTTAAGGTAAACCTTAACTACATGTAACACTACTATGGAAGGAAATCTGTGCCGTTGGATTTTGAATTCTAATTCTCAGCACTGAATTTTTTTTTACATCGAATATTTAACACTGAATTTTATTTTTCATCTAAATCAGACTTTGAATTTTAAAAGCCATCAAATTTCTAGCACTGCTTTTTTGCCTATGACATTTTTTCCAATGTTTTAAAAAAATTCAGTGTAAAATAAATCAATGTCTCAAAAGATTCGGTGTAAAAAAATTCAATGTCTCAAAAAAATTCAGTGCAAAATAATTCAACGTCTCAAAAAATTCAGTGTAAAAATATTCAGAGTCAACATCCGGGGAAGCAAGGAGAAGCAATCGATCCCTGTATCAAATCATTCAACATCCAGCCAATCATTTACGCTCCATTGGTCATGTGACGCCGAAATGGGAAGACAGTGAAGTTCATGCGAAGGGTTTATTTGCATTAACATACGAAATCATCAGGGAGAAGAATAATGATAGTTGGCGGTGTTTTGTGTGACGTTGACCTGTAAATGCAGATTCCATGGCTGGATTGCGTTTACATTACACTGAGATCCGATCAAAAAGCGTCCTCGGCTGCTTTTACACTTTATTAGCATATCCGGATGTTGTCCACATACACATTAAAGTGTATGTATAAATAAAACAAAACGAAAATTCTTCAGTGTATTTTGTTTAATGATTTGCCTAGCGCCATCACCTTTAAAGCCCTGCGTTCTTAATTTCTCAATTATATGTAGGCTATGTATGAGATTTTTAATGTGTGAATTAAAAGAAATTCCAAAACATTTTCCCGCAATCTTTTTAACACTTTAGGGTCAGTAAAATGTTCTATGATTTTTAATAATCTGTTCAATGATTGGTTAAAGCCTACGCGACTGCCTCACAAAAAGATAAAGGGCGTATTCCAATAGAAAATTATCATCCCTATGCCCTATTCCCTTCGAAGATCAGAACACACTTGATGTATAAACTCTAGAGAAAGTTGCACAATTGTCTCATAGTGTGGTCCATTCAAATAGACTTGGCGAATAGAGCAATGAAATACACACGTCCGTTTCTCTTTATTTGGATTGACTGTGTGACATCCCCTTCCTAAAGTGCCCTTCAAGGGGGCTAAAACGCCATTTGGAATTCACCCCGCTTTCCACATGAATTTGACTGCACGTCCCATCTCAAAGGCCGATAAAACAGCTGGAGGACTAATAAAACATCAGTAAATGAATAGGTTTCAGCAATTCTTCTGAAGAAATGTTACCATATTAGATTTCTATGGCAAAATAAGCTGCCTTCAAAGCAAGTGTAATTGCGGCATTCACGCGCTTCTGATCTCACTTTCCAAATTGTTCTTTTAAGTCATAATGTAAAAATAATATGGAGACTTATTGTATTGGTATTTTTTAGGGAAATGCAGGTAAGGATTTTTCACCTTCTGAACTAAACAACTGCATATTTGATAGGAAATATATTTGGCAAAGACGTTCATCTGTACTAGATTACTTTTGCTTTTAAAGTCAGATTATTAAATATTTACATTTCTTGAATTAAAATAGTTTTTTAAATGTTTGTTTATTATTATTATTATTAACGAAAAACTCAAAACCAATAAAATAGTACAATGACAAACTCGCTAAACAGCTTGTTTATTATTAAAACAAATTCGACTGATGGTATCTGCGTTATAAAACAAATAAATGAAAGACATAATTTTCCATGACTACGAATGCTTAGTATTTGTTTATTATTATTTTTTATTAAAACAGAACAACAACAAATTACTAAAATGACTCGCTTATATTAAGGAGAAGGTTTAACAAAAACAAATACATTTTTATTTACATTTTACCTGGCTTATTACATAAATAAATCTAAAGATCCTTAGATTTATTTAAACAAATGATTGGTTTGCTTTTTTTAATCAATATAAAACTACAACAATATAAAACATGGACAAACTCGCAAAAGTTAGCGGAAGAAATGCAACTTCAATCCTATGTATTCTATAAATTCATATTTGTGGAGCAATGCTAGCTAAGCTTGAAAGTATCTTGAAATAACTCGATATACAAAAGCATTTTAACACTGCTGGTTGTATTTTTAAGTTATTCAGGGATATGTTCAATATGTTCCAGCTATTCATGTAGAGATTTAATATTTAATAGCAGAATATAATGGATCGTTTTAATGTTTGAGTTTCCATGGCGACATATCAATGTTGCGCTTCTCATTTAACACATTTTAGGTCAACACGTACAAACCATAATAACATTAACCAAATACATTTGTTCAGTGTTGGTTTTATGCAAAGTAAGTTACTTATACCTAAATGTGTTTGTAAATTACATTACTTCACTTCTTACACACTAGACTAGAGGGAGACATAAACAGGAAATTTAGGAAATTGTTAGCTCTTTTATTTAAATCATATTAAACTTATAAGAAAACATAGGTAACAACCGTTTATGGTAAATAGGCTATGGGAGTAAACTAAATAGGTTGCAGAACAAAAAAGTATAAGTTCAGGCAGAGCCAAAAGCCCGTTATTAGGGCAGACTAAAACAGTGGAGTCGAGGGATGGTCATCTTATATTTCACATGGATTTTGTTGTTGATAAAAAGCATGCGGGTGAAAGTCAAGTTCAGGTAAAGTTACACCGGCTGAAACATTCATCTGCGGTGCGGCCGCTGCAGATAAACAAAGATAAAACCTTTAAAGCTAAAATTATAGAAGCTTGAAATGTGAATCACGGTTGTTGGGGTTGCTAGTTATTCTCAACTGTTTGCTTCTCAGTAGAACTGTACAATACGGGAGTGCGGTTACCGTGACAACCCTAAATCATATGGTTAAAGCCAGTTGTAGCCATTTGTGATTGCCAGCTATTCATCCAGCGCGTCTCCCCGCACGGGATCGATCACACATCTAAATACAGAAGCCACTTTGATGTTGATAAATGTAAATGTAATAGGGTCCTGATATACTGATGATACGATCTGCCAGATGCGAAAAATGTGAGATTTCATATGTTAATGCAAATAAACCCTTCGCATGAACTTCACCGCCTTCCCGTTTCGGCGTCACATGACCAATGAAGCGTAAATGATTGGCTGGATGTTGAATGATTTGATACAGGGATCGATTGCTGCTCCTTGCTTCCCCGGATGTTGACTCTGAATATTTTTTACACTGAATTTTTTGAGACGTTGAATTATTTTGCACTGAATTTTTTGAGACATTGAATTTTTTTTCACTAAATCTTTTGAGACATTGATTTTTTTACACTGATTTTTTTTAGACATTGAATTTTTTTTACACTGAATTTTTTTAAAACATTGAAAAAAATGTCATAGGCAAAAAAGCAGTGCTAGAAATTCGATGGCTTTTAAAATTCAAAGTCTGATTTAGATGAGAAATAAAATTCAGTGTTAAAAATTCGATGTAAAAAAATCAGTGCTGAGAATTAGAATTCAAAATTCAACGGCACAGATTTCCTTCCATACACTACGCCACTCAAAAATAATTTGAAAGAGTAAACTTCTAGAGAGCTTGGGCACAAATAAACAAAACACTTCAAATCACTCAAAGTACAAAGATTTATTACAACAATTATCAAACCATTCATGGACTCTATTTACTTTCATAGTATTCTTTTTTCCTACTATGGAAGTAAATGTGGTCCATGAACGGTTTGGTTACAAACATTTCTCAAAATATCTTCCTTTGTGTTCAGAAGAACAAAGAAATGTATACAGGTTTTTAAGTGAGTAAATGATGACAGAATTTTCAATTTTGGTGAACTATCACTTTAAACTGGGGGTCTTCTTCCTCCGCTTAGTGTTTCGGTTTACAAATTCAGCCATCGAAATAGAGAATTGTCAGAAACAGGCTTTTAAAGTGGATGTTTGTTGTAGCCCAAGAAAAAAGATTTACATTGGAAACGATAACTCGCGTCATCATTTACTTTGGGATTTGTACCTTTTGCACACCGTTAACATGTACAGCTAGGTAGCACGATAAAACACAATAAAAACATGAAAACATAATAATAAACTTGCTAAATCTTGCTGCAGACTTTAGATCCATCCCAGCTCCAAAACACCTATCTGTAATTATCAAGCAACCCTGAACACTTTGACTAGCTGGTTCACCTGGGGCACGTTCAAATCAGTGTGCAACGTTATGCTACAGTAGTTGAACAACATGTTTCCCAGAAACGGTGTGCACCGGTATGCAACAGGGGCTGCATCCGAAAGCTTAGGCAGCTGACTTGTTGCCTCGCTGCCTCACGAGGCAATGACTTAGGCAGCATGAAGGCAGCTCCAAGAAACACACTTGGACAGACTTCATAGGCAGCGTAATTGAATTCTGTTTGAAATATAAACAGAGAGCCAGGGTTTGAGATACGTTTTCTCTTGTTTGGTGGGTGTGTCAGAACTGGAGTCCAATCAGCAACAACACGTAAATAAACCTCAAAAAGTGGCAGCTCATCAAGTACACCCCTGCGCTTTGGGGCCCCTTGGTAGCCCGGGGACAAAGACAATTGCCATCCTTTGCCTAATGGGCAAGTCCGCCCCTTCTTATTCCCGCAGAAATTATCCCCACTGACAAAAAAACCTAAAACATCTGTCATTACAGTTACTTGTTTATTATTATTATTATGATTTATATAAAGAATAAAATATTTCTCATTATTGTTTCAATTTTGTTATTTCATTTCCAATTAATGAAGCCATCAAAAGCACAACATTTACATATTTTTCATGCTATTATAATATGTAAAGTTCTTAAAATAACAATTTCTTTCTTACTTTTTAAGTTTAAATATCTTTGTCTATTTCAAAGTAACAGAAAGGTTTACAAATGGTTCTTCTATATCAATGGGTAGAACCTTAATGTTTTTAACATTTTTAAGTGTATGGTTATTTAAAGGGACATTTCACTGGTAGAAACATTAATCTTTATTGAAAGTGGGTTATATAAGTGGGTAGTCGAAATGTTACATAAATTTAGAATTTGGTGCCTATTTGACCGAGAAAAGACAGAACGTGACCTAAGGGTGCATTTGTATGGAAAACTAAAACTCCCACAATGCACAGATCTGCAAGCCACTCCCACTTATCCAGAACACAGCTCAGCTGTCTGCTATTGTTTACATACATGCCACGTTAGTATAATAAAGAAAATAGAAACACTCACTTTATAGTCAGATGTCCGTTTATCCCTGCAGGCTTTAGCTGTCGCTTCAAGTTTCAGTCTAAAATATGTATCCAGGACGCCGCTGTCCATATACGGTACGAAGCTTGGGTGGTTGGTTCACCACACAAACTAATTGTCTCTGGAGCAGGCTTCACTCAGTTTCTTATTTATTTTTGAGAGTGCTTGGCCAAAGTGTAAATAATCCCCAAAGAAGAAAATGCCGCACACAAATGCGTCCACCGCACAATATGTTTACTCCACAAATCCTGCCGGCTCAGTGCCTGTGCTCTAGCCAAAACTCATTTGTGAAACAAACATGCCGATACGCAAAGTACCTCTCTTTTCTGAGGGAATGATGCACGACCATTCAAAAACATGACTGGGGTTCTAATAATACAAAGCTTAATGCAAATCGGTGAAGTGTCCCTTTAAATGTAATTCTCAGTTAAAACAGCATTACAATATTTTTTGTTTACATTGATATTTCTATACATAAAAAAAAAAAAACGGTTTGCTTGGCAATCTTTGGAGACAGACAAAGATACAGATGGCAAACAAAATCAGTAATGCATTTAATATAAAAAGTACTCATAACAATGTTTTACTGGTTAAATGTTGACTTTTTCTGTATAAAAACACTGTATTGTGTATACATTTTGTAGATATATTCATTCTACATTTTCATAATTGTTGAGATCTTCAACGTTGCTGCAAAACTCCTCATTCTTAAAGTTTCAAGAGAGACACAGAGATAAAGTCAGTCAATAACATTTCAGACTCTATTTGAAATCAAAAATTGAGTGTTAATTCACAGTGTAAAGAAATGGTAATGATTAGTTATATTCTTACAGTAGTATTTTTGCTCACTGGGTTGCACAGAAAAACAAATAAGAGGTAAACATTTTAAATGGTAAATGGACTGCATTTATATAGCGCTTTTAACAGACCTATGGCCATCCAAAGTGCTGTACATGTTGCCTCACATTCACCCATTAACTCACACATTCACACACTGACGGCATGTAGATAAATGTGTTGCATCCGATAACTATAGTACAATATACATATTTCATTATTTTTTTAAATCAATATAGGCAAAACAACATATATTACATATATTTCATAATTTACCATACTCATAAAAATCTAGATACTTCTATTTACTAATACTCCACTGAAAAAATACAGCTTTAGAGACTGACTGGGTTTAAACGCACAAGACCTTTTTGGTGATGGCATATAAGTGTTAGAGGAGGGATTGTTTTTTGACATTGCATGTGCATCCTTTGACCTGTGAGCAGATGATTTTATTAAGGCCAATTCATACTGATCCATCAAAAGCCAACAAACTCATTATTTTGTAAAAAGAATGGCATTATCGCAAATGTCACCCTAAACACACACAGTCTTCCTACAAGAGTGCACTTTCGTGATGTAATACCGCTTTTGGCTGTCGGGAAGAAGTCTGTTATAAATCTCACACAAGTGCGGGCTCAGAAAAAGTCTGCATCAAGTGCGCATATCAACCGAAAAAGGGGCGCCAATGAGCACTCTTCTGAACCATAACCCATTGTAAGTCAAAGTGACTGCAAGTCTACATGAAGTGTTCCATTTGATATGTAGACTGTGATGCTGTTATTTAGACTTTTTGGATGAAAAAATTTGGCATAAGCCCCGTTCACACCACCAGCAATAAGCTGCGGCAGAGCATCATGATCCCATTCATTTCAATAAAAGCTTGGCTACTTTCAGCAACAATGATAAACCATCTGTATACCTACTGTACATGAGAAACTGTTTGCTAGCCTAACTTGCCTAACAAAAACAAAGGGAAGTGTGATACTATATAAAGTATAGTTCAGGCTTCTACATGGTTATGTGGTTAAAAAATACATAGATCTATGTACACATAGATAGGCTTACCTTTGATTAGTCTGTAATTCTTGCGTATCATTAGGTGACGACCTACAATTCATATTGAAAATGTTAATTTGAGAAGGTATAAGAATATATAACCCTTATGTTACACACATGTACCTGTTAAACTTCTTGTATATGATGATTCCAGCAAGTATGCAAATGAGAAGCAAGACAAATATAGGGGCTAGAATGTAAGCAGTATTTGTCTTCGTATCAAAGGTCATCACATTAGTTCCATTTTGGGAAATGGCTAAAGGAAGAAGCAAGGCATACATTTAGTTTTTTTGTGATGTATATATGAGGAGAATAAAGTTGTGCAGAATTGACAATGTAAACCTCTTTTAGTAATGTACAGAGTAAAGTATTTTAGGACATCCCCTCATTATTAACTTAAACAAAATATTAAACACACTCTCAGTTGTAAGCTTTGAATAAAAAGCATCTCATCAACATGTAATGTAAAAAGTGCATTTAAAAACTCACTATTACAGATCTATAAAATGCTTTCCTTGTGTTTTGATTTATTTTAGCCTTTATTTATTAAAAACTCTGTTGTGCTGTTTGTTTGACACAAATGCAAAAGCATATTAAACAGATTTTTAACAACTTAATAATGTTAAGCAAGCACATTAAATAATATTTATGTAGCATACTATACAGATTATCTCCTGAACACCTGCAGACCGCAATAAAATGTTTACAAAGCACATCAAACATTGATCCACTGCTTTACACCCATGCAATATGTGTGAATAGATTATACAATGTCTGCATTACTTTCTTAAATAGTTGTGTAACAGAAATTGTGTCTATTACTATCTTACTAGCTCTTATCGTTGGTGACTTTAATATCCAGATTCATAACCCAAAAGACGCGTTAGGACTAGCTTTCATTAATGTTCTTAACTCTCTCTGTATTAGACAAAATGTGACAGGGCCCATGCATAGCCGTAAACACATTAGACTTAATTCTGACACTTGCGCTCAATATTAGTAACGTAGAAATATCACCTCAGAGCGATGCTGTTTCAGACTATTGCCTTGTCTCATACACAGTACTTCTAGATAGGATTGTTCGGTCCAAATGTCCACTGCTTAAAGATAGCTTTATAGACCTTTTGCGAGTCGACGTCACAGTTACCACATGCGCATGTGGTGGCAGAAAAACAGTGGAAATGAATGAGACACGAGTGAAACGAACAATATAACTCACTCGAAAATGTCTTGTTGTGCTGTTGAGTGTCATAATAGGAATGCCAAAATAGATGACCTTCATTTTTATAGTATACCGTCATCGAAGACACCATTTGAAGATAAACATAGGTGTTTATGTTTGCAATAAGCCCTCAACCGGACAGACTGGAGTGATAAAAACATTTGGAAATCTTTTAATAATTAGAATAGAAAATAATTAGAGGAAGATATCTGGTGTTCTGGCGAAGTCTGATCCCTCTATGTGTCTCTTATAGCGTTTTTATCACATTACGTTTAAAATTTATTTAGAAAGATTAAAGATTTGAATGAGTTCATAATATCAATAATATTGTCAGGCAGAGTGAAATAAACACGGAGAGATCCCAAAGCAGATTAACAGAATATTTATTTAAAGGAAAATAATGATAGTCAATAAACACAGGGTCCGCTCGCTGGAGGATATCCACTCACGGGGTTGAAGAGATCCGGGCTGCGGGGAGAGAGAGAGAGCGTTAAAGGTGCGGGAGCAAACTGTTTGGACAGCTCCAGCGGGGATGACCCGCTCTGCTGGACAGCGACAGAGCCGCAGAGAGTCTCACTCTAGTTTCAGGAATCACAGTCTCTAATATTGACAGATGGAAACAGTCTCTGAAGTCTTCAGCGAGCAGCGAGATAGATCCTGAGCAGCAGAGAGCACAGATAGAAATTGGGCAAATAAACAAAACAATTAACTGGAAGACAAGACAAGACAAGACAAGACAAGACCAGACAAGACCAGACAAGACCAGACAAGACCAGACAAGACCAGACAAGACACTAGCAGAGCTAGTAACGGGCGAGTACATACACAGGACTTGCAATGAACACAAAAACACACAGGGATTAAATACTGAACCGAATGGCCATGAAATGAACTGCAGGTGAGTGACGCAGGTGAAACAGATAACACTAATTACACCCGTGACTAAGACGTGCACGTGTGAAACTGTCAACACAAAAACACCAACACAGAGAAACCAAAATATATCAATCAATAAAACCAAAATCATGACAAATATTACCATTTATTCAAGTTTTCATATTTTTTCGTTTTCTATTACTTCTTTTTACCTTCTAAGACTTTAGCCCATTTTTTTTATATATATATACATTTATTTTTGACTTCCCAATGTGATCACACCTCAATCCAGTAGATGGCGGTAATGCACAAAGTTTGCAAACTGCCAATAAAATTCACTGAAGAAGAAGAAGAAGACGTTGTTCATGGTTGTTCCATTGTTTCTTGTGGATGTTGGAGCGGGCGTTGTGGCAAGCGGTGTATTGATGTGGTGAAGTGGACGAGAAAGAGTTGAAGAGAGGATCCGTTGGAGGAAAGAGGACAGAGAGACAAGTCATTGAAACAGGTTTGGAAGAAGACGAATCATATTGAAGCAGTACATTCTTACTTGTGTGTGTACATCTGCATTGAAGGTCACAGTGAAGCACGATCTCTGGCGGAGATTTCGCAGAGTCGAGGGACTTTTGGAAGACTGCTGAAGGAAGGCGAACATCACGGAAGAAGAGAAATAAGTGTCACCAGACTGTGAGTACCAGTGGTTTATTTTACATTCACTGAAGCATTGGAGGAACGGACAGTACTATTTGTGTGGAGTGTGTAGTTGTGTAGTGGCCCCACCGTGGAGAACGAAGCCGGTGGGCGAGCCAGTGGATTGCAGGACATCTGGAGCGCTGTGTGGGGACTCGTGTCATCCATCCAAATCGCCTGTGGCAGCGATTGCAACATCTCCCCCTTCAGTGAAGTACCCAGCGTGGAGGTATGGGCCTTATCTGTCACTAACAAAAGTGTGGATTGCCGTGGGTGAGTGTGCATTATTGACGTGTGTGCACCTGAAGTATTTGCAGTGCTGTGCCGTGTCTCCTGTCGCCCGTACTGTCCCTAAGTCAAGCCAGTCGCTGTGAGATGTGTCGTGGAGCTGCTGTGGCGTGATCATCATCGTGGACTTACCTTCTTATTCCCCCCGCCAGCGTGTTCAAGCAACGAAGGAGATTGTGTGAGTACTGTATCTGAGTGCTGTGGAAGAGATCATAGTGGAAATTAAAGGAAGTAGAGAAATTGTGAAGACGCAAACTAACTGTTGTGTGCAAACCCAGTGTGGAGAGAGGGCCTAGCCGCCTGCCCCACCAGTATAGGTGTCGTTCCGACCTTGGGGAGGAAGCGGAGTCGACGGGTCTTTTACGGACACCATCTCACAGTCCCATCTGCATCCTCACCGCCTCTCCGGACGGCATTGGCCGCGACAGGCACGCAGCAACTGTGTAGAAGTGGGTAACAATCATACTCTCTCGCCGTGGACCAAGGCTAGGTGACTTACAACCTTTTTCACCTATGTTGTAATACTCACCTGTGATGTGTCAAGAGTGAGTGAGGAAGAGTAAAGTTAGAAGCCATACTTGCCTGAAGAGCTTGTTGATCTAGAACTAAAAGTTATACATACCCAAACTGTCTCGTCGACACAGAGCAGCACGCCTATTGAACCGCAGAGCCAGAGCTAAAAGCTAAACGTACCTGAACTGCCTTTAATGACACAGAGCAGCACGCCCATTGAACCGCAGAGCCACATCAGAGCCAGAGCTAAAAGCTATACGTACCTGAACTGTCTTGTTGATACAGAGCAGCACGCCCATTGAACCGCAGAGCCACATTAGAGCCCGAGCTAAAAGCTAGATGTACTCGAACCGTCTTGTTGATACAGAGTAGCACGTCCAGGGAACCGCCAAGCCATCCTAGAGCTGAGTAAAGTCAAACTTACCTGAGAGACTGTAGATTCAGTCCCATGCGCCGAGTAAAGTCCATACTTACCTGGTACGTCCGTTGGCCTAGTGGAGTAAAGTCCTCGCAGCATCCCCGAAGCAACCTGAAAGAGAAAGTGGAGTAGTTCTTATTCCAACAGCCTGCCATTGCGAACCTCCAGTGCCGGAGGGAGGCACCACGGTATAGTGAGGTTTCTTTAACCTGTCTTTTGTGTGTGTGACTGCAGCAGGCATCCGGGACGAGCTTGGACCCCAGCTGGCCGCGGACAGAGAGGAGTGGTTCCGGCACCCTGTGTAGAAAGAGCAGAAGAGAGAGAGAGTTACGGACACGAAGGAATTCCCACTTATACTTACCTGAGTATGTCACAAGGTGACGATCTTTAGGGGCGGAACCAAAGTTGGGGAAGTTTGGTTCCGCCCGGAAGTGTTTCCGCCCGGGCCACGCCAACTTCCGGTAACGCCGCGGGAAGGAAAATCGGCAAATTAGACACAGCTGTGCCTAGTTAACGGGAGCGGCGATGATTGGAGGACATGCAGGGCAGGCCAGTATAAAAGAACAGTTTAAATCACAGTTAGAGGCTGGTTGTTGATGTTGTACTGAAGTGCTGTGTGTACTCATCGGGTACGTTGCTGGTAGCGGTCCAGTTCTCTTTCCCAGGCTGAAGCGGTGTAGTTGGAGAGATATTGTGAACTTTAAAGGTTGAAAAACGAACGGATGAAATCGTAAACAAAGACACAACACAAGGAGAAGAACGGAGTATATGTGAGTACAGACCTGCAAGTGAATTGTGTAAACGCTGGAGAGACGCCCTGTTTTGCAGGATTGATGTTGCCTGTTGTGTGGACCAGAAGCAAAGGACAGTGAGATAAATAGTTCACGGTACTTGTGTGTATAACATTTGGTGAAGACGCTTTGTATACTAACCTGTTTTTCCAGTGGATACCTCCAAGAGAAGGAGGGCGGCCCTACCCCTGAGAAAGTGTGGTGGGTGAGCCGAGGGAATATTCAAGGGAAGCTAAGCACAGCGACAAGACCATCAGCTAGATCGAAGTTTCCATCACCAATCGGACCTGGGCAAAGTGGAAGGAGACGGGCGTCCTTTGTGTACACTTGAGCGTGGTGGGTGAGTCTTTGTGCTGTGGAAACTTTCACTTTTGACGGGGTGCTGTGTACTGCTGTGTATTGCTGTGTGCCTTGTCAGACAAACCCCCGCCTTCGTACACTTTGTCAAAGGAAGACGAAGAGGTTGCCGTCTTAGCAAAGAACATCTGAATATATGTTGTGAATACGCTTCAGGCCGACGTAGCGAAGCGGTGCCACGGAAACGATCTCCCGTCCAGACGTTGGGGTGCTTCTGAAGAACGATGGTGAAGAACTGAACGATTGGTGTACGTGTGAGTACCATTAAAGGTCACTACTGTTGATGCTTTTACCTACGTATTACTTACTGTTGCAGAGAGTGAGGTGTAGGAATTTTGCCGTCCCGTGCCTCTACAAAGGGGCGCCCCTGCTCGATATACGATCGCCTAACGGCCGCCAGAGAAGGGCAGCGCTCGGCCTGGTGTGACGGCGCGACGTATCCACCCCTCTGTGACCATCGAGCTCGTCGTGAGGGTTTGTCCCCGACGCTGCCTGGAAAACTACTTGTCGATCTGACCTATTGAGAAAAAACAATTGTTGTAAGTCCGCCACCTGGTTGTGTTATATTGGCCCCTTTTCTAAGTCTGTTGATTACAGGGACGGAGAACGCACCGAAACGGAACGCAAGGAGGATCCTGTAAGGGAACGAACTGTGTGAAACTTGTACCTACTGTGAGCTGTAGCCAGCAAAGAGGTGAGAGTAAAACCAAGTCGAACTAACTGTACCTTTGTGTCCCAGCCGTTGCCTGTGGAGAAGGAGAAAGAGAGTGAGCACCAGGAGAACGAACTGTGTGAAACCTGTACTTACCGTGAGCTGTAGTCAGCGAAGAGGTGAGAGCAAAACCAAGTCGAACTAACGGTGCCTTTGTGTCCCAGCTGTTGCCTGCGGAGAAAGAGAAAAAGAGTGAACACCAAGAGAACGAACTGTGTGAAACTTGTACCTACTGTGAGCTGTAGTCAGCGAAGAGGTGAGAGCAAAACCAAGTCGAACTAACTGTGCCTTTGTGTCCCAGCTGTTGCCTGTGAAGAAAGAGAAAGAGAGTGAGCACCAAGAGAACGAACTGTGTGAAACCTGTACTTACCGTGAGCTGTAGTCAGCGAAGAGGTGAGAGTAAAAACCAAGTAGAATTAACTGTATCTTTGTGTCCCAGCCGTCGCCTGTGGAGAAAGAGAAAGAGAGTGAGCACCAAGAGAACAAACTGTGTGTGAAACCTGTACTTACCGTGAGCTGTGGTCAGCGAAGAGGTGAGAGTCAAATCAAGTTGAACTAACTGTGCCTTTGTGTCCCAGCCGTTACCTGTGGAGAAAGAGAAAGAGAGTGAGCACCAAGAGGACGAACTGTGTGAAACCTGTACTCACAGAGAGCTGTAGTCAGCGAAGAGGTAGAACAAACCAAGCCGAACTAACTGTGCCTCTGTGTCCCAGCCGTTGCCTGTGGAGGAAGAGAAACAGAGAGTGCACGACACGACAGGGAACAGCACAGACACGTGTGGAAAGTCCCCGTAAAGGGAGGAAGGTACGCAGACAGGAAAAACAACGCCAACACTCATTTGCTTTTATTCTGCCTCCAGGAAGGAAAAGGAGGGCGCCACGGGTAGAGGGGACCAGGCAGGAGCCTGATTTTCGACGCCCCTCCCCCTCTCCCCGCCATTGCCTTGGCCGTAGCCCACCTGGAGGGCAGAGTCAGAGACATTAGTTTTAATTTCCCCTTCCCCATCTCCCAAGTATATTTTAAATATTTAAATAAATAAAGATTGTTTTTATACTTACTCATCCTCGTGGTTGTCTGGTCATTGGGTTGGCTTTGGGGACCTCCTCGAGGTGGAAGTTGAAAAGGGGTGTGGCTTTAGCTAAAACCATAGCCAGCCCCTGGGTGTGACAAGTACACCACGGTCATTCGCTGGAGCAAGACGTGGAACGGCTGGAAGACTACGGAGCTTATCCTGTGACAGAGCAGGTAGTCGCCTCATACCCCCTACATCCACTAACTGTTGTTTATTCTGCCTCCAGGAGAAGAGGAGGGCGCCACGGGTTCAAGAAACCAAGGGAAGGAGCTCTGTCCCCCTGTCTTCCTTCCTCTCTTAGTAGTGTCTTGGCCCCGGCACTTGCCCCCTCTTCCCCCTCCCTCCTGTAAGAACCAGCTGGAGGACAGAAGAATTATTTTAACATCCCCTTTCCCCCCTGCCCAACAGTAATTTTTATTAATTTAAATAAAGTTTGTCTTAACTTTTACTTACCTGCTTCATGTGTTTGGTCATTGGGATGCTTTTGGGACCTCCTCGAGGTGGAACGCACGGAGGGGCATTAGTAGCCCGCTCCGGTTGGTAACATAAACATAGCACACACACAATGTAAAGTGTTAATAATATATAAACAGGCCTATACAAATTAATTTGTATGTAAACATAATAGTTTTAGAACAAACACGTATGCTATAAATATAAGGAAGAACTAATAGAAAACAGGGAAATGATAAAATAGTTAATAAATTATATTATATAGAATACATGATAGTATTGCTCTTAGAAGTACTTTAGCGATTCATACTGTAAAAATAATTGATTTACCAATAAAGAACAATACATATACATTACATACATGCACACATCACAAGCCAAGCCATTTAAACTTTTAATTTATTTAAAAAATAAGCGTAACTTGATCAAAATGTTATAAGAAACATTAAACTTAAGAGAAATATAGGAGAAACAGACTTCTACAGAACACCGGATCCATAAAAAGCACAGTTTAACGCTAAAACACTTCACACCGCTATTGCAGAGCTGTCACTTTCTGCCACCAGTTGGGCTCCGCCCACAAAAAACGTCATCTCTGTTTGCAAACACGCAAAAGGTCTATTAGTAATCTCGCAGACCTGTCCCAAATAAAACATGTAGCAGATAACTGTGAAGATCTGGACACTGTAATAGAATCCTCGAAAACCATTTGTTCTAGCACGTTGGAAGCAGTTACTCCCATTAGAACAAAGAGAATCAAGGAAAAAACGCCAGCACCATGGAATGACCATCATACCACAGAAAAATGGAGCGTAATTGGAGAACCACAAAGCTAGAGGTATGGCGTGCTGTGGAAAAGAGAGTGTTCAACACTACAGACAGGCTACAAAAACCACCAGATATAAATATATCTGCATGCTCATAAGAAAATCACAATAACCCTCGATTCCTCTTTACAGGGTTTCCACACCTTGGTTAACTTCAAATTAAAAGGACCTTTCAATGACTTTCCAGGTTCAATATACCCTCAAATTCAAGGACTTAATGTGGCTTCATGCAAATCAGGTAAACAAGCTTCATCTGGTTCAAAACGCCGCTGCAAGAGTGCTTACCTTAGTTCAGTCGTGATCGGTTATTGACCTATGTTACTCGTGTAAGGGTGTTAGTTGTAAGTTTAATAAATATATGTTATTTTGTACTCTTGTGTCGTCGTCCCCCACACCTCAACACGGTACAAGAATACACCTTCCTTAAATATTTTTAATAAAACAGTATTAGTCAAAACTAAAGGTTTTAAAAACTAACAAGGTTTGAGTATGTTCCAATAATGAAATAAGGGTGATTATTAGACTGATTCAAATCAGTAATTGAAATAAGCATATAGACACATATTCTTTATGCATTCATGTGTTCATACTCACAGACTTCAGTTGTGTTTTTTGTAGCTTTAATGTTAATGTTTTTTGTAGCTCTTGTTGTTATGCCTCCATGATGTGTTACATTACACTCAATTTCTGACTGCTCATCCTTCACAACACCGGTGCGTGTCAACGTGATTTTCCACAGACCGTTTTCAATATGGAAATCATCTATTTTATCAGATCCTTCAATACCCTTCAGAAGTATGTTTGGTTTGCTGTATGGACAGGTGTGGAAGGTAAAACATGCAACTGTAATGCTGTCAACAGTCGTCGCACCTCCATATATATTGATAGTTGGTTGCCTTGGACTTGCTACATGAGTAGAAACATTAGAATTAGAATATGACATCAATGTTGTTACCGTTCTTTCTCATTAAACCTTTAAGTTAAAGCCATGGTTTTTTTTCTAAGTGACAAATTTCCCCAGTTGCTCATAATAAGACAGCTAGAGAATTCATGAATAAAACAATAAGTTAAAGAAAAGAATTCACATACTGTCAACAATAATTGTGGAAGTGACTTCATAAAACTCATAGGTGCGCCATCCAATATTTTCTGGGTCAATCCATGCATATAATGTTTCTCCATTGTGCGACGGATTCACGCTTTTGATCAGCAGACTACAATCCCAATCTGAGTTTGTAGGGTTATATATTTCAGTTTTTCCTTTGAACTTGTTAATGACATAGTCTGGATACCAGGGATCATAAACTAAAGGGTAGCCACGCGAGACCCACTGATACCACACAACTCTACGTGGGTCAGTTGGTGGGTATAAAGTGTAAGAGTAAGAGCACGGTATAACCAGACAGGAACCTTTGAGACCATGAATTTCCTTTGGCATTCTCACATCCCATGCCAAAGTCTCATACACCAAAATACCTGTGTGAAAAATTTAGTGAAAAAGTTTACTGCTGTAAATTGCTAATTATTTGTTACAATATAAAACGTAAGATCTTTTGTTATGCAGCAGAAATTATAATTTGGAGATTAATAGATAAAAATTGTGAGACATTAAGCATCTTTGTAATAATTGTTGTTTATCAAAATGTCACACATGAATACAAGCTGATGTCATGCAATTCTTATGTAAATTTGTTTAGATGTTTTTTCTTAATATCTACTCTTACAGAATATCAGAAGATTAAAAACATGAATGACAAACAGAAGAAAGACACTTTACCTTGGAAAAGTAAATGAAGTAACAAATCCATTGCTTCAGGTCAAAATTATATTGTTTATCATTTACTAAAAGAAAAATAATTTATGTTATTAACACTAAATAAAACATAGGCTATACAGAAATAACAGTGTACAGGTAGTTTTTCATAAGCATTCCTATTTTCCTATTTTAAATTCTTCACTGCAGCACATGCAGCATTACTCTGCAATCTGTAGAAGTAAGCTAAGATAACTTCCTTTGAGGAAAGTCTAATGTGCTTCCCCTTAAAAACACAGAGAGAATAAAAATTTCTAACACCAGTGTTTCTTTCAAAGTTTCATCTAAGCCTTACAAGCATAAACGCTCGCAATAAATTAGGCATCTTAGCTACTTTTACAAACAGAAAATACAGGAAATAAGTTAATTAAAAACAAAAACATTTTCAGGACTAAATGTCTTCTTTAGGCATCATTCAGTATTTAGTGTTAACCTCTCTTAGCACGACACACATCTTGAGCTTTTTTGAGGAGACTGAAGTCCTGAAGTCATTCGATTAAAATTAGGATTTAATTTTATTTAGGTTTAAGAGATCCTGCAGTTTCCTGCTATTGCTCAAGTGAAAGAGGAGTTTACCCTAAATACTTTAAACTGTTTTTAATCCTACATGCAAATTTCCTGTATTTCTAGTTGTATTATAATAAAGAGATGGAAAATATTATACAGTATATGATCACTATACCATTGCAAAAACAACAAATCTCTTTTTTGTGCAAAACGTAATGAGTCACTGTCGTATCAGTTGTAATGTATTTGAGTATATAGTGGAGTTAAACAAAAAGTTGTTAACATCATCGAGCTACTATTGAATAAAGTACAAAATAGCCAAAAGATACTTAAATAGGCTACAGTAAATATGCAAGTACATCTGCACAAATCAGCAGGGTCTTCATAAAAATTCATAAAAATGTACATCCACTACAGAAAAAAAATTGAATTGCTGTGGCCCAGTATATAGGCAGAAGTGATCTAAAATAAGATGAAAATATAACATACCTTACTTCTTTTTTATTTTCACTTCGTCTGACCAGTCCCCTGCACAAGCAAATTGAAAGCCAGCAAAGTGAGAGAACATTTAGTCCCACATACCTTCCAGAACCCAATCATCAATCGAAAACAATGATGATGATTCTCTGTGGGAGGGGCTTGAGAATCTAAGCATTATGCTCAGTAGCTGAAATAAGTGAAAAAAGTGGATTTTTTAGCACAATTTGAGCCTAAGAAACAAAAGTTATGGTTCAAATGATTACAGGGTTAATTGTTGATAAGAAAAATGTTGTTTAATACTGTATAGCCTATCTACCTTCCTTTAAAAACTACCTACAGCAGGGGTCTCAAACTCAAACTGGCTTGGGGCCATTTCTAAGACAGAAATTTCATCGGGGGGGCCGCAGTGCTATTTTAACGTTCAAAGTACAATATTTCTGTAAATGTCATGTTTAATTTCTATTATTTAATGTATAATAATACTTGAAAATATATAAGCAGTGGTTTTATCTTTTTAATATACATTACTTTATAAAAGTAAGTAAATCTTTTCTTGACCTTATCTTAACTAAGACCTATTATAACCTTGCACTAAACTAACAAATTAAATTTCTGTATACATTTATAAACTATTATAAAAAATTACCACCAGTAAGTGTTTCTGTTTTGATTTATTTTGGATTGTTTTCAGTCATAGTATTAACTTCATTATGTTCTTTGTTATTTCAGTTTTAATTAATTTTCTATTATATGTGGGAAAATATTAATAAGTGAAAGTGATCCCATAACTTTTGAATGGGTAGTCTATGTTATATAAGCAAGTTGGACAGAAAAAAAATAATACTGCTCTATGTGTAATTGAATAGTAAGCTACATGATAATATATTATACTTCATTATATATAGCAGTATACATACTTTTATCATCTGTACATTTCTTCACATCTTTTCTCTTTTCTTAACCTGGGCACTTTGATGGCTCTTTTCTTATCTGTAGTTTAAAATGTGTTGCATTACATCTACCGCTCTGCCTCTCTATGCGGTGTCTCCATAAGATGCTGTGACTTGTTGATGTGAACTAACCTCACCGCAGCTCAATCTTCGCTGAGATCCACCCGGAAGTAACAAATCTTCTCTGGACAAACACTACAAAGTCCCGACCAGATTAACTGATCGCATGGTGACAATGATATGATTGACGCGAGGTTCAGTTGAGGAATTAAAATCCGATCACGCATTCCGTTATCCTCGACATACGGAGCGCGTGGTTCATGGCTGCGTAGCAACGGGTGACGCGACCCGAGCACTTTGGAAAGTAAATGCTTTGACTCGTTTTAACGCGTTGTTAGACGCGACATGTGAACGAACACTAGAACGTTTAAATCAAAGATCAAACGAATATAAAACAAAGTAAATGAAAATTTTTCTGCGGGCCAGATTATGTTATATTTTTGAAAGGTGACGCGGGCCGCAGAGAGGGGGAGGGCGGGCCGCAAATGGCCCGCGGGCCGGGAGTTTGAGACCACTGACCTACAGGCAGTTAAAAATCTCATACACTCATCTTGATGCTTATGTTCTCTGCATTTTTGGCAGACAGCGTGTTCCTCTTTTCATATACAATATTTTCTGTTGTGCTAAAATGTAAAAAATATAAGATGTAAAAGAAATGAAAGCAAACACATTTAACAGCTGTTGACTTTGTGTACATGTTGGAATATCATACATCTTAAAGTTATTATTGCAATGGGAAGCCGCTTGCTGGGAAGCGGCCAGTATTGTCCTGCCAAAAACAAGCAGCTGTCCTCTTTGAGGGATACCTGATGGGTAGAGTTTCATCTGTGATCATGGTCCTAAATTGCATTTAACAGCTGGGGGACAATAATCATAACATTTAACAAAAGCAATTTTTTAAAAGAGACACAAATAATACAGCTGAAACTTTAAAGGAGCTCTACGTATGTTCTGAAATTTCTAACCGTTACTGACACCAGTGGCCGTTATAGAAACTGCAGCCAGTTTCATGCTCGTTCTCGGTGGGCACACTCGTACGAGCACGACCACAACAACCAGAGTTTCCGTTGCAACCACAGACAGCCAGAGGTGGAAAAAGTACTAAAATATTGTACTCAAGTAAAAGTAAAGTTACTTTAATAATATTTTACTTAAGTAAAAGTAAAGTTACTTTTCTAAAATCTACTCAAGTAAAAGTAAAAAGTAAGTCATTTTAACTTTACTCAGAGTAAAAGTTACTTTTTTTACAGCGGGGAGAGGTGGAGGATTCTAGTATAGTTAAAAAAAGACAAGGGAATATACATCTCAAACTAGTTGTTTTTAATTGTAGGAACATCTTTACAATTAAAGTGCAATAATAAAAAGTTAATAAAATAAAAAGCTTTTTTAAACTAGGAAACATTTATGGAATTGTTTAATGATTTTACATGTGAGATATGCACTTTTGAAGGTGGTCAGCAGCTTGTAAATACAATCACTATAGTAAGGTTGTAATTGATGTAACATACATTATTTTATTAAACTATATATAGTTTAAATGAGCAATGAGATGAGTGCCATGTCTATATACATTTGACACGTTTATTATCTTCTTACTTCCCTGACGACCTGGGTACCTGATGACCTTTATTCTTCTCTCTCTCTCTCTCTCTCTCTCTCTCTCTCTCTCTCTCTCTCTCTGCAATGTCTAATGACCTGCGCATTCTCGAGGACGTTTTGAAGTTGTGTTTGACTTGACGCGAAGCTGCTAGACCTCGGAAGATAATGCGCATGGTATTAAAAACGCATTGTGCAATTTCGTACTTAAGAGCATGAATCCTACCTTTCATAGAAATGAAACACTCGCTTCGCGTCAGTGGAAGGTGGTCACTTAAATATGACCAGGGGTTTCTTTCATAAGATTTGAACTGTGAGGCGCGCCTGTCTCGTCCGTCTCCATGGTTCTTTTTGCGCGTTCCCCCGGGCCGCGCCCATTTACATCCGTTGCGCGTCTTTATCACCTTGCTTTGTAAAATATTTTTTTACTCAGTAACAGATATGAGTTAAAATGTAGCGAAGTACAATGCTTTAAATAAAACATACTTAAGTAAAAGTAAAAGTACAGATTTTGAAAACTACTCAAAAAAGTAAAAATACACAAAAAAACTACTCAATTACAGTAACGTGAGTAAATGTAATTCGTTACTTTCCACCTCTGCAGACAGCTCATTGAGATTCACCAGCATGTTTACAGAAGTTACAGTACTGTAAGGTTATTGTTTGACAGACCATATTTTAGTAAAACGTTGCAGTGCTACTTTATATTTTCAACAGAAGTCTACTTCTAAAAGTTTTGTAACACTACACTGTAAAACACTCTCCCGACACTCACAATCTTAATGCACTCGTGCTCTGAATAAAGATAATTAATATTTTCACAGTAACTTTTGAAACGGTCCTGTGCTACATGCTATCGTTAGCATTACACCACATAAACAATAAAATAATATATTACAATAATATAATATATTACAAATGCCCTGTAACTATGTCTTACCTTTGCAGTAAAAAGAAAGCCAGCTCGGGGTCTGTTTTCATACCCAGTGCTGACCGGAGCTCCCTCCAAGAATCAAATGCAAATCTGATGTTTACTCTTGTCTTTGCCCCGACACCAGTCACGCTCTATTTTGGCTGCACTAGATAAGGAATTTTTTTTAACTTACGAGGAGTTTCTGTGGGTGTCTGGATTGTGCTGGAGGTTGGTCGTTTCTTTCCGTCTACAGAGTCCATTTGAAACATGTATTTAAAAGCTACTATACTAAATGCATATTAAATGTATTATATTGAACCCACTTCAAATATATTTAATGCATTTCAAGATATATTTAAAGTCAATTTTAATCTATTTGCATTATATTTAATATATTGAAATTGTGTTAAATTGGAACAACTTTAAATATATTTAGTGCAATTTAAGTGTACTTCTTTAAAATTCATTTGAAATGCACTTCTCATACACTTAAAAATACAGTTAGAATACATTTAAAGCTTAATTTAACTGTGCTTTAAGAACACTTTAATAGTACTTCAGCATATTACAAATATACTAGCATTACATTAATAGAAATGTATTAGCATTACACTACTATTTTATTATAAAGCTGTTTTTAATATTTAAAATGTTACATTAAAATCATTAAACATTAAGACACATACACAGATTTTGAATACAGAACAATTTAATATACTTCATATTGTGTTGTGTACATTACAAAAATATCTAAAGTAAATTAATCAAGCAAGCACAGATACATAGATAATCTCTTGACCAAAGAGAAACAATATAAAACAAATATCAGAGAAATGCAATTACAGAGCTACTTTACAGAGCTATCAAATTGTACAACATTAACATTAAATGTATTAATGAAAAGTACACTATGAATATGCAATCACTGAATAGGCATAAGCAATGATTATATAATAATCGTAATGTAATTCTCTGCATAAAAAGTTACTGAAAAATTTTTTTTAAGTGCAATTTAAAGTCGGAGTGCACAATGTTTGAAAAACGCTTTGGAAAAGGAAATTGGGCCGACTACCAAAACACACTTGTAGCCAACCAGTAGTAAGGGGCGTGTCTACTAACCGACACCCTTGCCGGGGTTGCGTATGTGTGTGGTGGCTCTATCAAAAGAAGGTCCAGATTCTATTGGGGTAGAGACATGTTTGTTTAGGTAATTTCAAATGTTAACATTGGCTTTCAAAAATGGTGCACTCCGCCTTTAACCAACTTAAGATAAACCTGTAAAAAGCTGAACCAAAACAAAAAACAGTTTAGATGTCACATGTTTAAGTGGAGGGTCACTTCTTCTTGCAATTCAGACACCGTAGTAATTGAAGACTGCTTTATCACACGGTCTGTGAAAAGGAAACAGAATATACCAATTAACCAATAATGAATGAACATTTGGCTATCCATGTTTAAAATAAATTGGCATAGATATGCATGTATGGAAGTTTTGTTAACTTCTCAGTTTACCTTTAAAAGCTTTGACTGTGTCCTCATCAAGCGTGTCAGTTTTATCTGTCACAGCACTCTAAAAGTGGGAATGAAGATAGGATTAGAACAGGCTCATGATATAAAGCAACCTGTGTGTATTACAGTATATGTTTTACATTGATAATTGTGTGTTATTTGAACCTAGATCATTTTCCATTGTTTGTCTATTGTGATCTTGCAAACGTAAGGTTCACCTCTGTTTAAGGAGATTTAAGGAAATCAGAAATGATGCCAAACAGGGCTCCAGACTGCCATCAAATGGTGTCATTTTGCCAGCTAAATTTGAGAGTGTGCCACTGAATTTGACATCCAGTCGCACATGTGCGACCAGCAAATTTGACCTTTTTTTGTGATATGACACTGAATTTGAAACAGCACATTGTACTTTCTGAATCTATAATTAAAGTATTTATTAGTAATACAGTGGAAATTAGTAGACATGTGAATATTTGGTTAGCATGTTAATTTTCTGTGTGTGCCCCTAAATTTTCTGGTTGCGCCCCTAAAATTTTCAGTTGGGGGCATCTGTGCTCCTAGTAAAAAAAGTTAGTCTGGAGCCCTGCCAAATGGTATATGCAAGGATGACTAGGCCAAGTCCCTTACAGCTTTACAATAAAAAATAAAACAGGTTTTTACATGAATAACTCAAAAGGACAGAAATTAGCCACCTGGAATGGATGTGTTGCAAACGTTTTTCTTCCGAATCACTCCACATTTGTCCCGATTCAAAAATGTCAATAGCAGTTGATCTGAAAAACAACAGGCAGGTAAATGATGATTAATGATTTGTTTTCTTTTTAAGTATTACTTAGCCTGAGTACAATATATTTAAAGGTATAGCGGAAGATTATCCCGAATTATTTAAAAGAACCGCCCCTCGATATTTTTTTAAAAATGCACACGCAACACTCTCCCCTCCTCCCGAGAGGGAACGCCTGTTAAACGTGTGCAAGAGACAAAGACAGAGCATGCAGGAGCTCAGTTCTTCTCTTCGCTCTGTTTTCAAGTTTCTGTCGGCATGTTTACCGCGTCTGTGCGGTTCGTGACTTGTGCCAGGGCTAGCATCGCTAATCATAGCTTACATCAACTTTTACTAGCAGTGATTTTAAATGGATTTCTCCAAATAGCATGACAAAATGTACCTTTCCAGTAGAAACTTCGCGTGGGAAGCCCAACCTGTGCTTTTAGCGCACGCCAGCTTGTGAAATATTCTCCCATAAACATTTTGGTCTTGTTTCTTTCTTCATAGTCCTTTTTCTTCTTGTCATACAATTCGTGGACACTTTTTCTCTTGCGACCCTCAGACATTTTGAAAAAAAAAACCACAGCGAGAACGCGAGCTTCAGTGAATGGTTGAAACCGTAGCACAACACATATACACGTGAAAGTGCGCATGTGCAGCAAGCGAACCTAGAGGCGAGCATGTACGACGGTTATACGTCAACATATAATCAGAATGATTGACATCTGGGATGACCAATAATCTTGATGATCCACCCGGAAAACGAAAATCTTCCGCTATACCTTTAAGACAATATAATATAATCAAACCCAGCCTCTGCAGTTTTACAATCTCTCATAAAAGTATCCCTTCTTACAATGTCATTTTTGTGTCCATATGTAATTAGAAATACATTTAAAAATAAACAAAAAGACAATAAGGTTGTCAAGATTGAACTGCTATACATTAGCCATTGAACATTACTGGAGTTATAATAACCATATGGTCATATCATGGTATTTTCAGGTAAGACAGCTCATACATTCATTTTAAACTAACGTTAGCATTGCAAGAGAAACAATAGAAAAACTTAAACGTGAACTTAATGATATTCAAATATCAACAACAAACTTACCACCAAGAATAAGTATTTCTATGGGCTGTATCTTCATTTGTTCCTGTCTACTTGGCTCTGGTTGGTCATATTTATGTCGCTGTGCTAAAAAAAAATGAAAGGTTTTAATGATTTCTGAAATGCTTAAGAGAAATGCTTAGTCACACAATAACGACGTTCCAATTACCACACGTGACACCGACATAACGTTACATAAAGAAGCTGGGTTAAAATAAGGACAACTGTAATGTTTTACTTATTCAATATTTAACTAAATAAAGAAATGCGAAAATCTGTCATCACTTACCCTCGTGTTGTCTCGTTCATCTCCAAACAAAAAGCGAAATACTTTTTCCCTCGACGTCAGATCCACTAAAACTGCTCATATTTTAAATCGAGTTGTTTTATCTTAGTCCTCTGGTGAAATATGATCGCCGATTAATTAAATAAATATGTTTAATGCAGAGTCGCCATCTAATTTAACAGTTTATACATTTAATGCAAGCGACCGCATGCACCTTGTGAACTGAACTGAACAACAACAGCTTTCAAATAGCACCGTGACGTGTACTATGACAACAACCAATCAGGTTTAGTCACGTGTGTCACGTGTGTTGTTTGAAAATAATAGTACAATATCATATAAGTAGACGCCCTATCGACCGCTACTGCCTACTGGCGGGGTGAGATATGGGGCCGCCATCTTAGATGGGTCACCCGCTCCACTCAGTGTAATCTGTATGACTGGTGGAATGAGCTATCAGCGCATTTAATTAATCATATCTCAGTGAATACCGAACTGATTTTCACGCGGGTTTTTTTGCTGCAAAGGTCATTCATGGAGCTATGATACAGGACACATGGATCGGCGTATTTTAACCCCTTATGTGCCGCAAATCCCGTTTGAGTGGGGGTGACAATGTGATTGTCACGGTAGGATAAGTCCATCGTGACTTTCTGTGTTGTGTTTGTCTGTATGACTGAAGTGTGTGTGTGTGCGTGTCTGATCGCTAATGATCTGAGTGAGTGCAGGTGTGCGTGATTGCTTTGCTCCAGCTGGTGGTAGTTACTCAAACGGCATATATACTCACCCATTCTCTCTTCCCACTGCCAGATGATTATGCTACGTGTCTTACCTGTGTTTATCGTGTCGTGTGTTCCTGTGGTCTCGTCTTCGCTTGGAGTTCTGCCTGTCTGTGTATCCGGTTTCATCCGTCATCCTGACTTCACTCACGAGCACTAGGATTCGTCACCGCAGCCTTTGTCTGTCCTACATACCATCATATCATCTGTGTCATCTGTTCAATAAACCTTGTTCATTTAACTTGCATTTGCTTCCTGATTTTTCAAACCAGTCATCACAGAATCATCTGGCCTACATGGAAGCAGCAGGTAAAGGATCCCCGGCTCGGTTTGAAGAGTTTATCTCCGCTGCCATACATCGCTTCACCACCCAGGACAGTCGGATTGAGGAACTGAGCCGGGGAATGAAGGATATGACAGACAAAGTGTCCGAGCTCACCCAGGCGATCCAACAGCTGACGCTACCCACTGCGCCACCCGCACCGTCTGTTCCTCCTACACCACCCGCGAGCGCGTCCCGTCAGGAACCTAGACTTTCTACGCCGGAGAAATACGCAGGTGATCCAGAATGTTGTAGACCATTTCTATCTCAATGCTCTCTCCATTTCTTTCTTCAGCCCCAGACTTACATCACGGAGGAGAGTAAAGTGGGATTTGTGTTATCCCTCCTGACGGGAAAGGCGGCGCGTTGGGGAACAGCGGTGTGGGAAAATCACGACCCGTGTACCCAGAGTTTCGAGGCGCTGTCAGCTATGATGAGGAAGGTGTTCGATCGATCTGCAGTTGGTAGAGATGCGGCTAGGAAGTTGGCCGATCTGCGTCAGGGTACACGGTCCGTTTCTGACTATGCCATTGATTTTCGTACACTAGCGGCGGACACGAATTGGAACGAGGAAGCGCAGTGGGATATTTTCCTGCATGGGTTAACCGGCCGCATCCAGCGCGAACTTCAACATGGGGAGATTCCAGCTTCTCTCAATGGACTCATTGACGCGGCTATTCGAGCGGATATCCGTCTGAGGAGTATTCCAGCTTACGACGATGATGGTTGTTCTCACGCTGTTCCAGAGGGAAGACCGTCGTCGAGAGAGAGTGCGGCCGGTTCTTCCATATCCGATCCGGAACCCATGCAGGTGGGTCGAGCTCGGCTTTCCCGGGAGGAGAGGATTCGCCGTCGATCACTGGGGCTTTGCTTGTACTGCGGAGAGGCCGGGCACCTCATCCATCGGTGTCCGGTAAAAGGCAACGCCCGGGAGTAGTGCTGGGGTTACTTTCGGGCGGAATCTCTTCAGCAAAGACCCCTTTAACATCTACCCTCCTCCCGGCGAAGCTGTGGTGGCGCAACACACATCTCACCTGTGACGCACTACTGGACTCGGGAGCCGAGGGGAATTTAATCGATCACCACTTTGCACGTAAGCTCCAGGTTCCGTTGACAGCTCTCTCCAAACCCATTTCACCCTTCGCACTCAATGGTAGTGAACTATCTGTCATCACTCACATCACGGACCCGGTCACCATCTGTATTTCTGGCAATCATTCTGAGACTTTGCAGTTTTATGTCACTATTTCCCCTCTGGCTCCCATTGTACTTGGACATCCTTGGCTGCTTAAACACAACCCATCTATCAACTGGAGATTAGGAACTATCACCGGTTGGAGTGAATCTTGTCATAAGTCCTGTCTTGTCTCTGCTTGTGTATCTGTCTCTGCGTCTGTGTTTCAGGAGGAGACGGTGGACTTAACTAACGTGCCCGTGGAGTATCAGGACCTGAAGGGAGTGTTCAGTAAGTCTCGGGCCGATTCTCTACCTCCTCATCGTTCCTATGACTGTGCCATAGAGTTATTGCCAGGTACGTCTCCGCCTAAGGGCAAGCTTTACTCTCTATCTGTTCCTGAGATGAAGGCCATGGAGAAATACATTTCTGATTCTTTAGCAACCGGGTTCATCCGCCCTTCCTCATCTCCAGCGGGGGCGGGGTTCTTTTTTGTTAGTAAGAAGGATGGATCTTTGCGACCTTGTATTGATTACCGAGGGTTGAAAAACATTACGGTAAAGAATACTTATCCTTTGCCGTTAATGTCTTCAGCTTTCGAGAGGTTGCAAGGAGCATCCGTTTTCACAAAATTGGATTTACGCAATGCTTATAATTTGGTTCGCATAAGGGAGGGGGACGAATGGAAAACTGCATTTAACACCCCTCGTGGCCATTTTGAGTACTGCGTGATGCCTTTCGGGCTATCTAACTCGCCGGCAGTTTTCCAAGCACTCGTTAATGACGTGTTGCGAGACATGGTAGACCAGTTTCTGTATGTTTACCTGGATGACATACTGATTTTTTCTTCGTCTCTCCAGGAACATGTGCAACACGTACGACGAGTGCTTCTTAGGTTGCTAGAGAATGGGCTTTTTGTCAAGGCGGAGAAATGCGAATTTCATGCACAGTCTGTTTCTTTCCTAGGGCACATCATTTCGACTGAGGGCGTCCGTATGGATCCGGAGAAGGTTAAGGCTGTGGTTGATTGGCCATCCCCAGAGTCTCGCAAGGCCCTGCAGAGATTTCTGGGGTTCGCCAATTTTTACCGGCGTTTCATTCGCAATTTCAGCCAACTAGCCGCACCTCTGACTGCCTTGACCTCCGCTAGTACTGCGTTCAGGTGGTCGGAGGCAGCCCAGACTGCTTTTACCAAACTGAAAGGCTGCTTTGTTTCAGCCCCAATTCTTGTGGCCCCTGATCGTAAGCGTCAGTTCATAGTGGAGGTCGATGCGTCAGATGTGGGGGTAGGAGCCGTGTTATCTCAACGCACATCCTCAGACGGAAAGGTGCATCCCTGCGCGTTTTATTCCCATCGTTTATCGCCTGCCGAACGTAATTACGACATTGGTAATCGGGAATTGTTGGCTGTTAAACTAGCACTGGAAGAATGGCGTCATTGGCTTGAGGGGTCGGGTGTGCCTTTCGTAGTTTACACTGATCACAAGAATCTCGAATACATCAAATCTGCTAAACGTTTGAACTCTAGGCAGGCTCGGTGGGCTTTATTTTTCGGTCATTTCGATTTCACTTTGTCCTACCGTCCAGGTTCTAAAAACACCAAACCTGATGCTTTGTCCCGCATTTTTTAGCGTTCCGATCGTGCTTCCTCTCCCGAGCCCATTTTACCGGAGACTATATTCATCTCCGCGCTCTCATGGGAGATCGAATCGAAGGTGATCAAAGCCTTAGAAGGGGTAACGCCCCCGGCCCATTGCCCACCGAACCGGTTATTTGTGCCAGAGGGACTGAGATCAGAGGTACTTAAATGGAGCCATAATTCCAGTATAGCTTGCCATCCAGGGGTCAGTCGAACCAAGTTTTTGGTTAAGCAACGATTTTGGTGGCCAGGGATGGCTCGTGACACACACGATTTTGTATTGGCTTGTTCGGTTTGTGCTGTGGGTAAGGCGTCTAATCGTCCTCCTGACGGGTTACTTAGACCGCTGCCGGTCCCTTCGAGACCCTGGTCCCATATTTCGCTCGATTTCATTACCGCCCTCCCACCCTCCCAGGGTAATACAGTGATTTTAACCGTAGTGGACCGATTCTCGAAGGCGGCTCATTTTATTCCCTTGCCCAAATTGCCTTCAGCCAAGGAGACAGCGGTCGCTATCGTTGACCACGTATTCCGGTTACATGGCCTTCCGACAGACGTGGTCTCCGATAGGGGTCCTCAATTTATATCTAAGTTTTGGCGTGAGTTTTGCAGGTTGCTAGGGGCTACGGTTAGTCTGTCTTCGGGGTTTCATCCTCAGACCAATGGTCAAACCGAGCGAGCCAATCAGGATTTGGAAAGAGTGTTGCGATGTTTGGTCTCCAAGAATCCTTCCTCCTGGAGCCAACAACTCTCTATGGTGGAGTACACGCACAATTCATTACCAGTGTCAGCTACGGGCCTATCTCCGTTTAAGTGTAGTTTAGGGTACCAACCACCATTATTTCCCAGTCTGGAGTCCGAGGTCGCGGTCCCCTCCGCGCACGCTTTCGTCCAGAGGTGTCGTCGCACTTGGAGTAGGGCACGTGAGGTCATACTCCAAGTGAGACAACGCACCAAGGCCAAGGCCGATCGCCACCGGTCGAAGCCTCCCGTTTACGTCATGGGTCAAAAAGTGTGGCTTATATTCCGATGCGTTCCGTCTCGAATAAATTGACTCCCAAATTTATAGGTCCATTTTCTGTTGCTAAAATCATTAATCCAGTAACAGTCCGCCTTAATCTCCCTCCTGTGTACAGACGAATTCATCCGGTTTTCCACATTTCCAAAATCAAACCCGTGTTTAAATCTCGTCTTAATCCGCCTGTCCCGGTTCCCCCCCGCCTCGTATCGTAGATGGGGAACCAACCTATTTGATTAATCGTATTCTGGACTCTAGACGGAGGGGACGCGGATTTCAGTACTTGGTGGATTGGGAAGGTTACGGTCCGGAGGAGAGAAGTTGGGTTCCGGCTCGGGACATATTGGATCACTCCCTTATTGATGATTTCCATCGCAGGTCAAGGAGCCCGGGAACGTCAGGTGACGTCCGTGGGGGAGGGGGTACTGTCACGGTAGGATAAGTCCATCGTGACTTTCTGTGTTGTGTTTGTCTGTATGACTGAAGTGTGTGTGTGTGTGTGTGTGCGTGTCTGATCGCTAATGATCTGAGTGAGTGCAGGTGTGCGTGATTGCTTTGCTCCAGCTGGTGGTAGTTACTCAAACGGCATATATACTCACCCATTCTCTCTTCCCACTGCCAGATGATTATGCTACGTGTCTTACCTGTGTTTATCGTGTCGTGTGTTCCTGTGGTCTCGTCTTCGCTTGGAGTTCTGCCTGTCTGTGTATCCGGTTTCATCCGTCATCCTGACTTCACTCACGAGCACTAGGATTCGTCACCGCAGCCTTTGTCTGTCCTACATACCATCATATCATCTGTGTCATCTGTTCAATAAACCTTGTTCATTTAACTTGCATTTGCTTCCTGATTTTTCAAACCAGTCATCACATTGATGTACATCTTTAAATGAATATTTCTCTGGGATTCTTTGGGCTAGAAACCTAATCTTGGTCTTGTTTTAAAGAAGACAATTTAGGGTTTTTCACAAATGAGTTAGAAAGTAAAAATATTAAATACATTTTTATAGCCGTTTACCTTTATTTTAATATATAAAATAATGCAGTAACATATTAATTTATAAATAAAATTACATAAAAGTTAATGTTTCACACAATAAATAATGTTAACATGAAGCAATATGTCTCAAGTAGTTGTGATCCAAGTTTGTGTCACAATTTTAATGGTTTTACGAACAACTGCCACTAGATTTTGCCACATACTCTTGTACTTTTGTATACTCACAAACTAATAAATTACTGTCACCGCATTATTATTCATGCAAAAAGGTTTTGAAATATTAAAACTACTTTCCAACAATATATAGTTTGTCAAGATTTAGGTTTAGAATATTAGTGTTACAAACACTAATGTGGACAGCGCCACTTAATGTTCATAGTAGGAATTAATGAATATTCACTAAACAGTAATAAAGATATAAAGTGAGTCCGAAATCAAAATATGTGAAGTAGGATATAAGATATTTTATAAATCACACACAGTATAAATATGACAAAGCTGCAGAAACAGATAGTTGCAGTAAAATAAGACTTTTTAATAAGGTGAAGAAACACTTTAAAATGATTTGTAACGAAGAGGAAGAAGAGGAAAATGCTCCACAGTGCTCTGGCATCTTATCTGCTGCCATGCAACGAAACTAGGAGTACGACTGGTTTAAGATGGCGGCTGTATTTCTCAGTCCCCAGCGGCCAATAGGGCATCTAGTGTTCTATATTATATCTATGATAAACACTAGCAAACGTAAGATTTTAAGCAAATCTTTGAAAAAATTGTTTATTATGCAATCGGAATGATATAATGTTGAAATGCTTGAGGAAAGTTCAATGTTAGCTTATTACAATTAATGAATCATGTTTTGAAAAAAGTATGTTTTATCCAAATATACTAAAACTTTACTAGAAGTACATTTGTGTTTAGCATATTTCTTAAAAGTGTAATTATGCATATATTTATTACCAGCATACTTCTATTACACTTAATATAAATACATTAAAAATATTCTTAAGTTTAGCATATTTCTTTAAAATGTAATTAAGTATATATTTATTACCAATTTACTTCTAGTACACTTAATATAAATACATTAAAAATATTCTTAAGTTTAGCATATTTCTTTAAAATGTAATTAAGTATATATTTATTACCAATGTACTTCCAGTACACTTAATATAAATACATTAAAAATATTCTTAAGTTTAGCATATTTCTTAAAAATGTAATAAAGCATATATTTATTACCATTGTACTTCTAGTACACTTAATACAAATACATTAAAAATATTCTTGAGTTTAGCATATTTCTTTAAAATGTAATTAAGTATATATTTATTACCAATGTACTTCTAGTACACTTAATATAAATACATTAAAAATATTTTTAAGTTTAGCATATTTCTTTAAAATGTAATTAAGTATATATTTATTACCAATGTACTTCCAGTACACTTAATATAAATACATTAAAAATATTCTTAAGTTTAGCATATTTCTTAAAAATTTAATTAAGTATATATTTATTACCATTGTACTTCTAGTATACTTTTAAAAAATATGTTTAAATGCAATTTAACATATTTTTAATACACTTCAAATAAGTATGTTGGAAATACAAATGTATTATAAACATACTATTTGTATTTTAAGTATATTTTTAATACATTAAATACTACGTCTTTTTGACCTGGGAGAACTATAGGATTTTTTTTAATGAGACCCAAGATAAAATAAACACACACAAATATATTCATGTTAGTTACCCGCGTCTCTTCTTGAATATGATAACTGCAGCGCAAAGCAGGAGAAGCAGAAGTACAGGAGCTATAACACACGGCCCATAAATCTCCATTCCAACACCTTGAATTCCTGATGATGATGATGATAATAAATCACGGATCTGTGAGGAATTTGCAGAAGAGAACCCAAATGCAGACGATGTCAGGGGGAAGCAAAATAAACACTTTATTAACAAACACAAAACAAAAGCCCACGAGGGAGCAAGCACATAAACAGCACGAAATGACCAAAGACTGAACACTGAACTTGACTAAGACTTAGACATGAAACTAGACTAACTGGATCTTTACTTCACTCAAACAGTTGACACAAGAACAATACAAAATGACACAGCAAATGACAATGAACACGAAAGGATATATATATAAAAGCTAAACAAGATAATGAGGCAAGACAGGTGATGGGTATAAACTAATGATAACTAATAAGCAGGAGAACGAGGGGGCGGGGTCACAGGACAAGACACCGGAGGCACATGCCAAACACAAAAACAAGGCATGAACCTCCGCACAAGGCCAGGGACTGCCAGAACTCTGCCATCATGACAAAATACAAATATAACAAGACTTCAAGGCAGAGTCCTGACAGGATCACAGATCATCAGATACAGAAATGCAATGCAACAGCACAACGTTTTTTTTTTTTTAAATGCCACTTACTTTTGACACTCAGTTCAGTTGAACTATTAACCATCTTCACTTTATCAGCCCAAAACTTTGCATTGCAAACAATTTCATCTATCTCTTCGTATCCGGTCGGGATAAAGGTCACAGTGGAGACAGTGGTTTCCCAGACTCCTCCGCTCATGCTCCGGTGGCTGACTGTTTCTCGGGCAGTCTTGATGCTCCAGGTGATGCCGGGGGGATGAGAGGGGCAGGTGTGCTTGACTGAACATTTGATTGTGACGCGCATGCCAGGCTCGATGTTTTCAGGAAGCGATGACACCACAGGATTGTCTGGTTGGGCTTTTCACAAAAGACACAAATACATTTACATATTTGTAAAATACAGGAAACAAACGCTGGGGAAGTAAATATTTAAGAGTATAACTATTCTGGAAATATTCTGTGAAGTAATTTAATTTATAACTTTAAAGCAGCTGGTCTTAAAGTGTATTTTAGTGGATGTATGGAGTCATACAGATGTTTAGCTAAGTAACCACATGTATAGTTTATCACATTACATGTTCAACTAAATTGTTGACACCTTACGGGGCGGTTTCCCGGACAGGGGTAGACTAGTCCTAGACAAAAAAAAAATGTCAGAGCTGTCTAAACTGAAAACAACTTGCACTGACATATCATCTTAAAGGTATAGCGGAGGATTTTCTGGAATTTTAGAAAAGAACCGCCTTCTCGACTTTTTAAAAAATGCAATTGCACAACACTCCTGATTGACAACTAGGAGGACCAATAGTCTTGATGATCCACCCGGAAAAAGAAAATCCTCCGCAATACCTTTAAAATACATCAGTGCATTTTGTTTTGCCTCAAAATGCACGCCAGTACTGTTTTTAGTAAGTCATGTTTGTTAAAACTAGTTATATTTCCTAAGTAAAACTAAGGTCTAGTCCTGGTTTAAGATAATCCCTGTCCAGGAAACCTCCCCAAAGTGTGTTAATCTATGCTTCTATTTTGTTTTGATATAATTTAATCACATTTATCACCTACCGGAGCGGGCCTCTAGTGCCCCTTCGGACGTTTCACCTCGAGGAGGTCCCCAAAAGCACCACCAATGACCAGACACGAAACCAGATAAGTAAAATTTGAACAATCTTTATTTAACCCCCTGGGGTCCAAAAACGCGGGGCCGCGTTTTGACGTGTTTTTTCCTTATCATGGCAGAATCACCTTAAAATACTCCATCATTAATAATCATACACTTACGTGTTTGACATCATTTGAAACGGTAAAGGGTCTTCTTTAATATGTGTTCATTCACAATAACAACAGATCTTTGTGTTTTTGTCAAATAAAGAAAATAAACAGGGTGTGCATCCAGACATTTCTGTCTCCGCCAGCTGTCTCTCAAAACACGTTACAAAAATTAATTGAAACTCCGCGAATACTCGTCACACAAGCATGATACACACATCCAAAGAAAGCCTGAAATGTCTACTTTTAAACAAGCTAAATATAATCGAAAACAAATATTGCCTGTTTATGTAATCTGCATTGAAGTAAAGAGAGTACCGTTTTTCCTGGCTGACTTCATTATCTTTAATTTGGTCACGCCCACAGCTGTTGACATGGTAATGAAGACACGAGCTGAGCGTAAAGTTTGATCAGATTTAAAGACTTTTTACAGCATGTTTGGATTATAAACTTTATTCACACACGTGAGGAATATCTTCATTTATGTCTGGACATTGAGGAAGAGAAGCATTTATCTTTAACATTACCTAAGAAGAACAATGGAGAACGTACTGCTGGATTAGAAGTAAGTAACGTTAACAGTTAATTTATACCATTTATATTTGCTATCATGTAACTTAATATGCTCATGGCTTGTGCAGTTCAGCCTACATACAGTAATGTTAAGCAACCTTAGCAGACTACACGCTTCGCATTGTTTACAAACGGACGCGATCTCACGTAATGGCGAATTTCACTGTTGCATGCTGTAACAGTGTTAAACACAGTTATTCACTTATATCCTTCATGGAAACTTTCAATAAGCCTGAACTGCTGTATCTTTTAAGTGTGTGCTGTAATATGATTCCATGTTTACATGCTTATTTACAAACGAGTACGCGTGACCTCCCGTAATGGCGGATATCTGTTACATGTTGTACAGTGTTAAGACACAGTTATTCACTTTCGTATCTGTCATGGCAACTTTGAGTAAATGCTGCACTGCGGGATTTGTTGTAAAATGATTCCATATTGTTTACATGCAAGGTAATTCCATACATTGCGCTTTACACGCGACACCGTTTTTATGAGCGCTGCGTTCGGAGCGGAGACACGGAGACGCGAGCTCGCGCACATGCGATGTGTTTTTAAAGTTCATACGCGCTTACAGAAACACGTTTAAAACAGAAGCTAGACGATAAGGGGATGGGCATCTGAAAACAGTTATCTGAAAACAGCTTTTTATATTATTTGCTGCAGATGTTTATCTGAGATTAAGTTTATGTACAAGATAGTATAATTTAACTTAGTATCAGTGACATTTACCCATCAGTTATATAAGTAAGGGTATTTCTGTGGACAATTTATGCTAACAGCTGTTTATAACTCTCTTAGAGGTCTGCATCTCTCTCATCAGTACAAAACTATGAAGTGGAAAAACACTTTTTGGACATAAAGTTATATGGTAACATGAGCCACATGAAGTTTACAGCTCTGTTGTGTATCAGTTTCTTAGTTTATACAAAGTTTTTGAATAGGGTATGTTTCCAAATAAACTTAAAATATCCTACTAACCATCATTTCTATTTTGATTATATTGTTAACTTAATAAACCTCAAACAAACATGTATACATTTGTCCTCACATTCTTCATTGTAGTTCATTCTCACATTCCTGCCTCTTTATGCAGCTCATTATGCGAGCCTTTGTTTGCTTGCTGTCAATCAATCCTTCTCGCATACGGCCCGTCTAAACAAAAAGTGTCTTACAATTTCTAAATCAATACATTGTTTTATGTGAATAAGTAGGCATGGTGATTGTCACATCATTTTAAAGAAAAAACTCTAGACTACTAGATTATGTTTAGAAAAGTCTTGTTAAAACATGTTTAGTATGGGTTTTGTGGACTTATATCAGTGACTTAAAAATTTTGCTTTTTTAAAAACCACGCATAAACCTTTTTCTCTAAAAAATACAAACATGTACATACATGTAGCTCATATAATATTTTAGCCCAGTTTGTGCTGAACGCAGTGGTATGAGACACTTCCCATTATTATGTTTTAAAGCAACTGAAAAAAGATCAAATGTAAGAGCATGTCAGAACCTCTGAGAGTGTCCCAAAATGGTCGGACCCCAGAGGGTTAAATTATTTAAAAGCAAAAATGGGGATGGGGAAAGGGGATTAAAATGATCTCTGTTGTGTATCGTTGCAGGGGGGAGTGAGAGAGGGGCCAAGGGGAAAGGGACGGAGCTCCTTCATCCCCAGTACGTATGACTCCTTCTAATGTGTACAGGTCGTAACTTCCTCGGTTTCTCCTTCGTATCCACGTGGCGCCCTTCTCGACTCATGGAGGCAAATAGAACACACAATTAATAGGAGGTTTGAACTCCAGTGGTCACCTGTATGTTGAGATCCTTCCTTGGCGGAGCCTGGTGGTGAGCTATGGAACAGAGCCAAGGCCCCGCCTCGCCGTGAGAGGTGAATCCTTTCTCCTGCTCCTCAAGGATACTCCCACGCTGCCTCCTGTGATCGCAAACAGTTAGAGACTTTTTGGGGCCTGGTTCTCTCTTCAGGTGACGCAGGTAGTCTGCAAGGGGGTGTACAGGTGCAGCAAGGGGGAGGGGGTACTCTCGGTCTTAACAGGTAAGTATAACTCTCGACTTCTCTCTTGGACCTCCAACTGGCGAACACACTACGTGGGACATTCGGACGTAACAGGTAAACGTGACTCTTTAACTTTACTTTCAGTTCTCCAACAGACGGGCACACTACAGTACGTGGGACTTTCGGACGTAACAGGTAAGTGCAACTCTTAACTTTACTTTCAGTTCTCCAACAGGCGGGCACACTACGTGGGACTTTTCAGACGTATCAGGTAAGTGCAACTCTTAACTTTTACTTTCAGTTCTCCAACAGGCGGGCACACTACGTGGGACTTTCGGACGTAACAGGTAAATGTAACTCTTCAACTTTACTTTCAGTTCTCCAACTTGTACAGAGTTTACTCACACTACCTTCGGTCTTCTTTCACAGCGTGGAGGAGTAAAGAAGGAAACGGTACATCACCTGACCAAAGGACCAGTACGGGCGGCTGGGTGTAGACTCGCTCTCCGCCTTGTCCAAGGAGGACCTAAGAGGTACTTGCTTCACAGTGAACAGCAATCGCTCCTCCAACACACAACAGCACAGGTTAGGTAAGTATGACTCTGGATTTTTCGTCTAGATTGTTTTCCACTCAATGCAGTATCAGTGTAACACTTTATTTACCGTACTCACGGTTCTTCCTTAGCGGCAAAATACACACAGACCAGGGGGATAATAGGGGGATCCACGATGGTACCACCGCTTCGGCACTTCACAAGCCTACTCACACGGTACTTCACCTGGAGCTGTAGTAAGGACGAATGGCAAGAACACAGCAGCACTCTGGTGCACACACAGCAATTCAGCACACTCACCCACAGCAGCCCACACTCGTTCGTGATATTAAAGGCCAATCTCTTCACGTTCAGTCCGGCTTAGGATTGGGAGAACGCCGTTCGAGCCCGTCATGGTGAGTGGGATGTAGTTCGTCTGCCCCCTGGTCTTGTTCTGCCAGCCGCTTCCTTTGTTGGCGCGCCCACTACTTCATACTTCCACAGTGGGGCCACTGTAACACACGCTCTCAGCCTTTCCACACACAGTTAGTTCTCACTTCAATAGTTCACTTTACAACAACAATGTGGGTACTCACGACTTTGTTCTTGTTCTCTCTCCTCGCAGCTCTTTGCTTCCGGGTTAGCGATGTATGACTTTCTGGCAGCATTCACCATACACCGACTTCAGGCAAGGCTGGCTAATGTCATAATATCCGTACCTCGTTTAGGGAAATTCTCCGGCGAAACGCCCCTCTTCTTAATAATCCACTTATCTTTACTTTGTGTTCAGTCCGTCCCGTCCGTCTTCACCCACAATGCCGCTTCTTTGTCCACACGCTGCGTATTTACACGTCCATCATCAAACACAACCGACCACTTCCTGGTTTCCTGATGCTGCTTTTAACCTTCTAGCTGGCTCATTTAGTCCAATGAGCTCTCGCCGCGTCATCGCACACACCTGGTGTGTATTTCGCCCCGATTGCTGTTGCTAGGGGTTACCCGGAAGTGCCGGTGTTTGCGGAAGTTGGTCCGGGCAGAACTTTTCCTCACCACTTTTGGTTCCGCCTGTTCATCACTTGTGACAAACTTCTCTGCTCTTCTTTGCCCCACGCCCTTCACCTTCATCTGACTTAACAGGTGATGATTTTGCTTCTTTCTTTGTGAAGAAAACAAACTCAATCAGCAGTCAGTTCTCTGCCCCACTGCCTCTTGCACAGGCTCAAAATCCTGATGCATGCTCACTCCCCTCTTTCTCTCTCCTGAAGAGGATGTTTCTAAAACCTTTGTTATGAACCACCCGACTACCTGCCAGTTAGATCCCATACCCACCCATCTCCTTCAGGCAATTTCTCCTTCGGTCATCCCTGCTCTCACACACATGATAAATTCCTTTCTTTTACACTGATACATTTCCCACAGCTTTAAAAGAGGCCAGGATAACCCCACTGCTGAAGAAACCCACTCTTAATCCTGCAATGTTGGAGAACTACAGACCTGTATCTGTCGTTCCCTTCATTGCCAAGACTCGTTAGTGTGTGCTTTTTGACCAGCTCTCCTCCTTCACACAAAATGACCTCCTGGACAGCAACCAGTCCATTTTCAAGAGCGGTCAATCTACCGAAACTCCCCTGCTCTCTGTCATAAAGCATGAATCTGTAGCATGCCATTTTCTGAATCTATAAAATTTTCTGGCTGGTCTTAGCTGTTTTTTATATGATGTTTTACTATTCCCTCCCACTTTCTTACCTCTCAGATCATCTTGATTTTAATCCATCTTTTCATCTTGTTCGTTATTTATTTCTTTTCGGTTCACATTGAAAGTGTCTAAGACGTTGATGTTTTTGTATTGTAATTGCATTCAGGGGCCCGTTCTTCGTACGTCGCTAACTCAGTTAGCTGGATTTGATTATTGACGATTTGGCATGATCTTGGATTATTTGGTTCTTCGAAGCTCATCCTAGACTTGCTGTCAAAGCAACAGGTCCGTAAGCTCAAACCTGCTCGGGAGCAGGCTTATTTCAAGTAAACAAGATTAGTTTGTACCTTTTTAAGCGGATGTGATACGGAAAGTCTGACGCAGTCGCGTATTCTCCATTATACGAGCGCAATCTGCGCAAGTTGCATGATTAATATAAAGAGCTTTTCAAATTCAACACATAATACAAAAGGATATATTAATTAAATCTTTTAGCTATGTTATTTAAAAAATATATAATATAACAAATATATTTTTTTCTGTACTTGTGGGACTTTTTTTGTGTAACAGGTGTTTGATTATTATTCTTAAACGAATGACAAGACAAACATGCTGATCACATTCATTTTAAATTTGTTTGAATTAATCATACCCAGCACTAATAGATGTTATGTACAATAAAGACTATTACACAGTGTGAAATAATTTTCATTTTAATAAACTAATTTCCTATTTTAGTTTTTTCTTTAGATTGTCAAGTAGCTTACAAAGTCATGCATGAAAGGGTTTTCGTTTAGTAACTTCTATCTGTTCTATCTTTAAAACGTTGTCTACAAATATGTTACCCCCTGTCCCTGTTCTGTGACAAAAATGACCAAAATAACAAAATTAGTTTTTTGCACATATTTTTACATATCTTTATCTTCTTTACTACACTTTTCTGTGCAGACTCAGCAGATGCAGGACTTTCAGTTAACGTGGAATACTGCTAATATAGTCAGAAATCAGTTAAGAATAATGCAATTGAAGTAAACTTATTTAACCACTTGCATATAAGGACTACCATCTGAGAGGATTTCTTTGTCATGTGCATTGCTATCAGAAACGATTGCATTTTATAATCTTTTGATGTAGAATAACATTACCATTCCCTTACTGCACATCATACTTTATTTACCACATTCTTGGAAACTGCTAAAAGTGTTGGTGTATTATCTACAACTGCACAAAAGAGAGGAAAACACTATCTTATAATAAACTACAATAAAAAAATTATTTATCAGGAATTAAATTGTTGCATTGGCTGTGGGTTTAAGAAAGAGCAACTGCTCCAGAGATGATCTGCACAATCAGACAGTTTAAAGCAGTGGTTCTCAAACTGGGGGCCGGGGCCCCTAGGGGGGCCGCGAGATGGTGCCGGGGGGGCCCCAGTTTTATGACATTTTTAAAATACATTAATTTATCATGAATTCTGTGTAATTAAACCTAAAAAATAAGGCTATTAACCAACAGCACTACTTTGTATAATTTAATATGTTTTGTTTGATTAAAATGTTACGTTTTAGAACAAATTTGTCGTAAATTTTCTTTGGGGGGGGGGGCGCAAAGGAATGCACCGTACACAAAGGGGACCGCACGCTGAAAAAGTTTAAGAACCACTGGTTTAAAGACATCACTCCTGCCAGCACATCACATGAAGATGGAGGACCACCACCTGTTTTTATTCTGCTTTTTATGTTGCTGTTTCAAACAGCATTTAACTGTTTTTAAAAGAGATTTAAAGTACTTTAGGAACATCAAATTTTAATTACAATCATTTATTTCAATCTTTGACAAGCATAGTAAAGATATCAAGATTATATTTTTACAGAAAATTTTACATTATTTATGGTGATTTATGTACAAAGTAGCTTTAACTGGGTTTTTAATTTCAGTGTCATAAAAAGTTCACAACCTTTCATCAATGGCTCTCAGACTGCAGGGGTTAAAAAATGGGCGTGTTCTTGGCCATTGTAACAACTGGCCAATCACAGCGTTGCTGATCAGTGTTTCTACTATCGATATGTTTGGCCTTTTCTTGCAGTGCATGAACGTGCAGTGATCTCAGATAATTCAATCCTGCCATACTAATCATCAACAGCAGTGGTGTTCAAAGAACCAAATAAGCGAGATCATAATTAGTGAGATCTAAACATCTTAGATGTCTCATTTGATCTTGGATGTATTAAACGACGTACGAAGAACGGGCCCCAGATGTCAAGACCATATACCGCCACCTACTGTCTGTGTGAATTTATAACTCTCATCTTCTGTTTCACATCATTTTATAATCTATTGATTGAAGACGTGTTTGCCATGTTCATATCACTGTAGCATTAGATAATAGAAATGGGTTTTGTTTGCAACCTTTTGATGTGATGTATTGTGATGAACAAAATGGTGGCCTCCAAGTGAACATATATTTTCAACGTTTATTAAAACTATGACATTTGTAATGTTTTTTAATTTCACATTTATACAGCCAATCCCAGTGTTAATCTATTACACCATGCATGTGTTTATAGTCTGGTTACCCTTTAATACTTTGTTTTAATCAAAATATCCTTGTTCCTAGTACAAAGAGCCTTTGTGAAAGGTTCTTAAGACCCTTTACGATTCAGCAGAAAATAGTTATTCTATTGCATCATGAAGCATCCTTATTTTTAAGAGTGTAGACAGATACTTTAAACAACTATAATATTTCACAAAAAATACAGTTTTAGGGACTGACTGGGTTAAATGGACAATATCTCTTTGTTGGTGGTATACAGGGTTTAGAGAAAGTATTGTCTGCTGACACTGCATACAGATCATTTGACCTCTGAACAGATTACTGTAACACTTACATTAATACCACAACAAAACAGGTGAAATGACAAAGACTTACTTTATCCCTTTCTTTAAATCTTTTACACTGCATTTAGATCAACAAACAATGTAGATATAAAAAAGCATCAATCAATCAATCAAAATTGTATTTATATAGCACTTTTCCAAACTAATGAATGCAGTTCAAAGTGCTTTACAGGTTTAAAAAAAGAAAACCAAGAACATAATAATGAAAATGCATGAAATACACAAACACATAAAATACATGTTGCATAATAGTCCATGAAAATACCAGAAAAACAATTATATATGATATTACAGAATAAAAGACATCATCATTTAAAATATAACAATATGTGAAAAGACAAACAAAGCAAAAATTAATAGAAATGTAAAGTAGGGGGTTTCACATTTTACATCCCCGACAGCCTGTTTTGTGTGACTGTTGTGGTTTAAAGGAGATAACACAAAGAAGAATAGATGGATTTGTATAATAACATGATGTTTCTGCACACACACTGGCGACTCATTTTTTGATAGAAACACATTTAAAAGTGAATTTTTTAGGTTAGCTGGGCTTTAATTTCACACCTAAATTCACCCAAATTAAGAATACGGGTGTATAATTAGCTGCATGAAAAACATGCAGTTTAGTAAGACATAAAGGGCTCTATCTTACACCCGGCGCAATGCAGCTCAATGCGCGACGCAAGTGTCTTTCGCTAGTTTCCACCCTAATTTTCACGTTTAGCGCCGCGTTGTTTAAATAGCAAATGCATTTGCACCCCCTTTTGCGCCCATGGGCGTTCTGGTCTGAAAACAAGGTGTGTTCAGGCGCATTGTTGGCGCGTTGCTATTTTGAGGCAACTAAAATAGACTACGCCATTGACCAACAAAAACCTGGTCTAAAGTCTAAAGTCAATGGCGCAATGTGTTTTATGTTATTTAAAGAGCGCATTAGTAATATGCGCCTATGGAGACAACGCGGGTTTGCTTATCACAAAGTACATGAATGCGCAGTAGCACAAAAACGCTTTTAAATATGAAAGATTAAAGGATTGAATGTAAAAGATTATTATTGAGTCTCTTGGACTAATTATGAGACGTTAGAAGCGCAAAGCTGCTTCACCTGTAGCCTGGTAAGTAAATAAAGGCTTTGCTTTAAACAAATGCATCTGTTTTTAAATGTTTTTTTTAATGCTACCTCACGGATTTATTGTATATGATGACTCTGTACCTGCGGATATGGTGAGATGAGAAACATTTTTAAGTAATGCTTAAAAAAAACTCTTTGCTAAAAAAAACGCTGTCCAAAGTGCTGAAACGTGCAGAGAGCCGTTTGTAAATTCTTTATCTCCTGTTTGTTACAAATAAAGTATTTTTAGAGTACAAACCTTATCTCACATACTTGTAAATTATTTTTTAATGATATTGGATAGCCATACATTTAAAGCAATTACAAGCCTGCTTTTTTACTTCCATGACTAAAAGAAAACGGGTTTTAAAGGTTTTAAAGAGCCACACAGATCCAAAATCGAAACTAACCTTTATTGCAGTGTGTCGTGTAGCTGTCCATCAATGTAAACAACGTGTAAAGTAGTTGAACCAAAAAGTGCACGATCAATAAAGTTATTGGCTTCTAAAGCAGGGAGTCGACTCTGAATCGCTGAAATTAGTCGTTATAGGGAGTGAGTCTTCTTCCTGATATTATCCAGGTCACACGAACTTATCCACGTCACATGAGATACTAATCTCCGCCTACAGCCTTGCCTGCGGGAGAAACGAAAACTAACTATGACCCGCCCACAGCTAGCTCGTGTGTGTGAGTGTAAACATCAGCTCACGCTGTTTTCAGCTTTTGTTGTTTTCACTACCAAAGGAGACTTTTTCAAGGAGGGATATTCTAAACGTGTCTGGCTGTGAAGAATCAGTGGTTAAAATTAATTTTTAACGGAGGGATTTAGACGTTTGGCAATGCAAGATGGTTCAGTACCCACTTTATTTGGAACAACATTCGTCTCCTACCCACAACCTGTAAGTATGATTATAGCTACATACTTGCTTAAATGAGTGTAAAATGTCTATAGTCGTTTTATTGCTTGGATTATTGATGAATGATATCGTTGTTTAAACTCTAACATATATTGTCAGAGCCACGATAGCAAGCAGTTTTGCTATGACCCGGTTAGTTTAGATCAGTGTTTCTCAAACTTTTTCAGCCCAAGGACCACTTTATCTTCCAATTTTTTTCTGAGGACCACCTAACAGAATCTCACTCTAAAACTCCCCCAAAAAACAACAAAATAGGAGGATAAGCTAAGTTTAAGTTTAATATGCAACTGTTTCAAGTCAAAAACTAATTTTTTAAAAACAAATGCAAATATGTTCAGAAATTGTTATATGAATTTTATTTCATTTGAAAAAGTAAATGTGAAATGAGTTGCAGCTTAATATGAACAACAAACTGAACGTGAAAAAAATGCAATTAAACATACTAAAACTGAGGTGGTGGGTATATGAAGTCTATGGTTGTAACTATGGTAACAATAAAATACTGGAAAAAAATGTTCCCCTTAATGTCCAAAATCACTGAAATTACAGGGATTTTACACATGAACAAAAACTAGTACATTACACTAACTACATTACAGTACATTAACTAATAGATCTGTGGATCTGTGCATTTTAGCTGCTTTCAGTTGATGCTGATCTTTTATTTTGACTCCTCTTTGGTTTAGCCAACCGATCCATTTTTATGTTATTAAAACAGAAAGGCAAGAACTGATATCACAGTTTTGCAAGTGCAAAAAATCTACTTAAATAAGTGACAATTGTATAAACCAGGGGTTCTCAAAGTTTACATTTAAAAGGTCCCAATCTGAATTCTCATCATTTACATAGGTCCGGAAAAACTTTATGTAAATCATTTGTTTATTTAACAAATCAACACAAAAAGTTTGGGAAAAACATAAATGTATTTTGCATTTAAACTAAAAAATATTTTTTAAACATAAACACAAGAAATAATGCTTACTATGCTTCAATGTCTTAATGAATTACGGTGAAATGACGCTACATCCATAAGCCAGGGGGAAGAACCAGACACACGCAGCTCCAGGAAATGTCTTAAGGATATATTTATATTGCTGTTCTTCAAACCTTGAATAAAAATATGTATAGTGATTATGTTTGACGAGTGTTGCTTTTTCAAATGCATGTTTTAAACGACTCAAACCAACAGTGATTTCAGATTGATAAGGACTTACTGATCAAAAGCCGTAGTGCATGAAGTAGCTGTGCATAATATCTGGGTGTGATGGCTACAGCGTCACACAGGACATTTTTAAATAACTTGTTTTATTTTCGGACCAGGAATACTCTTAAATCTAAAAAGAAAAAAAAACGAAACGAATGGTTTACAAGTTTAATATGCATTTGTAAAGTAGCAAATGCACACATTTAGCAATCACATAGAAATTAATGCACTTGTAATATGAAGTGGACGCGGGTCCGGATCAAGTTCCCGTCGGGTCCGGATCCGGACCGCAGTCCGGACTTTGAGAACCCCTGGTATAAACACTTGCCTAGTTTAGGTCATCTTTTGGCGGACCACTGGGGGGGTTTGGCGGACCACCAGTGGTCCGCGGACCACACTTTGAGAATAACTGGTTTAGATAAATGCTTAAATGGGTGTAAAATTGTTAGTTTCAATCGTCGTTTGTATTGTTTGGGTTAATGATGAATGATGTTGTGTGTTTAAACTGTTCATTTACTGTCAGAGAGTCACGTTAGCAAACGGCTAACACATGCTTATTTACGGTTTTGCTATGACCCGATTAGTTTAGATAAATGCTTAAATGAGTGTAAAATTGTTAGTTTCAATCGTCGTTTGTATTGTTTGGGTTAATGATGAATGATGTTGTGTGTTTAAACTGTTCATTTACTGTCAGAGAGTCACGTTAGCAAACAGCTAACGCATGCTTATTTACGGTTTTGCAATGACCCGGTTAGTTTAGATAAATGCTTAAATGAGTGTAAAATTGTTAGTTTCAATCGTCGTTTTTATTGCTTGGATTAATGATGAATGATGTGTATTGATGTTGACAATGTCTTCTCAGTAAATCATGTTAGCACGAGGTCAATACATGTTGCACTGTTGTTGGTCTGTGCCACCGATCTGTGGTCTGTGAGACTGATCTGTGATCTGTGCATTGTGTGCAAAGACACTCTGTCAGTTGACCAATCAGAGCAGAGTAGGCTACTGAAAGGTGGGGTTTAGGCAGGCTGAGTCGTTGGATGGCTTCACACGAATCGTTTGGGGATCTCTGAGAAATGGGGTAATTTTAAATTTATATTTTGAGAAAATTACAGTGTTTTTTGACCTTGCATGCATTTAAACCTGTTGTCCGGGACTTACAAATAGTGATAGGATGCTTAAAATTGTCATCTTACTGGCTCTTTAATAAAAAAATAAAAATTTCAATACAAGTGAAAAACAACACAATTATTTAACATTAATCTTAAACTGGGGATCTTCTTCCTCCGCTTAGTTTTTCAGTTTACAAAGTCCGTCATCTAAATAGGGATTAGACATAGCACCAGCAACTTGCTTTTAAAGGGGATGAGAGCTGAGACTCTCATTGGTTTACTGCACGTTACGCCCAAAATACTCCCATTACAACAGGACCTACCCTTTTCGACCATGCGCTCGGCGCACAAACCATTTTTCCCGTCGTTAAATTAGCAATAGTGGATTCGGACACGCCCATTTAGACGTTGCGCTGTGCGCTTTAGACAATGCGCTTAGATCGTTAAAATAGGGCCCAAAGAGTAGCTTATAATAAATATAATAAAAGTGGTGCAGAGCGTATAAGATTAACTGAAAAGATAAACACACAAAACCCCCAAAACAATCATTTATTAACAACAGCAGTAAACACTGCCCAGTCAAGACATTATTAATAACCAAAACATAACCATATGACATATCATTTTTGCTTTATGTAAATACTGTTTTCTTAAAGCTGAATTTTAATTTACTTACAAGCTTACTGTTTACTTTAAGGTAAATTCAGTCATTTATTTGAACATCTATTCACATGCATTCTTTAATTTGTAATGTTTTATTAATACAGGGTTAATGCTGAATGTTGTTATGAAAGCTGCAGTTTCATCGATCAGCACTTCTCCAGAAAGGTTTTAGCAGTTATACAGACACAGACACATGATCCAGCACTGACGCTAAAGTCTGTCAGCTATACAAGTACAGAAAAAATATGATTAATATTAATTTGTACAGCTGTCAAAATACAATTATAAATAACATTTGAATCTTTTAATATATATTTATATATATATATATATATATATATATATATATATATATATATATATATATATATATATATATATATATATATATATATATATATATATATATATATATAATTATATAAGTTTTATTCTGACATATAATCTACTCTTAAAAGTGCTGGGTTGTTTTTCAATATTGGACAGAACACGCTGCTGGGTTAAAATGACAGAGCAGTTGGGTTAAAAACATCCCATCTGTTGGGTCATCTTAACCCACCAGCATTTACTGTTACTAAACCATGAGTTGAAACAACCAAGCAGTTGGTCATTTTGCCCAAGAGTGTGACTGAAGTCAGAACCGATCCTCCCTATACGCAGGGCACGCAAGCTGCATAGAGGCCTGAACCACTAGGGGCCCCCCTTGCTCTTAACTTTATGCGGCGCTGCAAAGTGATATTGTGCTGCGAGAGCCATTTGAAAGCATAACAAGCACTCAGATCTCACTGTACAATACTTTAATTCCACTTGTAAGTCGAACTGTGCAGCTCCACATGCCTTTGTTGCGCCTTTTGATTTCAAGCTATCCTTCCAGAGCAGAAAAGACAAAAAATGCCATGAATGTGAGGTAAAAAGTTTAAAAACATATGTTTTAATCTCCTATGTAGTCATGACTAACCATGCAATTGATTTATTACACTCAGTTCAAATTCCAAAATTCAGTATTAGTCAAGTCAGGGGGGATAGCTAGGGGGTGGTCATGGGTGGCCAGTGCCACTGCTGATTTAATTATATATTTATTAAGCAATGTCCAGCATCCACATGGATAATGTAACAACAGCCATATTGCACCAGAACGCCCAGCACACACCAGCTTATAAGTGGAGAAGAGACAGAGTAATATCACCAATTAGTATATGAGGGGATGATAAGTAGGCCAATGTTTGGTCAGAATGCTGGGTTTTTTTTACCACTGTGGGTACTTTTGTGGTGCCCTTAGTTCCCCTAGCACGGTTTCTAAGAGCTTCTCAAGAGCTACCCAGCCCATCGTGTTTGCTTCTATGTACCATCAGACTCAGCTATGCGATTTAATTCGCCCCTGCAACCAACCAAGTTCTCCGGCATCCTCTTCACTTGAGTGAAAGATGCCCATGTCTTGCGTGCGGAGATTGTGGTCCTACTGGCGAAGGACACGATAGAGCTGATACCTCCAGTTAACATGAGGTGAGGGTTTTACAGTCCTTACTTCATTATACTCATAAAAAAGTGAGTTACGACCGATCTTGGATTTGTGCCCGCTGAATCGTGCACTTCACAAGATGCTGTTCAAGATGTTTTTGCAGAAAACCATTTTTGATGCATCCATCCCCAAGATTGGTTTGCAGCCATATACCTAAAGGACGCATACTTTCATGTCTTGATTCTCCCCCGACACAGGTAGTTTTCTTTGCTTTGAAATGTCTCCAGGGCGCCCCATTTGAGCCTTGAAACAGCCTGTATCAAGTTTGTGTCAATGAAAACTTTGATGCTGATTGCACTGGCCTCAGTGAAGACGTTAGGGGACCTACACGCATTTTCGGTCGACGATTCGTGCCTACAGTTCTGGTCTGCAGACTCCAGTGTAACACTAAGACCCTAGCCAGCTAGGTGCCTAAGGTTCCCACCACTCCTTTCAAGGATCAAGTGGTGAGCTTGCAAGCGCTGCCCCCTGAGGAGGCAGACCCAGCCTTAGCTTTGGTCTGTCCTATATGCTCTCTGCGACTGTACGTGGACCGAATGCAAAGGACCCCAGAACAGCTCTTTGTCTGTTAAGGGGGACAAATAAAGTAAAAGGCTGTCTCCAAGCAGAGGCTGGATAGTGGACACTATTGCTCTGGCTTAACAAAAGCAGGGCATGCGGTGCCCGCTCAGATTACAGGCGTAATCTAATCAATGTAAATGTGTGAATTGTAGTATTTTCTCAATCAGATGCAAAATACATTGTGCACATGCGCAGAACAATTGTGCTCAAGTTCACATCTTATATTTATCTCTTATTTACGTATCACATTATTTTCGTCACAGAAACATGCAATAGCAAGGCAGTGGCAACCTGCATTATTAAGGTAATGGGGTCACGTGCGGTACATTCTGCAGCGTTCATGTCTTTTATAACATTACTCTATATAAAGCAATGAAATAGCATTTTACCTTTTGAAATTATGTTTCCATTACATATATTTGAAAACTTCTTAAGAACAACTTTCTGCAACTCAGCATTGACTTTAATCCAGAGATAAAGTGTAAACTCAACGAAAGATGCTGTTCACAGCGTGATGTTGCAGAGTCCACTGCTTTTTTGAGTTTCGATTTGGGCTACTAAACTGTTTCCACCATTATATTTTCTTCTGCGGGTTAAAGATGAAAGGATTTTGTTAAATAGTTACTGGTATTTGGGCTGTGAATAGTCATTGGCACACTCCTTAGCATTGTTCCTTTCGAGTAGTCACACAGGCATCACTTCACGCGACAGCTTTGTTTTATATCAAGACTCAACAATGGCACGAAAGAAGAGCGTGTTTTTGGATGTTAGCAGAAGCCTTGTTCAGCTTTCCAAGTATGCCGGTCTTATGGAAACATTGGATATAGTTTGTTTATCCGAGGAAGCAGCAGAGTTGTGCATGTGTTTTTGTTTGTTGTAAGTGCATATAATGTAAATGACACAAAGATGTAGTGAATCATAAGTTATTCAGGTGTTTTGTGTGTGCTTGCTCGTGACTTGCTCCTCCAGCTGGATGCCTTTGTGCTTTTCCAAAAACAATCGCTTGAGCTGATCTGTCTTTTATAAATCTGATAAAAATATAGATTCTGAGATATGAAGGATGTAATACTACTCAATAGGTACTCAAGATTAACATGAGATGAGTAGAAACAGCGCCAGAGAGAGCTTTAATGGATTCTGCCAACAAAGAGGTATTTCTGAATGGCCTGAGGCCAGGATCACATGGATTTGAAGCGAAAGTATTTGATAAATGTATAGACGGTTTCATCGGATTCATGCACGTTGTCACAGTTAAACATCTGGATTGGACTTAACTTTAGGTATCTTCTTCTGTTTGTTTAATGGCCTGGGGCTAAACTGAACTCTGTAACAAATTCCTTGTCAAAAATAACAAATGTTTTGGTTTCCTAAAGACGAGGAGAGACGGCAGTCATGGATCGACACTATGTGAAGAGAGATTTGGCAGCCGATCTGCACTTAACATTATAAACATTAATTTTACATAGTAACGTTAGCACAGTGTAGTATTGATAGCTAAGATTTGAACTAAGCATTCATCAAAATATCATTACCTCATTTTTAAGAGAGATGGCATTTAGCAGCTTTTGCATCTGAACTAAATATATATTAACTTATTTATTTACCATTTATTACCTATATTACAAACTTCTGGATTACCAGGTGAAGGCCTATAATTAATATCTATATTGTAATATTAAAAAGCTATACATGCCCAAATAAATTACATTATGTCTCTATATAAATACAACATTTAGACTTTTTCTAAGTATAACCCTGATGTAACACATGTACCTGTTCTTCTTACACTTCTCGTATACGGCTTCAGCAAGTATGCAAATGAGAAGAAAGGCAATTGAGGGGGCTGCAATGTAAAGCCTAATTATCATGATGACAAAGGTCCTCACATCAGGTTCATTCTGGAAAACAGCTAAAGGAAGTGAAAGAAGAAAATCATTTGTCATTATGATGTATATGGGATAAAATGTGAAATACACAAACATACATATATTATCTTGGACTGGAGTCACTGGTTTTGGAGACTCTGTAAAAGAATCTGCAGACAAAAAAAAATCTATAAGTGAAAAGACACAGAGGAATCGCACACACTAAAGAAAGTGGAAGATGAAGTAATTTATAAGTCATTATGATGTATATATCATGTATAGAGATAAAGGACAAATGTGAAACACATACATTTATTCTGGACTGGAGTCACTGGTTTCGGAGACTCTGTAAAAGAATCTGCAGACAAAAATCTATAAGTGAAAAGACACAGAGGATACGCACACACTAAAGGAAGTGAAAGATTAAGTAATTTATGGGTCATTATGATGTATATATCATGTAAAGAGCTAAAGGACAAATGTGAGAAACATACATTTATTCTGGACTGGAGTCACTGGTTTTGGAGACTTTGTAAAAGAATCTGCAGACAAAAATCTATAAGTTAAAAAACACAGAGGAATCGCACACATCGTGTACGATGTCTTGAAATTACTCACGTTGTACATGTAAGTCGACAGATGCTGTGATTTTCTGTCCAGAAATATTTGTAGTGCAGATTAATTTCTTTCCATCATCTTTCTTTGCCCCCCAAAAGGTTATGGTGGAAAAGGTGGACCATTCAAACCCTGTAAGTTGTTTCTTTCCATTTCTGACCGGCATCTTCTCATAGTTCCAGGAGAGGATCGGATGATTCATCTTGCAGGAATGATGGACGGTACAAGTGAAGTTCATATCAACACCCTCTATGATATCTGCTGCCAGTTTAGGCTCAATGGTTATACTAGAATAGACACCTGAAATTAAATTATAAGCAGTTGACACAAAAACCAAACATGATTATAAAGCTTAATTTGATGGATTTTACTTTTACATTCTTTCAAATGTACAAATAATGAAATGCTTTATGTCTTTAAATTCATTTTGAAACTGTAAGACACGGATTAAACAAAGGCAAGCACACATATGTCTTTGAATTTGTCTGTGATTGCATATGCACACACACATTTAGCACTTTGTGATTTTGTAGTTCTTGTTGTTATGTCTCCATGATGTGTTACAGTACACTCAATATCTGAGCGTTCAGTCTTCACAACACCGGTGCGTGTCAGAGTGATTTTCCATTGACCATTTTCCATACGGACATCATCTATTTTATCAGATCCTTCAATACCCTTCAGAGTGATGTTTGGTTTGCTGTATGGACAGGTGTGGTTGGTGTAACACGCTACTGTAATGCTGTCACCGGTCTTTAAACCTCCAGAAATATTAATGATGGGCTGCTGTGGATTTGCTACAGTAGGGAAAAATACAGCTGTAATGACACTTAAAACCAAAAATATTAGATTAAAAGAACATGTGAAGTATTCACGTACTGAAAACAATGATCGTGGAGGTGACGTCATAAAACTTATAGGTGCGCCATCCAATATTTTCTGGGTCAATCCATGTATATAATTTTTCTCCATTGTGAGACGGATCCACGCTTTTGATCAGCAGACTACAATCCCGATCTGAGTTTGTAGGGTTATATATATCAGTTTTTCCTCTGAACTTGTCAATAACATTGCCTGGATACCTGGGATCATAAACTAAAGGGTAGCCACTCGACACATACTGATACCACACAACTCTACGTGGGTTAGTAGGTGGGTATGAAGTGTAAGAGTAAGAGCACGGTATAACCAGACAGGAACCTCTGAGGCCATGAATTTCTGTTGGCATTCTCACTTCCCATGCCAAAGTCTCATACAGCAGAACACCTGTGAGAAAAACAGGGAATATAAGAGTGTCTACCTCTCAATTTTAATAATCAGTTCCTGTAGCTCAATTACTATCGGCATTCAGCAAAAGATCCTTAGTTTGTTTTCAGGGAAAGGACAGTAGGCACTATGCAATGTGTGAAAACATAAAGCAATGTGAAATTTAGCAATGTAACTTTTGCTTCCTGTTAGCATAATGCAACATTTCAAATAAAAAAAAACATAAGTCACATTAGTTTGCCTCAGGATGGCCGGAAGTATATATATATATATATATATATATATATATATATATATATATATATATATATATATATATATATATATATATATATATATATATATTCTGTGACAGAACCTCTCATCCTGTAAAATGCATGAATAGAAGTAAAGTGACACGGTACCTTGAAGCAGAAGATATATCAGTCCTTTCATCTCTGGATCACAATGCTTCCTCTTACATAGAAAAATTCAACTTATAAACTGCAAGCAAGCTCAAATGTTAAAAACATTTTAGAATATCCCAAACACAACATGCAGAACTATGTAACAGTGCACCTAATTGCTTTCACCCGTTTACCACCTAAAGTGTTTTTCACTATTGTTCCCATTATGGGTTTATTGGGTCTAGCTCTTTACCATTAGAAAACAAGAAAGGGTACAATGTAGGGATGTTAACAATTAATTGATTAATCGTCGATAAGAATTAAATCTGTAAAACTTAACGGTGGTCGAATAAGCAAAGTCATGCACATGTGTGCGGCGCCTGCACAAAACACATACAGCAGGAGGATTTTCTTTTTCCGGGTGGATCATCAAGACTATTGGTCCTCCTAGTTGTCAATCAGGAGTGTTGCGCAATTGCATTTTTTTAAAAAGTGGAGAAGGCGGTTCTTTTCTAAAATTCGAGAAAATCCTCCGCTATACCTTTAATCTATAGCCATGATCACAACAATGCTTGATCTCAAACACACACATGAGCTTTTTAAAGTCATGTAAGACGAGGCTGGCTGCCAATGCAACAAAATGTCATCTACAGTAGATCTGGGGTCTGATACACAAAATGCAAATAGAGTAAGGATACTGAAAGCAAAGACCCTCTTCATGGAACCTGCAAGATTAGCACAGCAATGCTGCTAATGTTGCTATACACAGGGAAGGAGACCAGAGGCCATTTTTTAAATGTTTTTTAATTAAAAAAGTTATCTTAAATTCTGGCAAGAAACTGTCAAATGTAAACTGCAAATGACTCTGAACGCCTGCAACGAGTAGGGGGAGACAGTAAGGTGACCAAACGTCCCGGTTTTCCGTCACCGCTTTTTGGTGTTCTGGCCCCGACTGGAGCAGTCCCGGAAATACAACCAGCAAATACACCGAAAAACAGGATCAACTTAGCCTTTGTAGTACCACACCGGAGCAATGAGGTAATGATTACTTTCACCAGCAGTTGAAGGTCATGAGCTACACTGATTACTTGGTTGCGTGTCACTGTTTAGCGAAGAAGAATTTACTTCGAGACACATGAGAAAGCGTCATCAAGTTATCATCAATCAAGTTATCATAAGATATAAAAACAGTCAAAGTTATCGGGGTTAAGTAAGTAATTTTGTGCAGTGAACCCACAACAACAAAAAAAACAAAAACGTTTTGTCCCCATTTTTTATTTCAAATATAACAACTAATGAGATTTTTATGATATTTTGACCATTGAAATGAAATAAGTTTACAGTTTGTTTTAAGTTTAGGCTTACAACAAGGATTAGCTGTTTTTAGACCATTGTTCTTCAGTTATCATGTCCCTTTGATTTTAGGCTGTGGTTATAGTCAGAGCCGGATTAAATAAATGGACTACACTAGGCAGGCTGCATTTTTTGGGCCCCCCCATCAAGGTTATTTATGAATTGAAATCTGAAACTTACCAAAGTTACTAATAAAAGTAAATTCACACTTTACATAGCCAAGTCTTTGGTTACAAATTGTTTGTATGCCAAATTAAGTCATGTGTTGTATATTAACCAGTCTATCAGACTATTTTTTGCTAAATGTATTATTTATACGTCATTACACGGCTCTATTAAATGCTATTAAATTGATTATCCTCACCTTATCCATTGGGAGTGTCATTATTAAGGCAGTAGTACCAGTAAATAACCAATAGGTGTCAGTAATCCGCGGGAGAACTTCGCTGCATATTTCTCTTCAAGATTGAGAATCGCAACGAAATCCTCGTCGAGCAACACGTCCACTGAGGTAAATGTCCTCAAAACACTGGTTATTTATGTTTCAGTTATATGAATTATATAATAACAGTTTTTATATTATGTATAACAGTTTTATCTCGGAGTAATGGTAGTACTAAAGTCTAATGTATCGTTTCTGAGGCTGCTAGATTTTTCTTTACGCTATTCACGTTTGTGAAGTGAATTTAAAGCACATATTGCTTGCATTTGACTTAGTTAGCCACTATCCATTGGTTTTGTTATCATGTTTGGTGAGATATCTAACGTGATTACTGGGGCTTAAAGAAAAAAAATCTTGACCCCGCTAGTTCCGCCATTACAGTCATGAATTATTATGCAAGCTAACTGTTTTTTTTTTGTTGCCTCATTATTATACGTAAACATGCCTTATATAACGTAGGGAAATTATCGTTTGTCCTTAATTTATTTATTTTTTGCAGCAACCATGTCTGTGTCCTTAAAGGAACTCTGTCAGGTACAGAGTGGAACGATGAACTTGAAAATCAACCATTCTGATGACTGGCGTCCCATCCGAGTCACCACCTCAGACAACAACAGTCATAAACTCACAAACACAAATACACTCAGTAATGGGCTTAAAGAAAGACTTAACTATGATTTTATCTGTTTTAACCTATGATATCAGTTATTGATGCATTTTAAATATTTACGTATCATAGGCTTATCATACATGCATTGAAGTTTTAAAATGTATCTAATATAATACTTGAATTAAATTGAATGTTTTGGATACCACCATTAAATTATTTTGTGCATGTAAAACACAAGTAGCAATGTTTTTATTTAATTCAATTTTAAATTAAATTGAATGTTTTGCATACCACCATTAAATTATTTTGTGCATGTTAAACACAAGTAAACGTTTTATTTATTGGAGATAAAATGGCTGTTTAATTAATATAATACTTCTGTTTGTTAGGCACTAACAAGTGAAAATAGTTAGGTTTAAGTACATGTATTAAAACTCGATAGCTGTGATGCTTCTGTGCAGAAGGAAGCCCGTGAGCCACGAAGGTAAGTTTGCGAGCAGATTAATTTCCACTTATTAGACAGCATAGTCCGCTCATCGTGTTTTGTATTGCATCACTTATAGATCGTAAACCTTTAAAATTGAGTTAAGTAAGATTGTATGCAACTACAGTCGGCTTTGGTTAACTATTGAGGCATCGTCTCTTGTCACAATAAGGCTCAATGTGACCGCAGTATTTGTTGAACACTGCTGGCAGCGGCGACGTCTGTGTCCGTACCATTCTTATCAATGAGAGTGTCACAAGTCGGGGTGGACCCAGATGTAAATAAGGTCACGCCCCTTTCTCCACCTCGAGGAGATTCCCAAAGCCCCCCCAATGACCAGACACACAAGGTAAGCATAAATTAAAATGCACTTTATTTAATTTACTTAAAAAATAATAAATAGGGGAGGGAAAAAGGGGGACTTAAAATAACGGCCACTCCAGGCTCTCTCCACAGCTCGGTATCTCAGTGCTCACGCTGGTTCTCTCTCTCTCTCCACAGATGACTGCTGGGACACAAAGGCACAATGAATCGGTCTCCAATGGTTCTCTCACCTCTGCGCTGACTACAGCGTTCGGTAGGTAATGCTCTCTTCACAGCTCGGTATCTCAGTGCTCACGCTGGTTCTCTCTCTCTCTCCACAGATGACTGCTGGGACACAAAGACACAATGAATCGGTCTCCAATGGTTCTCTCACCTCTGCGCTGACTACAGCGTTCGGTAGGTAATGCTCTCTTCACAGCTCGGTATCTCAGTGCTCACGCTGGTTCTCTCTCTCTCTCCACAGATGGCTGCTGGCTACCACTTCGAGGTAGGTATGGCTCTCTGCACAGCTCTCACGGCACACTCCTCTTCCCTGTTGAGTTGGCAGGTTTTAACAGGTTATGCTTCATGTAACAGGGTGGCGGACTTACGATGGCTGGCTACGCGATGCGTCAACTGGACAGTGGTTTTTTTTTCTAGGTGGCGCCGGGGGCCGAAGCCCTCTCGGCGAGCTCGTTGGTCCACAGAGGGGCGAGAACGTCACGCCGGCACACCGGGTCGAGCGCTGCCCTTTCCTCGAGACCCGTTGGTCGATCGAAAACTGGACCGGGGCGCCCTCTCGTTGAGACCTCGGGGCGGCGGATCTCCTTCGCCTCAAGCTCTGCGATGATGAAACGAAGACACAGGTAAGGTAGCAATAATACAGATAGTACTCACGCACCGTCAATAGCACAGTTCTTCACCGCCACTCATAAACTCAAGTCCGCCGAGCGCCTAGCTGGGAAAATACTTCGAGATGCCACTTCGTGATTTTTAAGACTGAAACACACTCACAGCATAATCATGTACAGGTCTTACTCTAGGACCATAGTTCCTCTTTGCCGTCGCTGAAGCGAGTGACTGGAGGCGGGGGCTACGTCGGACAAGACAACAGCAATCCCACTGCAAGACACAGCATTACACAGCACCACTTCAAGTGAAAATTTCTACATCCAAGACTCACCCACCACTCAGTGCACACAATAGGCGCCCGTCTTCCTTTCCTTCGCTCTGGACGGAAATATGGAGATGTTAACTCGGCCTAGTGTTTGTATTTCGTCACTGGAGCTGTTTCACACAAAGGCCCTTCGGCTCACCCACCGCGCTGGCTCAGGGGTAGGGCCGTCCGCTCTCTTTTGGAAACACTCAGAGATATACAGGTCAAATACATACACAATACTTCTGTAAGAAGATTCCGTTACTCACAACTGTTGTATTTTCTTTGTCCTAGATTGTCTTCACGCTGTAATAGTTCCAAATGCACAGACAGGGCGTTTTCCAGCCGCCAACACTACTCTTCCATAAACGTATACTCACAACGGTACGTCTTTTCTCCCTTCGTTGCTTTCCTCCAAGGTCAGTATTCGTTTACTTCGTTTACTTCGTTTACTTCGTTTACCTTCAAGGTCTTCGGTATTTTCCTTCACGTACTTCTACAATCCAGAACGAGAGAGAGAACAATACAGCAGTCCAAAATAGTGTACCAGGTGAGCCCAACTCAGCGCTACGGTCCACACCAACAACAGGAATAATCGACACGACTTCGGGGTGCTCCTTATTTAAGATCCACGGCCTGCCTTCCTTTCACCTTCCTTGGCTCTGTCCTCTTTCCGCCCGCTTCAGCGATCGCCGGATCAACAGAGCCCTCGGGCTCTTCAAAAGGTGCGTGTCTTCATTTGCCTTTGGCAAAGGAGCTTCCCCCGTGTCAACTGCTTCACATGAACATCGCTCCGTGTCAATCGCTTCTCCCCTCTCTGTGTTCCAACAGAGCTATATAAGTGCTTCATTTTTCCGCAACCTCCAATCACACTTCGTTTCGTTAATGCTTTACACCTGTGGCTCGTAAAGCCCTGATAGCGCTGCCCTGGAAACCAGGAAGTCAAAAGGTCCGTCTTCATATGTGGCCCGGTGGGGAAACCTTCCGGGCGGAACCAAAACTTCCCTAACTTTGGTTCCGCCCTTAAAAAGATCGTCACCTTGTGACATCCTCCCCCGCCAATCCGTTCTCGTCCCGAGAACGCGTTGTTTGGGGACTGATAGTGGGTTGATGGGAACTTTATTTTTTTAAAAAAAGGTGGTAGGTCATTGGGGGACCTTGGTCTCAACCCGAGGTGGACTGCCGACTACGCCAAATCTGTCACAAGTCGGGGTGGACCCAGATGTAATTAAGGTCACGCCCCTTTCTCCACCTCGAGGAGATTCCCAAAGCCCCCCCAATGACCAGACACACAAGGTAAGCATAAATTAAAATGCACTTTATTTAATTTACTTAAAAAATAATAAATAGGGGAGGGAAAAAGGGGGACTTAAAATAACGGCCACTCCAGGCTCTCTCCACAGCTCGGTATCTCAGTGGTCACGCTGGTTCTCTCTCTCTCTCCACAGATGACTGCTGGGACACAAAGGCACAATGAATCGGTCTCCAATGGTTCTCTCACCTCTGCGCTGACTACAGCGTTCGGTAGGTAATGCTCTCTTCACAGCTCGGTATCTCAGTGTTCACGCTGGTTCTCTCTCTCTCTCCACAGATGACTGCTGGGACACAAAGACACAATGAATCGGTCTCCAATGGTTCTCTCACCTCTGCGCTGACTACAGCGTTCGGTAGGTAATGCTCTCTTCACAGCTCGGTATCTCAGTGCTCACGCTGGTTCTCTCTCTCTCTCCACAGATGGCTGCTGGCTACCACTTCGAGGTAGGTATGGCTCTCTGCACAGCTCTCACGGCACACTCCTCTTCCCTGTTGAGTTGGCAGGTTTTAACAGGTTATGCTTCATGTAACAGGGTGGCGGACTTACGATGGCTGGCTACGCGATGCGTCAACTGGACAGTGGTTTTTTTTCTAGGTGGCGCCGGGGGCCGAAGCCCTCTCGGCGAGCTCGTTGGTCCACAGAGGGGCGAGAACGTCACGCCGGCACACCGGGTCGAGCGCTGCCCTTTCCTCGAGACCCGTTGGTCGATCGAAAACTGGACCGGGGCGCCCTCTCGTTGAGACCTCGGGGCGGCGGATCTCCTTCGCCTCAAGCTCTGCGATGATGAAACGAAGACACAGGTAAGGTAGCAATAATACAGATAGTACTCACGCACCGTCAATAGCACAGTTCTTCACCGCCACTCATAAACTCAAGTCCGCCGAGCGCCTAGCTGGGAAAATACTTCGAGATGCCACTTCGTGATTTTTAAGACTGAAACACACTCACAGCATAATCATGTACAGGTCTTACTCTAGGACCATAGTTCCTCTTTGCCGTCGCTGAAGCGAGTGACTGGAGGCGGGGGCTACGTCGGACAAGACAACAGCAATCCCACTGCAAGACACAGCATTACACAGCACCACTTCAAGTGAAAATTTCTACATCCAAGACTCACCCACCACTCAGTGCACACAATAGGCGCCCGTCTTCCTTTCCTTCGCTCTGGACGGAAATATGGAGATGTTAACTCGGCCTAGTGTTTGTATTTCGTCACTGGAGCTGTTTCACACAAAGGCCCTTCGGCTCACCCACCGCGCTGGCTCAGGGGTAGGGCCGTCCGCTCTCTTTTGGAAACACTCAGAGATATACAGGTCAAATACATACACAATACTTCTGTAAGAAGATTCCGTTACTCACAACTGTTGTATTTTCTTTGTCCTAGATTGTCTTCACGCTGTAATAGTTCCAAATGCACAGACAGGGCGTTTTCCAGCCGCCAACACTACTCTTCCATAAACGTATACTCACAACGGTACGTCTTTCCTCCCTTCGTTGCTTTCCTCCAAGGTCAGTATTCGTTTACTTCGTTTACTTCGTTTACTTCGTTTACCTTCAAGGTCTTCGGTATTTTCCTTCACGTACTTCTACAATCCAGAACGAGAGAGAGAACAATACAGCAGTCCAAAATAGTGTACCAGGTGAGCCCAACTCAGCGCTACGGTCCACACCAACAACAGGAATAATCGACACGACTTCGGGGTGCTCCTTATTTAAGATCCACGGCCTGCCTTCCTTTCACCTTCCTTGGCTCTGTCCTCTTTCCGCCCGCTTCAGCGATCGCCGGATCAACAGAGCCCTCGGGCTCTTCAAAAGGTGCGTGTCTTCATTTGCCTTTGGCAAAGGAGCTTCCCCCGTGTCAACTGCTTCACATGAACATCGCTCCGTGTCAATCGCTTCTCCCCTCTCTGTGTTCCAACAGAGCTATATAAGTGCTTCATTTTTCCGCAACCTCCAATCACACTTCGTTTCGTTAATGCTTTACACCTGTGGCTCGTAAAGCCCTGATAGCGCTGCCCTGGAAACCAGGAAGTCAAAAGGTCCGTCTTCATATGTGGCCCGGTGGGGAAACCTTCCGGGCGGAACCAAAACTTCCCTAACTTTGGTTCCGCCCTTAAAAAGATCGTCACCTTGTGACAAGAGCATAAGTTCGTATCTCCCTGCTCCCGAGTCATAAAGCTCGTCTTTAACGATACAATGTTTAATAACTTAAAAAATACGGCATTTTTTTTATTTCCTGAAAAATAATGGTTTTGAAGATAATAGGATTCCGCCCGACAGCGACGAAATTGTAGATAGGACATTTGTTAAAAAAAAAAAATTCCCCCTCTGTCTGGGCCCCATCCCGCCAATCGGGCCCTAGGCACGTGCCTAGTTTGCCTTTGCGTTAATCCGGCTCTGGTTATAGTTAGGGTTGGGGTGGGTTTAGGTTTTATTTACAAAAATGTTGTCCTTGGGTTAACACAAAACGTTGCTCTGAGGACATCTCTCACTTAGCAAAACCAGCGGGTTCAGTAGTACAGTGAGTTCACATCATCAGATCAGACTTAGCAGACCAAGTTTTGAATTGACACGATATAGATAAACAGTGTAATGATCCGCACCAAATATTAAATATATGTAGATATTCACTTTGATTCATACATAGCCTACAGGAGACAATTGAACTGCAATGGAATTTAGTGAATTGAACAATTAATAACACACATTATGATCCACTGTACCTCCCTTATGAAAATTAACCATAGTTTTATTGTTAAAAGTATAGTAATCATGTTTTTTGTGTGTATTGATTACTTTCAGCGAAACCACCTCTATATAAGCGTCTTTGCTGAAAGTATGCAGGTCTAAGCTGAAGTGAAGATGGGAAAAGTGCCCTTCATATTCATATGCTTCTTGGATAGGATTACAACAAACAGTGGCTGCGTCTAAATACCTACACTTGCGGTCTTACCCACTATCTGCAACTGTTTTATCACATCATTATAAACAAAGGGAGACTCCTTAATAAACAATAAACTTCAATAAAGCTGCATGCACAAAATGAAGAGTTTTTTACAGTGCAAAGAATTCTGCTTTTGAAAGTATATAAGTGTAGTTAATCTTTAAGCTCAGCAAACGTTCATTTCAGAGTGATTATGTGTTCATTTTATTTAGAGAAAAACTTTAAAGTATATATCTTAAGTAGCCTAAATAAAAAACTAATACATTTGGTGCAAATAGTTGCCACTACATGGTGGTTTGACATTTACACTTGCTTAGTGTAAAAACTTGCAAAACTTGCAATTGGGGGCATGGGCAGAAATCCCGGGGGGGTCAGGGGGGACAGGACCCCCCCTATCTGAGCGTTGTCCCCCCTAAAATATAATTAAAATATGTGTATTGAAAATAATTTAATGATTTATAACACTTAAAATAGTTGTGTACGAAGTGAAACAATACAAATGCAAACGGAGCAACAACAAAAAAACGTTTTAAACATGTTGATTCCCCCTCCCTTGCCTCACAGTGGTTTGGTCCACTGCCCGCGCCCCTTTTACCTCACCACTGACACGCAGTCTGGTGGTAGAGAAGTGTACGGAGCCGACGCGAATATAAAGTTTCCCATCACTTATCAGTTTATCCTCATATGTTTTAAAACTGGACTATTTTGACATATAAACATGAACATATTTCGTTTTCTGAGAACAGAAGCAGATAAACGATCAAGAAAACATTTTTATGCATTCATGCAGAGGTGAAAAAAACAAATTACATTTACTCACTTTGGTGTAACTGAGTTTTTTTTTTTGTGTACTTTTACTTTGAGTAGTTTTTAAAATCTGTACTTTACTTTTACTTAAGTATGTTTAAAGTATTGTAGGCTACTTCGCTATATGTTAAATCATATCCGTTACTGAGTAAAAATAAATAAAAAAGTAAGGTGATAAAGACGCGCCCCGGATGAATTGATTGATGGGCGGGGGAACGTGCAAAAAGAACCATGGAGAGGGATGAGACAGGCGCGGGCTAATGCAGACCCTCAATTCAATTCTTATGAAAGAAACCCCTGGCCATTGACGCAAAGCGATTGTTTCATTCAGGTAGGGTTCATGCTCTTGAGTACGGAGTTTGAGAATTGCCGACCAGGTTTTAACCGCTAATTTGCACGACACGTTTTTAATACATGCGCATTATCTTCCGATGTCTAGCAGCTTCGCGTCAAGTCAAACAACTTAAGAACATCCTCGAGAATACGCATGTCTTTAGACATTGCAGAGAGAGAGAGACAGAGAGAGAGAGAGAGAGAGAGAGAGAGCGAGAGAGAGAGAGAGAGAGAGAGATTGAAATACATCAGGTACACAGGTCTGGGAGCTAGAATACAATAAACGTGTAAAGGATGTATAGTGTATAGCCATGGCACTCATCTCATTATATGCTCATTTATGTATGTAGTTTAATAATATAATGTATGTTACCAGCAATACATCAATTACAACCTTACTATAATGATGTATTAATGTAATGTATTTACTAGCTGCTGACCTCATATTATTTTTGCTTCAAAAGTGCATAACTCACCTGTAAAAATCATTAAATAATTCCATAAATGTTTCTTAGTTATAAAAAAAAATTTATTAACTTTTTGTTATTGCACTTTAATTGTAAAGATGTTAACAATTAAAAACATAGTTTGAGATGTATATATCCTTCCTTTTTGAACTATACTAGAAACCTCTTCCTGCTGTAAAAAAGTAACTTTAAAATGACTTACTTTTTTCTTGAGTAGATTTTTAGACCAGTAACTTTACTTTTACTTAAGTAAAATATTATTAAAGTAACTTTACTTTTACTTAAGTAGAATATTTTATTACTCTTTTCAGCTCTGCATTCATGTGTATTAAAATTAAATTTGCGTCCGTTCATAGAGAAAGAGAAACGTTTTCTATCTGTACACATTTACTTGCAAGTACAATATTGCCTGTATTATTGGTGTCCCCTTCAAAAATTGTTCTTGAAAAATTTTATGTTTATTGTCCCCCCCCCAACATTTAGATGAAATTTTCACCCCTGATTGGGTGAATAATTCAACATGCAAGAACACTTGGGCCAAAGACAGGAAATACGTTATGTACAGTAAGCAGTCAAGTGGTAAAGTGCAAAGACTACATGTGACTGTTACCAGAGTGCCTATGTGAGGCATTATACACTGTGTCTATTAGTCATTATATTTCATTACGAGATGAGTTTAAATTGATGATTTGATCAAAACACAAATAATTTTACAATCCCACTAGCTTATGTTATTTAGACAAAAAAAATTAGCATGAGGAAGCTGCCGTTTTTATGTACACTTTCATGTCATTGACTAGGTGCAACAGGATAAGGCTTATAGCACTATTACTGTACTGTTAACTATTATTCAATTGATTGATTGTTCATTTAAATGATTATTTGAATATGGAAAATTGCATAAATTGACATCTCTAGTACAAAGTTACTTTAATACACTTTATGTAATATTAGATTCTTAGTTTCATCCTTACCTTCTCAGCTCCCTGCTCAAACAACTGGACTGGATGAGAACCGACAAAATAAAAGAAAGTAAGAAAAATGATGTAATAAATGTCTCTCTTGTTTAACTGAAGAAAGAATGATTTGTTATTTCATATAAGGCTCAATATGTGTTGTGCATGTCTACGCCCCCCAAGATC